>NC_086450.1:298772890-299131223 GCF_028390025.1 Pseudophryne corroboree | reverse complement strand
GGTGTGTGTTATTATGTGTATAAGTGCACTAATAATGTGCGGCATATGTGTAAGGGGCATTATGTATGTCATTATGTGTATAAGTGCACTAAAAATGTGCACCATATGTTAAAAAGGGAAATTATGTGTGTCATTATGTGTATAAGGGCATTAATAAAGTGCAGCATATGTGTAAGGAACATTATGCGTTTAAGGGCATTAATAAAGGTTAATATAATGTTTAAGGTGCATTATGTTTATTAGGACATTAATAATTTGTGTCATATGTGTAAGGGGCATTACTGTGTGGTATTATGTATATAAATGCATTACTAATGTGTGGCATTATGTGTATAAGGTGCTCTACTGTGTGATGTAACTTAGAGAAAGGGCACTACTGTGCGGTCTAATGTGAATAAAGAGCAATATGGTGTGGTGTAATGTGAATAAGGGGCACTACTGTGAGGATTAATGTTTATAAGGTAAAGTGGTACTACTGTGTAATGTAACTTGATTAGGGACACTATTGCATGATAAAATGTGAATAAAGTTGCACTACTGTGTGGTGTCATTTGAATTGGGGGTACTAATGTATGGCCATGCCCCTTTTCAGCAAGAACACACCCCTTTTTGGGCTGTGCGCCGAATGTGCACACTGTTCCTATTTAAAATATTGGGGGTAGGAACACCAAAATGAGGATTGCTATGGGTGAGGGGTGATAGTGCTGGGAAAGGGGTGCAGGGTCAGAGGCAGAACTAGCGGTGGTGCTAGGGGACACCAGCCCAAATCTTGCCTAGGGCATCATATTGGTTAGGGCCAGCTCTGGCTATGCATCTTTAAAATGTGCTAGCTGGTAATACACCAATGCCCAGCAAAGTGATAGGGAAAATGTAAACTGTTAGGGGTCCTGAGGAATAGTTTGAAAAATGTTAATCTAAGCTATTGTCCATCATTTTCCTACCCCTTGACCCATGTTCTCTCTATTATCATATTCCTTGGACCCTCTCTGCCTATTTCCCTCTCCTGCATTAGTTATTTGGTACCAATACTTGTTTTTTGTTCTGACCTTGACTCTTGGATAGACCTTTAAACTGCCATTCATCCATTTGGATAATCCATAAACTGCAATGTTACCCACCTATTTCCATACCAGTGTGCTGATCTCTGCTCTTTGATTTGACATCACTTTTTTTCATTTACCTCACTTCCAACGTCTCTAATTAAAATATCTGTATTCCAACTACTGATCCCTGGCTTTTTGTTCTGGCCTGCATCTCAGATTAACCCTTTAAACTGCCGTTCAGCCTATATTGTGCATAACTGTGGGCTGACTGCTGTTCTTTCACCAACATTGCTCTTTAGATCATCCATAAACTGCCATGCCAACCATTCTTGTCCATAACACTGTACTGACCTCTGCTTTGTCATTTGGTCATTCTTCTCAGATCAACTACACTCTCCACATGTGTAATATTGACCGTCCATCAACAACTGGAAATATAATACTATTATTGGGACATGGACAATTGAATGCTGCCTCTCGCTGTCATCCAAGCGTAAGTTACATTAGTAAACTCTCTCTCTCTCCACATGGGTTTCATTTCAATAAATAATCAATTACGGAATTATGTTGTAGAATCCAATTCTAAAAAATGAAACTATTGCTGATCAATAATATAGCTCCTATATTATTTCTCATCTATTAACTACCATGACCCTCCAAGCTTTTTGAAGGGCTTGCCTGCAAAATAATACAAAATTAAATCATGACTATACAGCCCCCTGTATAATGTATATCTGTAACAGTAATAATAATGATAGGAAATAGCAAACTCATACTCAGCAATATATAAACCATCTTCATCTCTATTATTGATGTAGAAAACTGTCCTTTACTGAATGTCATGCAAAGTATCATGATTATTTTTTTAAATCAGGAAAAAATGCTAGGAATAGGATTTCTGCTGGTAATATCATCCCCAAATATAAAAGAAAAGCATAAACAAAAACCTGGCACTATATGAGGATTTTGCTATGCCTACAGTATACACGTATACATGACAAGACATAAGTGGAAAGAGATAAGCTGCCAACCAATCAGCTCCTGTCATTTGTCAAACACAGCCTGTAACATGGCAATTAGGAGCTGATTAGCTAGTACTTTATCTATCTCTACTTTATCTCCCTCCAATGTTTACTAAATGGACCCCTATATTAACTAAAATTTTATTTGGTTAACTAAACAGAACCCATCTTGAAATGTGTAATTATATTATTTTAGATGGATAATAATGAATCAATTTTGATGATATGACAGTGTAATTGCAAAAAACATTGAAACATTCTTCTCATCTAGTCATCTTCCAGTCATTTTTTTGTTTTTTGTTTTCCAAGTTTAATATCAAATACATTTGGATTTTCAGACCGATTTATGTCTTGTAGTTTAATCTATTTCTCTACACAATGAAGATTGAAAGGGTTTGCTAAGCTTGCAATCTTTAAGGGCTAAACCAATTCACTCATCTTTATTATTTACTTGGATTCCTCTGGGATGTTGGACAGGTAAATGTTACACTTGTTCACTGAATCTATTGACCGTAAATTGCCCTTGGTGAATTACAAACCAGTTGATTCTGTAAGCTGGTTTTCATGTTAACTTGAATGCTTTATCAGTCCTATAGTGGATTGGTCTTTACAAATATGTATTTTTGTTGATGTTTGTCTAAATGCTAAAACAAATCTGTTCATAAGCCTGATTAGTCTAATAATTAACAAGTGTATTATGTTTCTGTCCTGAGTGGGAACATCTCCAATTGATTATTGGCAATATAGAAACATTAAAAATTCTAAAAATTAATTACAATAGACTAGCTGATGTGCCCAATTTCAACTGACAAAGGTTTGCTGGGTGGAACATTTTACCCCTTTTCACCCCCTTAGGGGTGCATAGTGGGTGGCTGCAAATAACCATCACAGTTTCCAGACCACCCAGCAGGTCACATGTTCCAGGTCACCCAGCAGGTGCACAGGGAAAGTACACCAACTGTCACATTTTCCTGAGTACAATGTTGATGCAATGTAATTGCCAGGTGGACGTTTTGCTACTTAACTTCAAAACAAAGCAACCAATTACATCAATATTTTCTACAAATCTACAGACCAAGAACTTTAATTTGGTATATGAGGTGCCCTGATCAGACAACGACATCATAAATATGTCACTTATAAAAGTCATCCTTCTGCTATTAATACTGTGTATAGATAAAAATATAGGTTTATTAAAAAATGAAGGCATAAATTTATATTCTTTAGTTCAAGTACCAATTTTTTGTAAATCAGAAGTTGCTAAGATACCAAATGATAAGTCTGGGTAAAATAATTGTGTTCGTTTGCTGTAGAACTAAAGTGAAGATGTTCAGTTACTATAAGGCAACTTTGTAGATTGTTACTGCACTGGACAAAAATAGGACTCATTGTTATGGAGCAATGCTGTGATGCTTGTAGGTTTGTTCTTCCAATGACCTGTTTTTGTAGCTACAGAATGACCTGTTTGCTATATACTGAGCCCTTTAAATTTTATGTCACAGTGGTGCCTGAATTATTTGTCTACACGCTTCTCCATAGGCTGCAGTTGAATTTCTAGGACATAAAGCACTGAAATAAAGAAAAAGAACCCATCCCATAATATTAGAATTGTGCTAAAACATGCTTTTCTCTCATTGAAATTTAAATACATTACATGATTTCCACCATTGTAGACATAGGCTGCATTTTGCACACTGAAATGTTTATATCGCTTGAGGATACAAACATAATGTAATTGTGAAGACAAAACTATTATACTTCTCAGTCAAGTAAAACCTAGAAAAACCACGTTCTTCTGTTGTCATAGTTACCATGACCCAATATAGAACAAACAAATAATGCAGTATCATCTACACACTGTGTACTTGAAAAAAATCTATAAATATTTTTGAAGAGTGACATGGCATAGTTCTGGGTATATTAATATAAACATTGCCCCAAAAGCTACAACTCAATTATTGCGTGTTTGTATATACTATATATTAGACAATTTTGCTCTCATGTTTATAGTCTTTCAAGGAGTAGATTTTTTTTTGTATGTAAGCAACAGTGGATTGTTTATACAATAAATATTATACAATTATACTTACAAATGTGTATGAATATTTTGTAAAATAACTTTGGTATTCATTTTAAAAGTAGGTAAATAATAATTCATTAAGTTATTTGGACCTAAAACCTGAAATATGGATGTGCACACTCTCTGTGGAAATAAGTGCCCCTACTATTGTTTATAAAAACAGAAAGTAAAGTGATTTAATTTTAATAAAATGCAATGTGACCACTGTCAGCTGGGCTTTTGCTGACTCGTCCCATGCAACTGTGTCTGCTGCTGCATCCCCCAGTGATTTCAGAGGAGACCCATTATGCACATGTGCAGAATGGGTCTCCTCCTTCTCCTTAGACACCCAGACAGTGATGTTGTGGTTTGTGACAGCCAACAAGACCGGCAAAATTATGCCCCAGAATGCTGTTTGAATGGCACTCTGATGCACATGCACTGAAAACTGAAAGGTCAACAAGGGAAACTTAGTCCACCCTTGAGCAGTTTGAGTCCAAGGTCAGCCACAGAAGGGGGTATTGATGATCAGTCCACATTAAGACATGCTCCTCAGCTCCCTGTTTTAGGAGGGAGGGACAATGCCAATAGATAGGGGCATTTCTGATGGGGGGGGGGGGTAATAGGGGATGTTCTTTTGAAACTAGAGGGTGGAGTTTTACAGTTATATAGTGACACATAGAGGGAAATAATAATGGGGAGGGGGCCGCTTTGGACCCTGGTGGTAGGGCTTGGGTTTAACCACTTGGAGGGGGAATTTACTAAAGTTTGCTTATGATCTTTTTTGATTGATTGAAAAGCGCTCAAAATTTATGTTGTACTTCCAGGGTCAAATCACACATTTATTAATATTTAAAAACCAATATTAAAAAAATCACTTGTTAGCAAATGTGTGTTTCAGCCCCTGAACCCCAGAATAGATTGTGATCAAATTTTGTCAACTTAAAATCAGTCAGAATTTACTTTTAGTAAATTTTCCCCTAGGGATCTGTCACAATATATTGACACTTGTGCTGTGGGAGATAATTATACAATGTGGGCCTATGGACATGGTGGAGGGAGGCGGTGCAAGACCACCCCCAGGCATATTTCTTTTCAATAAAATATTTAATTATCTTATTAACAAATGGACTCCACTCTTTCATATTATGTGGCTCAATAATAGCTTTTGTCTGGTGATCATTTGTGATCATGTGGTGATCATTTGTGATCACTAAGCTACATAAAATTCCGTATATGTACCCTGTTAAGTGAATAATTACACTTGTAATCGTTACGTCCCTTATATATGAAAGAGGGGTTCCCCTCATTCAAATTATATGGCCCCCTTAGCAGCTATTGTCTGGTAATTAGCAGACAATATCACCCAGTGCTATGGCAAAAAATAGTTTTCCATAAATGGAGAAAAGCACAGTGTTCCCTATCTCCCTCATACTGACCTGTACATAAATGGCAGCTTACTAGCTTGAAAGAGCGGGTCTCTTTTCAAACAATATACCTGCTTAGTAGTTATTAAGTTTGCATGTTCATTTCAAGTGCCTATTTTTTTGTCAAAACCTTCACATAGAATCTTGCTGTTTACTATTTTGGCGAGGTGCTTTATTGGTGAAACAAGAACCTCAAAGTAATAATTTACGTTGTTATAAGGAGCGGGATGTACTAAGCGGAAAATGCAGTAAACCCCCTGTTTACCGCATTTTACTGATGTACTATCCCCCGGCCGCCAGGTCAGCACCGCAACGGGGTTCACCAGCTTTAGCTGGCGATAGTCCATAGAAGCCTATGGGCTTCTCTCCGCGGCACTGTGTGAGGGATCCGATCGGATCCCTCCCAGCATGCCCTGCGGCCGCCCCCGTCACCCCGCGCATGCGCAGACTGACTTCTGGGGCCGAATCCCGGAAGTCAGGATGCCGCTATGCATCGCGGAGGACAGCCCTTATCAGTAGAGCTGTCCTCAGCAATGCTGATTGCATATGTTAGTACATATGCGATCAGCATCGTGGCGCAGGGCGGCGATGGGTGGCGATGTACATTAGTACATCCCACCCAAGATGACCAAAAAAATTCACATTTGCACTTTCTGTAAAATTTCAATAAAAACACTTTTTGGGAATATCAGTTAACAACATGTTGACATGTTAGAATGATTAAAAAGATTAATGGTATTTTCTGAAAACATTTAATCTTCTGAAAAAGAAAAAATAATTTTTCTAGGTTCTGCATAAAAAAATCACTGATATTGAAGTTGTAATGTAATGAGTGATAATATTACAAAATGGCCTCAGCACAAATTTAAGAAAACCCTCTATAGCAAAGGGGTTAATACTGTGATACTGCTGTGAAAATGTCAATCACATGCTCTTTACAATAAAATTATTGCACATTAAGGCATGAGGTGGAGGCAAATACACCACACCACCGCTACAACTGGTATCCCAAAAAGGAACCTTAGATACACTCCCTGAGCTTGTGTTGTTCTTGTAGATGAGTATCAATCTCTTTTTAAGAAAGAGAATCACTATTAATTTTTTTAAATTAGAGTATATTTACCATTATATGCATATATTATACATCCCAACATGAAATATCGTGGAGCCGGGACTTCCTCAAGGGGAGAAGCCGCGAACACATGAAAGGGGCTTGGCCTCTGCAAAGGGGGCATGTCTTTGTGGGAATGTCATAATCACAATCCACGCCTCTCGTCTTGGTCACTGAGGAGGCATTTCCAGCACTCTTATGTCTCCTCAGTGACCAAGACTCCTTCATTATGCCTCCTTCATTATGTATACTACTGTATAAAAATTTGGTCTGTATTTGGCTCTTCTAACCCCTTTTTATGTTTATTCCTATTTTAGCTAATAATAAATAAATATATATATATATATATATATATATATATATACTGTATATCAGGGCTTAAAGTGTTCCTGGAGAGGTGTGGAACTCCTTTACCCCACCACCTACACCACCCCCTCACTTTAAGCAGGGCCAGTGTTAGTGTTTTTGGCACCCCCTCTAAACTAAAACTTAGAGCCCTACTTCCCATACTTTATAAAGGGACATTGATATCACAAAGAAGAAGAGTGTTCACAAAATAGTACCCCCTGATTCATATTACACCACATAGTAATGCCTCTTCTTCAGGTTACATCACTCACTATTGCACTTTATTCACATTGCACTAAACAATGGTACATATTATGACACGCAGTAGTGCCTCTTAAATACAATTCCCACATACACAGTTCAAATTGTGGGATACACAATTCCCCCATACACAATTCCAATGTGGGATACACAATTCCCACAGTAGTAGCACCCCTTACACATAATGCCCACAGTTGTAGAGCTCCTTACACATAATTACCACAGTAGTACCACTTATACACATAATGCCTACATTAGTAGTGCCGCTTATACACAATTCCCACAGTAGTAGTGCCCCTTACACATAATGAACACAGTAGTTCCACTTATACATATAATGCCCACAGTGTGCCCCTTAGTCACATCTCTGCATCTGTCACTCCAGCAGCACACCACCTGTGTCCCTTTAGAAGTTCCATGTCCTGTATCCCTCCAGCAGCTTCCCCACCTCTCTTGTCCCTCCAGCTTCTTCTCATCTTGTCATCAAAATGCAGAGATCCTGCTCCTCTTCATGGGCTATCTTGACTTCAGCAGCGGTGACAGTATGATATCACATACATCATGCCAGAAAATAATCCACTAGGACCTGAGGAGGGGATGAATGCTGGACACAGCATGTGTGAGTACCAAGAGGGGTGGGCTGTAAATGGAGGAGGACCATGGAGCCACCAGGACCTGAGGAAGGGGGAGGTGGCTGCAGCTCATCAGTAACACTAGCGCCACCTGCATCATCTATTGGTGTAGGTGATGGGGCAGGTTTTTCTGTTGGAATAACTGTTCAGGGCAATGGAGGAGGTAGAACTAGTTCCCCCTACCATTACAGGTGGTGGAACTCAGTTCCCCCTCATCCTTCCAACTTTAACCCCTTCTGTATATGTATGCTGATACTTATTCCAGTATCATTTACTGATGCAGCTATGTTAATATACCCTGTACTTGTCCTATATTGTCTTGATTTGTAAGCCAGTCTTTTCTTATTTTGCTTATTTGTTTATGTACTCTGTAGCTGGGTGCTGCAGATCCCTTGTGGCACCATATAAACAAGGTTAATCATAATAATAATAATTATATATATATATATATATATATATATTTTAAGTTGTAACACTGTAGGGGTGCAAGGCGCCTCTTCCTGGGGAATATGGCAGCACGCAGCAGCTGAGGAACAACACAAGTCCAGTTTCTGGTACAACTGACCCCGGCCAGTTTTATTGAAACAGAAAAATAAAAATAAAACAAAACACCAAAAGAAAATACCTTGCCTGTCCGGCACTAACTAAACACAGGATATTCCTAACTGTCACTAAACAAAAACACAGAGTTCTCCCGTAAATACTGTGTAGCTTACTTGTGTCAAAAAGCGTGTTCCTCTCACACAGCTTCTGCAGCCTTCCCAGGCAGTCTCCCCATACTAATCAGGCTAGCAGCCCTATAACACTCTTACACAGCTGAAACCCTGATTAGCCCTCTGTGAGGCCAAAGACCCGAACTGGGCCCAATGTCTAGAACTCTCCTTATCTCTCTCTTAGAGCCTATACCCAGCTTTTACAGCAAACTGAAAAGGTTCTGACAAAACCAAAAGCATTTTTCCTAGAAGTTAACACTTCCTAAAACATGTAAGACAAGAACCTGGGACAAACATACCTGCCCTAAAACACTATCCCAGTGTTCTTGTCACATATCCCCCTCCCCTGTTTCGACCTAGGGGCCGGAACACTTGTAGCCCCCAAACAGAAGATGCGTGACAATGCATCTGCGTTGGCCAATTGTGTTCCCGGTCTATGTTCGACAGTAAACTTAAAGTCCTGCAACGCTAGAAACCATCTAGTTACACGAGCATTCTTGCCTCTATTTACATACATCCATTTTAAAGGGGCATGGTCTGTCACTAGTCTGAATTGTCTACCCAAGAGGTAATATCTCAAGGTATCTAGTGCCCACTTAATGGCCAAAGCCTCCTTTTCCACAATGGCATACCTTTTTTCATGCTCATTGAGTTTCCTACTCAAATAAATGATAGGGTGTTCGTCCCCATCTCTGGTTTGGGACAGCACAGCCCCTATCCCTACCTCTGAGGCATCTGTCTGTACCACAAATTCTTTTGAATAATCTGGTGTTATCAATACCGGTTGTGAACACAAAGCCACTTTTAACGCTTGGAACGCTTTTTCTGCATCAGGGTTCCATTTCACCATATTTGACTGCTTCCCTTTGGTAAGGTCTGACAACGGCACGGCTGTGGTCGCAAAATTGGGAATAAACCGTCTATAGTACCCAGTAATTCCCAAAAAAGCCCTTACCTGTTTTTTATTCACTGGACGAGGCCAGTTTTGAATAGCATCAACTTTATTCAATTGGGGCCTAATCAGACCTCTGCCTATGGTGAAGCCCAAGTGTTTGACCTCCTCCATTGCGAGGCAGCACTTCTTTGGGTTAGCAGTTAACCCTGGCTCTCTGATTGAGTCCAGTACTGCTTGTACTTTAACCAAATGGGACCCCCAGTCTGTACTGTGAATTACCACATCATCCAAATAGGCAGCTGCATATTTTCTATGGGGCCTCAAAATTTTATCCATCGCCCGTTGAAAGGTTGCTGGAGCCCCATGCAACCCAAAGGGTAACATCTTATACTGGTACAGCCCCTCCGGAACCGAAAAGGCTTTTTTTTTTTCTTTGGCGCTATCAGATAAAGGTATTTGCCAGTAACCTTTGGTCAGGTCCAATGTGGTGAGAAACCTGGCTGTTCCCAGCCTTTCTACAAGCTCATCCACACGGGGCATGGGGTATGCGTCAAACTTGGACACCTCATTTAACTTACGAAAGTCATTACAGAAGCGTATGCTACCGTCGGGCTTCGGGATGAGCACTATGGGACTGGACCACTCACTGTTAGACTCCTCTATCACTCCAAGTTCTAACATGGTTTTAACTTCTTTAGAAATAGCTTCTCGCTGAGCTTCAGGAATCCTATATGGCTTTAAATGAACCCTGACCCCTGGTTCTGTGACAATGTCATGTTTTATTATGGTCGTTCGGCCAGGCAGCTCTGAAAATACCTCCCTATTTTGGATGAGAAATTCTTTAACCTGATTGTTCTGATCAGCTGATAATGTCTCTGACACCTTCACTGCGGGAAGCAACCGGGGTGAAGACACCGAAGGGCAAGGCTCCGCTGACAGAGACAACCTATCTTTCCTGGGTTTGATTAAGTTAACATGGTAGATCTGTTCGGGTTTTCTCTTTCCCAGCTGGTATACTTTGTAATTAACCTCATTCACTTTTTCCCTAATCTCAAATGGACCCTGCCATTTAGCTAGGAATTTGCTTTCTACAGTGGGTACCAAAACAAGAACTCTATCTCCAGGAGCAAATTCCCGTATCTTGGCACTCCGGTTGTATACCCTCTGTTGAGCACTTTGGGCCTGTTCCATGTGCTCTCTGACAATAGGTACCACGGCTGCAATCCTATCCTGCATTTGTGATACATGTTCAATAACGCTTCTATAAGGAGTGGGCTGTCCTTCCCACGTCTCTTTGGCAACGTCCAACAGCCCTCTGGGGTGTCTACCATACAACAAATCAAATGGAGAAAACCCCGTAGAGGACTGAGGAACTTCTCTGACGGCCATTAACAAGTAGGGCAACAAACAATCCCAATTTTTTCCATCTTTATCAACCACCTTTTTTAACATACTTTTTAATGTTTTATTAAACCTTTCCACCAACCCATCAGTTTGGGGATGGTAAATGGACGTCCTGAGGTGAGTGACCTTAAATAATTTGCACAATTCTTTCATGACCTTTGACATAAATGGAGTACCTTGGTCAGTCAAAATTTCTTTTGGTATTCCCACTCTACTAAAAACCTGCACCAGCTCCCTAGCTATCGCCTTGGTTGTGATAGTGCGTAAAGGGACAGCCTCAGGATATCGAGTGGCATAGTCCATTATTACCAGGATATACTGATGGCCCCGAGCGGACTTTAACAAGGGCCCCACGAGATCCATGGCTATTCTGTCAAACGGGACCTCTATAATAGGCATGGGAACTAGTGGGCTCCTGAAATGGGGTCTAGGGGCATGATACTGGCATTCAGGACAGGAAGAACAATATTCAGACACTTCTTTATAAACCCCTGGCCAAAAGAACCTTTGTAAAACTCTTTCAGTGGTTTTTTCTGCCCCTAAATGTCCTGCTGTAACGTGACTATGAGCTAAATCTAGCACCGTTCTCTGATAAGGCTGGGGTACTACCAGCTGTTCTACCACATCCTCAC
Organism: Pseudophryne corroboree; assembly: GCF_028390025.1. Lineage (NCBI taxonomy): Eukaryota > Metazoa > Chordata > Amphibia > Anura > Myobatrachidae > Pseudophryne > Pseudophryne corroboree. Next base: position 299,119,676 of record NC_086450.1, on the reverse strand, counting down.
CCTTTTTGACAATGTGGTACAAGAGCTCATTACAGATGGCCATGTGGGGATACGTAACCCTGTCACCTGGTACCACAGGCTCCCCATTAACAATCTTAACATTCTCTCTAGCCTTTATCAAGGTAGGATCCTTTAACTGTTCAGATGCAAACAGATCCTTTTTTACCTCCAGGTCAGGCACGCTTTCGTTTCTAACCACTATGTCTCTGTTCCCAGCAAGAGGGTCCTCACTGGACTCCCCATCTGTCACTTCCCCAGCCAAACTGGCAAAAGGCAAAGGGTCAGAAAGTTCCGAAGACACACCTACATCCATACAATCACCGGTATTACCAACTGGCTCTTCACTTCTCACATCTGCTGATAAACGTGATTCCCACAGTTTCCAGAAATGAGGAAAATCCCTCCCTATTATGGCCTTATGCACCAAGGTGGGGACCAGTCCTACTTTAACCATTGCTGACCCACAACAAGTTTCTATATTCACTTCAGCAGTGACATAATACTGGGTATCCCCATGTATGCAAGTTACCCCAATAGGTATTTGCTGGACCTTTAAGGGGTTCACTAACCCAGTTTTCACGAGGGTAACTAAACTTCCTGAATCTAGCAAGGCCTCTACCCGGTTACCCTCTAAGAACACATCACACATTTGTTTTTCCAGCTCAGGTGAAGGTACCACAGTACAGGCTAACCTAGCAAAGAAAGACATTCTGCGACATTCAAAGGCAGCATCACATTGCATGGGTTCTTGCATGACTGGGCAATTGGCAATAACATGAACTGGCATACCACATCTAAAACATTTAACCACAATATTATCAACCCGTTTGGGCAACATAGACCGTTCTAGCCCCATTGGCCTGTCTCCAGGGCCAGTGTTTACAGTCTCTCCAGCCTTGCGTTCTCTTAACCGCCCAGCAACGTTTTCCCACGGAACAGTCTTACCAGTCTTTACTGAAGGGCGCTGTCGAGGATCTATGGGTTGCTGGGTGGTCATCAGTAGTTCCTTTGCTGCCAAATACCGCTCTACCATGTCCACTAATTGGTCAGCAGTACCCGGGTTTCCATGGCTCACCCACTTGCGCAGGACCATGGGCAAAGATCTTAAGTAGCGGTCCATGACGACTCTTTCAACCATCTGGGGACCAGTTAATGTCTCTGGCTGTAGCCATTTTTTTGTTAGCTGAATAAGGTCGTGCATCTGGGAGCGCGGAGGCTTCTCCATGGCGTACACCCAACGGTGCACCCGTTGTGCTCGTACTGACACGGTGACTCCCAGGCGGGTCAGGATCTCCATCTTTAGTTTATCATAGTCCCGAGCCTCAGCAGGGCTTAAATCAAAGTACGCTTTTTGGGGCTCACCTGACAAAAAAGGTGCCAGCAGACTGGCCCACTGCGCTTTCGGCCAGTTCTCACGCCCGGCAGTCCTTTCAAACGTGGTCAGGTATGCCTCCACATCATCAGCCTCTGTCATTTTCTGCAGGAAGTGACTGGCCCGTATAGAACTAGAGCTGGTCGGAGCACTGACGGTCACATCTCCAATCCGGGCTGCAAGGCTCTGCACCACTTCTGTTAAAGCCTCCCTGTCCTGACACTGTTGCCTGTAAAGTTCGTCAATAGCCACCTGCTGCTGTCTCCTATTTTCCTCCATAGCCACCTGCTGCTGTCTGTTGGCCTCCTGCTGAGCCGCTGTAGCTTGCAGCAAGGCTTTAAGCAGATCCTCCATGTCGACAGATTTTTCAGGCGGCCTTGTAGCTGCTTTCACCCAGGACATATATTAAACCCTCAGGGGTGAGTCTCAGTAACTTCACACTGGGCTGTATCTGCATAAACCACCGTTTTCTGCAGGCCTCACAAAGCTGCTGCTTTCACTTATGCGCAGAACGGCTTGCCCGCATTCTCCACCAAGTTGTAACACTGTAGGGGTGCAAGGCGCCTCTTCCTGGGGAATATGGCAGCATGCAGCAGCTGAGGAACAACACAAGTCCAGATTCTGGTACAACTGACCCCGGCCAGTTTTATTGAAACAGAAAACTAAAAATAAAACAAAACACCAAATGAAAATACCTTGCCTGTCCGGCACTAACTAAACACAGGATATTCCTAACTGTCACTAAACAAAAACACAGAGTTCTCCCGTAAATACTGTGTAGCTTACTTGTGTCAAAAAGCGTGTTCCTCTCACACAGCTTCTGCAGCCTTCCCAGGCAGTCTCCCCATACTAATCAGGCTAGCAGCCCTATAACACTCTTACACAGCTGAAACCCTGATTAGCCCTCTGTGAGGCCAAAGACCCGAACTGGGCCCAATGTCTAGAACTCTCCTTATCTCTCTCTTAGAGCCTATACCCAGCTTTTACAGCAAACTGAAAAGGTTCTGACAAAACCAAAAGCATTTTTCCTAGAAGTTAACACTTCCTAAAACATGTAAGACAAGAACCTGGGACAAACATACCTGCCCTCAAACACTATCCCAGTGTTCTTGTGACAATATATATATATATATATATATATATATATAAAATATATGTTAAAGAATCCCAATATGATGAAGTAAGGTGGATTCAGTATCGTCATCCTGAAAAGGGGTGAGTTTTACACCTTCAAAGATTTTTCATATAGGGAAACATAGAAACACAGAATTTGACAGCAGATAAGAACCATTTGGCCCATCTAGGAGAATGTTTCCCTCCTGAACTTTGTTAAGACCCTTGGTATATTTGAAAGTTTCTATCATGTCCCCCCTTTCCCTTCTCTCCTCCAAACTATACATGTTAAGATCTTTTAGCCTTTCCGGGGAAGTTTTGTGATGTAGGCCATGCACCATTTCAGTTGCCCTTCTTTGTACACTCTCTAATGTATTTATATCCTTCTGGAGATATGGTCTCCAGAACTGGACACAGTATTCCATTGACCTATACAGTGGCAGTATTACTTATTTTTTCCTGCTATTGATTCCTCTCCCTATGCAACCATGCATCTGACTAGCCTTTCTCATTGATTTGTTGCATTGCTTTCCTGCCTTTAAGTCACTTGAAATAGTGACTCCTAAATCCCTTATCTCCTCAGTAGTTTCCATTATAGTACCCTTGATACTATATTTAGCATTTGGGTTTTTGAGACCCAAGTTCTTGATTTTGCAATTTCAGCATTAAACTGTAGTTGCCACGTTCTTGACCATTTCTCAAGCCTACTTAGGTCATCAATCATTTGTTTTACTGCTCCCGGTGTGTCTATCCTGTTGCATATCTTTGTATCATCTGCAAAAAGGCATACTTTCCCTACAACACCATTTGCAATGTAACCAACAAAGATATTAACGAGCACTGGTCCAAGTTCAGATCCCTGGGGTACTCCACTGGTAACATTTTCCTCCATAGATTGCACTCCATTTACTAGAACTGCCTGTTTCCTATCTTGAAACCAAGTTCTTATCCATTTAACTGTTTTATTATCCACCCCTATGCTTTCAAGTTTATTTAGCAGTCTACGATGTGGGACAGTGTCAAATGTCTTACTAAAGTCTAGATATGCTACATCTACAGGTCCCCCTTGATCTATTATTTTTGTCACAGAGTCAAAAAAGTCAATAAGATTTGGTTTTCATGATTTCCCACCAGTAAATTCATGTTGTTTTGGATCCTGTAAATTGTTTGATTTAAGATATTCCACAACTCTTTCTTTTAATAGTTTTTAAAGGAAAGAGTTGTGGAATTTCTTAAATCAAACAATTTACAGGATCCAAAACAGCATGGATTTACTGGTGGGAGATCATGCCAAACAAATCTTATTGACTTTTTTGACTCTGTGACAACTTGCAAGATGCCGCAGGTGTACATTCTTCAGAGCAGTCATACAGTCAATTGCTAAAATAAAAAAAGAACAAGATTATTATTTACACTGTGTAACCCTATTTGATTATTTCAAAGAAAAAATTATCCCAAGGGGATTTAGAGTTTGCAACATCCCAACAAAAGGATGATTTAATCCAAACTTTTGTTGTAAATGGGCTGGCATTTTAAATAAAAGCTAATTCTACTTAATTCTGCTCGTGATATAGTAATCCACAAAAAAAGTTAAACCAGATGAAGGAATCCATCAAGGAATTTGAAGGTTTTAAATAAATTTTAAATAAATTGAAACTGACACCACTATCATTTGGGTTGAATTACTTTTTGTACAAATGGACAAATATGAAATGGATCTAATCAGATTTAAAAAAAAACCCCATAAAAAACAGACAAAGATTAAGGATTATGCCGTGCAGAAAATCTATAGCTTGGTCAACAACAAAAATGTCAGATTAGCCACCCAACAGCGAGCACAGAGATGCAGGCAACCACGCTTCTTAACAGATACATCAAGTGGTGCAACATTTTCTGCTAATGATGCTGAGAAAATGGGTGAAGAAAACCCTAGCACCTATAAGAGACCCTCTTTAGGGGTAAAAACCAGGCCACAATTGGCAAATCCCGAAGGTGCAAACAAAGATCGGGGCAATGGGCGAGGAAAAGGGAAAATGAGATACTGAAAAACAATATTGTACTGTATTTAATTTATCAAGCTGACTATCAGTCCTTAACAAGGGCCTATCTTTCAGCACTACTAACCTACCCAAAACCTTCAATCAAAAAATAGATCTGTTCAAGTAAAGCAGACATTTTACAGTAGATTAAAGGAACATTTTGCAGAGAAGCTTGATTATCATGAGAATAAAACTTAAAAAAAAAAAATATCTTCCTTTGATCTGCTCACTACAAATGTAACCATTAATCATTTTTCTAATGTTCTACAAGAACAAATCACACATTCCACCAAGGAGATGAATAATATCAACTTCAATTTAATACGCGCAGAAAGGGCTGCCTTATCTAATCTGGGCAGCTACCCCGATATGCTGTATTATTCCGTTGTGCAGATAAAGGAGGTGGGATTGTTGATCGGAATATGACAGATTATAGAAGAGAAATCTACAGTCAATTAAAGAATCATGATGTATATGAGAAGCTACATGAAGATCATACTTTGCAATTTAAAAGAAAATTGATTGACATATTAACCACAGTGGTGGACACTGGACATATTAGTCAGAAAATCAAGGATTCCCTGATGCAGGAATATCCAAAATTACACAAAGATGCAATAAATTTGCTGGGCAGGCCTGTCATCTCTACCAGAGATTCCATATTTTATATTGTCTCTCAATTCTTTGACTTCCATATGCAACCTGTAATAAAAGCACAGCCCACCTTCCTTAAGGATACAAAAAATACATAAAAAATCATTTATATTAAATAGAGCTGTGCAGCAGGCACATTTTGTGTTTTGGTTTTGGATCTGGATCCTTGCTTGTGTATGGATCTGAATTGGTTTTGCCAAAACCACCCTTTCAGGTTTTGGTTATAGTTTTGTTTTTGGATCTGGATGATTTTTGATAAAAATAGCTAAAATCACAGAATTTGGGGGTAATTTTTTCTCCTACGGTATTATTAACCTCAATAATATTCATTTCCACTCATTTTCAGTCTATTCTGAACACCTCACACCTCACAATATTGTTTTTAGGCCACAAGGTTGCACCAAAATAGCTGGATGACTAAGCTAAGCGAAACAAGTGGGCAGCACAAACACCTGGCCCATCTAGGAGTGGCACTGCATTTGCAGACAGGATGGCAGTTTTAAAAAGTAGGCCCAAAGAGCACATAATTCAAAGAAAAAAATAATGTGCAAGATAGAATTGTCTTGGGCCCTCCCACCTACCCTTATGTTGTTTAAACAGGACATGTACAGTTTAATAAACCTATCCTTTCAGCAACAGGTAAAAGCTTGCCAAGTTCTCCGAATCATAGCTAGCTGCAAACATACCACCTCCATATTTGATGACTATTCACATTATGAGAAGAGGCAAGAGGAAGAGGACAGTGTCAAGAAGATGATTAAAAAATAAAGAAGAACATGCAATCAGGAACAACACACAGGTTTTCACATCCACTCCTATATTGGTGTGGAACAGAAAGGACTTCAACCAAGCAAATATATAATTAATAATTACTACATTACTGGACAATCTGAAAAACTAGGGGCCAAAGCCTCCAAATTTGTACCCCCTTCTCCATTTTCAGGGATTAAGATAATATCAGATTTAGTGCTGGGATGCAAATAAACTGTTGTATACCACAGGATCAAGAATAGATATTTTCCACTCCACAGAGTCTGGAGACTTAATTTGTGAAAATCAAGTGGGTTTCTTTTTTTAAATTTTTTGTATTGCATTTTATTTACATATTTTGTGGCAGATGCCTTATTTTTGTTTTTCACAGCTCCCAGTTACACACATGAGCATACCTGTGTGTCCCAGTTACACGCATGTGAGCATACCTGTGTGTCTTGTTTATTTTATTGATATTTTATTTTTAAATAAATCAGTCCCTTAGATGTTTTAGCAGCCCCACCTGAGCCCCCACAGCAGACTCAGATGGGGAAAGTTGAGTTCAGGTGGGTTCAGTGAAGTACTAAGCATGACTGTGCAGTATTTTTTTTGTCATTGAGCCGCCTAGTGGAGCTTACCACTCTACAGTCCAAACTCATCTCATACTATAAGTAGGACTGAGGGAGGAAGCAATGCTAATCAGTGTGCCCACAGCATGCCTCAGCCTGGCAAGCCAGACATCTTCCTGGCTGTAAGCAACCATGAGACTCCATAATGAGCCTTATTCAGTAACTGTGCCTCACCAGAGCTGCTGGTCCATCTAGTGCTGCAGTGCAATGGAAATCTGATGCAATACAAGAGCACTGAAACTCTGTTCTTCTAACACCGCAAGGTCTTGCGATAACCGTACACACCCCTTAGGAAAAGAAGATCCCTGTACAACAAATGCACCTCTTCTAAATAAATAATACACAATGTGGAACATCAATAATAAATCAAATTTAAGGTTGACTAATTGGAGCCATTCATTTGAGTGAGTCCCTACCATGAAATAATTGAGAAGAACCTCTCTTTAATGCTCCAGCAGAAAATATCACTTTTATCTCTCCAGCAGTTGCACTGGATTATGATTCAGTCTCTTCTGAGTCACACTGACTTTGGCCAAACACTTTGGCAATTTCAATTTCTACCTTTGCAGCTGGTTTTCACAAATCTGTTTGTGATGTTGAAGCTTGTTTCATATCTGCTCTAGGCTTTCATTTAAACCTAGGATCAAGTACAGCAGCACCCCTGGACTTAAATAGCACAGGCAGCACCCCTGGAGAATTACACAGCACAGCAGACAAGCAACAGCACCCCTGGACTTAAACAGCCATGGGGCAGCACCCCTGGACTGATAGTGCAGAGGGGCAGCACCCTTAGAATGATGTGGCAAAGAAAAGACATGCAAGATGCATTATCTTGTATAAACAGGACATGCATTCTTTAACAAACCAATCATTTCAGCGACAGGGTCTGCCACATGACTGTGGTTGAAATGATTGGTTTGTTTGGGCCCCCACCAAAATAAAGCAATTAATCTATCCTTGCACAAACTGGCTCTACAGTGGCAAGATGTCATCCTCACTCTCAGATTCCCCCACCCCCCTTCAGTGTTTACATCCTCATCCTCACAGAGAAATAATATTAAAACAAAACCACAAAATTTAGAAGTCAGTGGACTGCTTACGCTATTACCCAAAGTTTCTGAAGTTCACAACGACTTATGATGAATGCACTGCAGGTGAAGTATTAGGGAGGATGTTCCTTGGTGGTTAATGTCCTTACCCCTACTTAATATGGATTGAAAAAGGCAACATATGGCTTGACACCTGTTGTCCGGATTTGTAGAGAAATAATTCCACACTGAAAAGGTGGCTTTTTTGATATTTTGCCCAGGCATGAAAATTGGCTTTTTCATCCATTGGCAACAGCTGTCTCTACTGGTGCCTTATTCAAACAAACCACATCACCATCAGAATCCTCATCATCAACTTCCTCCTCAGTGCCAGCTACACCACTATCCTCCTCATCCTTGTGTACTTCTACAGTGACATCCTCAATCTCAACATCAGCAACTGGACTGCGGTGATCCTCCCAGCACTTACAGGGGGCATGCAAATGGTGGTAGAAGCCTCTTCTTCCCATACAGTGTTATGAAGATCAGGCCTAGACATCGCAACCATGGACAATGCCAGCCCCCCTGTATTTTTACATTTTACATTTATTTTCACTGCACCCCAGTATTTTACACCATACAGGGCCAGTGTACATTTATTTTCATTGCACCCTTGAATTTTTACAGCATACAAGACAGGGCCAGTGTACACTGATTTTTACTGCACCCTAGAATTATTACAGCATACAAGACATGGCCAGTGTACATTTATTTTACTGCACCCTAGAATTATTACAGCATACAAAACAGGGCCAGTGTACATTTATCTTACTGCACCCCTGAATTTTTACAGCACACAGGGCCAGTGAAATGTTATATTAGCAGCACCCCTTTATTTTACAGCATACAGGAGCAGTGTGCTTTTAATTTTTAACAGATGTAGCCCTGAATTTTTACAACATACAGAGCTAGCAGCACCCCTATATTTTACAGCATACAGGAGGAGGACAGTGCCCTGTACAACAAAGGACAGCAACACCCATATACAACTGCTGCACCTGGCCGTAACAGCACATGAAACACCAGTGACAGCCAGTACAGTCAGGACAGTACCCCTAACACAGCACAGGTACACCACAGTGACTGCAGTAGCACCCCTACAGAGAACACACTAACCCCAACCATAAGCCACCACCAACAGAGAGAGACAGAGGTCTGTCTCCCTCACTCTCCAAGTCCAGAGTGAAAATGGCAGCAATGCATGGCTATTTAGATGGAATCCAAAACCCGCAAGAATCTGACAGCGGGATAACATTTTGCCTATTTCTGATTTCCAAGTCTGGCAGTATGACCCAAGCCGGACTCGGATTCTCTCTGGGAACCGAACCCTCTCTCTAATATTAAACTTGATGAGCTTTCTCTGTAATCCAGTAATCACTGGCTATGTAATATTGATGTTGTGAGTCTTTACAATAGAATACCTCACCTGAGAGGCTTGGATGCAACTCGACTATTATTATTGATGAGTAACAGGCACAGACATTGATTTTTTTATGTGTTTATTAGAGGTAACTCTAAAAAAGGGATTATTTCCCATTTGATGGACCTCTTTATATACAGTAGCTGGGATGTGCCATGGAATCCTGTGTCACACCTACTGTAGGTTCACTAATGCATTTATGTACCAAGTTGAGCACAATATCTTTTTTGAGGACCGGGAATTTATACAGCATCTCAGATACTAGTGCCATCTGCCTCCTCTGATCAGGTACAGAATCTTGCCTAAAGAAATTGTTGGCCAGCTGCAATGATAAGAATTACATTGTATTTATATATATACAGTGATATGCAGGTTTATTATCTAGATGTTGAAGCTACCTTACAGGACAATTATATATCTATAGCTTTATATCACAAATCCGTTGATGGAAATACCTTCCTTGAGGCTACAAATCACCATTCATCTGCTTCTATCAAATTACTTCCTTACTTATAATTTCTAAATATGAGTATTTGTAGTGATAAAACCACAGTTGACAAGAAAATAGATTGCCTTACAGACATTTTTACAATGGGGATATAATTACAAATTATTGAGGAAGATGAAAATGAAGGCCTCACAATTCACAAGAGCACAGCTATTACAGGAACAGCAGAAAACAGATTTTAGTGACAAAATCATATGGCCCTTAGATTTTGACACTGGATCGATCAAGTTGGTACAATCTGCTAGGAAGATGTGGTTTATGATTCAAATGGACCCTAGACTTCCATCATTAAGAGATAACTCCATCATGCCAGGTTTTCAGAGAAGTAAGAAGCTCAAAGATTTATTAGTACACATTGCACAATGACATTTCCTCTCAGAAATCAAGACCGATGGAAAAAGTCTTGAGGAGGAAGGCTGGCAATTTTAAATGTTTAGGATGTGTCACTTGTAGTTACCTTGAAATAGGTGGCTCATTATTTCACCCAACAACAGTCAAAAGATTTAAAATCAAATATCCTGTGACCTATACAACTACTCATGTGGTATAGTACATTAAGGGATCTATTTACTAAGCCTTGCATGGAGATAAAGTGGGCGGAGATGAAGTACCAGCCAAACAGCTCCTGTCATTTTTCAAACCCATCCTGTGATATGGCAGTTAGGAACTGATTGGCTGGTACTTTGGGGTGTGTTTGAAAAATGACAGTTAGGAGCTGATTGGCTGGTACTTTATCTCCATCCACTTTATCTTCATGCAAGGCTTAGTTAATAGACCCTGTCTCCATCCACTTCATCTCCATCCAAGGCTTAGTAAATAGACCCCTAAGTATCCATGCAGACTGCTTTACATCAGAAACACAATAAGACCTTTTAAAGAATGAATGACCCTACATAGGTCACATATCAAACAAGCCAGGTGGATTGATACCCTACAAACTTTACTTCTGTATGATTTAAATGAGATGCAAATTTTTTTTTTATTATTTATTTTTAAATGATGGAAAATATGATAGAAGGACCATTTAGTTATAGATAGTGGAACCACAATTTTGTTAACATTTTCCCCCTTAGAATGCTTGATGAAAATATGAATAGTATGGCCCTCATTTTTTATATTGTCTAGGTAGAGACACTCTAAGAAAAAAAACAGGCAGTGTTGTGTGTGTTTTAAAATCTCTGCAAATTGCTATTAACTTGTTTGCAAATTACCACAAAGCATCCATTGCCTCTCACCGCAAAAGTCTAGTTGATAGACAAGAAGACTCAAACTGGGCCTCTCCATTTAGTACAGGGGAACACGTAAGCCAGCTCTCTCTTGAGCAGTATCTGGTATATGGAAAGTTGTTTTTTCATTAGACTACTGTCACAAACCGGTCTCTCACCTCTGCGGGTTCTGGGGTTCGTCCGTTGCAAGTGCGGTTTCTCGCGGTGCTGTGCGCCCGTGTGGGGACGCGGCGTGATCAGTGGTACAGGTAATGCAGAGTCTGGGAACTGGGAGTGCGGGGACCAAATGGCCTAAGGCACTGCGGTGTGTCTGTGGTATAGGAGGTGGCCATGTTGGAGACCAAAGAGGTAATACAGAGCACTTGTGAAAACACCTGTGGGCAGGTGTAAGCCAATCCCGTGCTTGTGCTGCCTTTAAGTAGGCTGGGATTATGTTACTCTGGGCCAGTGCTTTGTTGTATCAACGCTGTGCTCTAGCTCTGAGCTCTCTCCGTGCATTCCTGTGTGATTCCCGTGGTCCAGATATCGCCTCCGTTCCCAGAGGTCCGTCTGCAGCCTTCACTGCTAAAGATCCACCGGCTCCCCGCTGTGGTGTCAGTTAATTGCACACCTACTGGAAACAGTTGGATTCCCAGAGTCTTGCATGAGGTTACCTTGTCTGCCTGCTTTCAACCATACAAAGTTTGGAGGACTCCACTACCCTCAGCTGTTCGTTTGTTCTACTCTGCATTTAACCCGTTCATCACCTTGTCATCTGCTACAGTTTTCACAGTGATCTCCGGAACCCGCAAGTAACCCAATTCAGTACTTTTATTTTCTATGTTACCATAACAAGGATAATTCTTCACAGCCTCTCAGTTAACTCTCAAAACTTCATTGCAAATCCTTACAGTTATTTCTTCATGTCTGCATTACCCAGTTAAACACATTCTGCAGTTCAGCATCAAAGCATGTTTATATTTGGACAATTCAACATTTATTCATCAGCTTGTTTTATATACAGTTCCATGAACATTTCTTTTATTTGTCTTTGAGATTTATCCTGCATATTATTTCTGCCATTCCTGCAATACTTCAGTATAATATGATGATTAACAACTTGTCATTTAACTCTTTACTGAATTGTTATTTTTAATAAATATATGAAACAGAACTTTCTTCATCCTCCCTGCTTTCTTCATACCCCAGCACCTACACCTGTGGTTGGTCCCGGGTTAACGGATTCACAAAAACACCCGGACCTGACAGTAAGCACTGGCCACATGGATCCGTCAAGTGACCAATTCGCAGGAGGCGGTGCTACGTCAGATATCCTTTCCCGTCTGGAAAACCAGGAGTCTATACAGACACAAATAGTTCAGTTTATGCAAACTATGGCAGACCGTTTAGAGACTCTTCATACGGCTATTAAAATGTCTCAAGTCCAGATTCCAACTCCGGTTGTCCCAGTTACCACTACAGCTTCTCCTGTGACGCTGCCTACGTCCCGCTTGCAGTTACCATCTCCGAGTAAGTTTGACGGAACTCCAAAACTTTGCAGAGGATTCCTGAATCAATGCGAGATCCAGTTCGAACTGTTGTCCGCCAGTTTCCCATCAGCTCGTTCTAAGGTTGCATGTATTATTGCCCTCCTCTCCGGTCAGGCTCTGGAGTGGGCATCACCATTATGGGAAAGAGGTGATCCTATCCTCTCTAATTACAAGGAGTTCGTATCATCCTTCCGGAGAATCTTTGACGAACCAGGCAGGACCACCTCAGCATCTTTGGAGATTCTCCGTCTACGTCAAGGTTTACGTCCTGTCAGTCAATATATTATTCAGTTTTGCACGTTGTCTTCAGAGTTAAACTGGAATGAGGAGGCCCTGATCGCCGCGTTTTGGAATGGACTTTCAGAGAGAATCAAGGATGATTTAACTATCCGGGATGTGCCAACTAAACTGGATGAATTGATTTCTCTCTATAACAAACTTGACCTACGCTACAGGGAGCGATGTTTAAAGAAATCCAGGGCAGAGCGATCCAGTCCACGTTATCATCCTAGGCCTCGACAAGATTCTTCAGCACAGTCTCCGGTAACTACAGAAGAACCTATGCAGATTGGGCGCTCTCGCCTCACAGAGGAGGAACGACTTCATCGTCGACACGGTAACCTCTGCATGTACTGTGGGTCCTCCGAACACTTAGTTAAATTCTGCAAACTCCGGACGGGAAACTCTCACTCCTAGCTTATTCAAGGGAGGTTAAGCTAGGAGTTACTTTAGAATCACGTTCTGGGAAAGAGCCGACCTTGTCTATTCAATTAGAAGTTCCAAGTTCTACAGTGAAAGTTTCAGCTCTCCTAGATTCCGGGGCAGCCGAGAACTTCATCTCCTCAGCCTTTGTCTTACGGTCTAAAGTTCAAACCATGCCTCTGGAAGCAGCAGTTGCTGTTACAGCAGTGGATGGAAGTCGAATTCCAGATGGTATAATTACTCATCGAACCGTATGTCTCAAGATGAAAGTTGGTGTGCTCCATTCCGAATACATCTCCTTCTACGTGATTCCCAAAGCCTCTCAAGATGTGATACTTGGTTTACCTTGGCTGCAGAAACATAATCCTAAACTTAATTGGCAAACCATGGAAGTCCTTTCGTGGGGTAAATCTTGTACCAAGGACTGTTTAGCCTTAATTGTACCTCTCCGGTCAATTAGCCTTCCCGACCTACCTCCGGTGTATCAATCCTTTGCGGATGTTTTCAGTAAACAAGCAGCAGACTCTCTTCCTCCTCATCGCGAATGGGACTGCCCAATCGTCCTGGTTCCGGGCAAAACCCCTCCTAGGGGACAAATTTATCCGCTATCCATCCCAGAGACGCAAGCTATGTCTGATTATATACAGGAAAATCTAACCAAAGGATTTATCAGACCATCTTCTTCACCTGCAGGAGCCGGATTCTTTTTCGTTAAGAAGAAGGACGGTGGGTTACGACCATGCATAGATTACCGTGGACTCAATGAGATCACTGTGAAAAACAAGTACCCATTACCCTTAATTCCAGAATTATTTGATCGGGTAAAGGGAGCTACTGTGTTTACAAAATTGGATCTCCGAGGGGCCTACAATTTAATCCGAATCCGGGCAGGGGACGAGTGGAAGACTGCTTTTAATACCCGGGATGGGCATTACGAATACCTTGTAATGCCTTTTGGTCTTTGTAATGCACCTGCAGTTTTTCAAAGCTATGTGAATGAACTTTTTCATGATCTTCTCTGCAAGTGTCTAGTAGTGTACCTGGATGATATCCTAATATTCTCTAAGGATCTAAAGTCTCACCGTCACCAAGTTAAAGAGGTACTGACACGTCTGAGGAAAAATCAACTTTATTGTAAGTTAGAGAAGTGCACTTTTGAAGTATCTTCCATACCGTTCCTTGGTTACATCATTTCTGGATCAGAGCTATGTATGGATCCCGGTAAGGTACAAGCTATCCGAGATTGGTCCACTCCTACAACTCTCAAGGGGATTCAGCGATTTCTTGGCTTTGCTAATTTCTATAGGAGATTCATTAAGAATTATTCTTCGTTAGCTGCTCCCATTACAGCCCTAACTCGCAAGGGAGCAAATCCTACGAACTGGTCTTCTGAAGCAATCAAAGCCTTCTCTGATTTAAAGCAAGCCTTTGTGTCAGCCCCCATTCTTCGACAGCCTGATTTGAATCGTCCTTTTCTACTAGAGGTGGATGCATCTACAGAAGCAGTAGGAGCTGTGTTGTCACAAGTCTTTGAAGATAAAAAGGTCCATCCCTGCGGATATTTCTCCCGTAAGTTCCTCCCGGCCGAACGTAATTATGCAATCGGTGAGCAAGAATTACTTGCCATCAAGTTGGCATTTGAGGAGTGGAGATACCTTCTAGAAGGAGCACAACATTGCATTACAGTTTATACTGATCATAAGAATCTTCTATATCTGCAGTCAGCTCAGTGCTTGAATCCACGACAAGCTAGATGGGCGCTTTTCTTCACCCGATTCACTTTCAAGCTCACCTATCGTCCAGGGTCTCAGAACAAAAAGGCACATGCCCTTTCTCGGTCCTTTGCTTCTTCTGAATTAAATGATGCTACCACGAATCAAGCCATTGTGAATCCTACATCCTTTTTAATGACTTGAACCTCTCCAGTTCCTCCGCCTGGCAAGACCTTTGTCGCCACAAATCTTCGAAAATGGCTGCTTACCTGGGCTCACTCCTCTTCCTTCATGGGTCATCCTGGGGTTCTAAAGACTCTCAAATTTATTCAACAGTCTTATTGGTGGCCACGTCTCAAAGCCGATGTCCAAGAGTTTATAGCAGCATGTCCTAAATGTGCCCAACATAAGAGTCCAAGAAGTTCTCCACCAGGTTTATTACATCCATTATCCATACCTAAACAACCATGGACTCATATCTCAATGGATTTCATGACCGATCTACCTCCATCAAAAGGGCGAAATACCATTTGGGTGATAGTGGATCGATTTTCGAAAATGGCACATTTCATTCCATTAACTGGATTACCATCAGCCCCTTTATTAGCCAGATTGTTCATCTCTGAAATCTTCAAGTTGCATGGTCTTCCTCGAGAGATCATCTCTGATCGGGGAACACAGTTTGTGGCCAAGTTCTGGAGGTCGCTTTGTTCATCTTTAAATGTCAAGTTGAATTTTTCTTCTGCATATCATCCTCAGACAGATGGACAAACTGAGAGAGTAAACCAAGACCTTGAAACATTTCTCCGGCTATATATATCGTCCTCACAGGATGACTGGGTTGACTACCTTCCATTGGCAGAATTTGCTCATAATAATCTCTTCCATTCATCTTCAGAATCTACGCCCTTTTATATTAACTTCGGCTTTCATCCTCGTGTGCCAGAGTTCCATCCATTGCCAGCCCTAGAGGATCCAGCAGCAGATCAAGAGCTTCAACATCTATCTAGAATCTGGAGTTGTGTGCTTAAGTCGTTGGTCAAAACTTCCGCTCGTTATAAATCTTTTGCAGATAGAAAACGTAAAGCTGTACCGAATTACAAGGTGGGAGACCAAGTTTGGATTTCTACGCACAATCTCAGGTTCAAAGTTCCTTCTAAGAAATTTGCTCCCAAGTTTATTGGTCCATTTCCCATTGTAAAGGTACTCAACCCTGTGTCATACAAAGTCAAGTTGCCACCGTCTTTGAGAATTCCTAACGCCTTTCATACATCTTTATTAAAACCTTTGATTCTCAATAAATTCCGAACTACCCAGTCCAAATCTCCTAAAGTTCACTCTTTGCAAGATGAGGAATTTGAAGTTAAAGAGATTGTGGACTCACGTTCCCGATATGGACGTTTACAGTTTTTGGTCGACTGGAAGGGTTACGGTCCGGAGGAGAGATCCTGGGTTTTTTCTGAAGATGTTCATGCTCCAAGACTGGTACAGAAATACTTCTCCAAAAATCCTGATAAGGTTCAAAGGTGTTCGGAGACCACCCTTAGAAGAGGGGGTACTGTCACGAACCGGTCTCTCACCTCTGCGGGTTCTGGGGTTCGTCCGTTGCCAGTGCGGTTGCTCGCGGTGCTGTGCGCCCGTGTGGGGACGCGGCGTGATCAGTGGCACAGGTAATGCAGAGTCTGGGAACTGGGAGTGCGGGGACCAAATGGCCTAAGGCACTGCGGTGTGTCTGCTGTATAGGAGGTGGCCATGTTGGAGACCAAATAGGTAATACAGAACACTTGTGAAAACACCTGTGGGCAGGTGTAAGCCAATCCCGTGCTTGTGCTGCCTTTAAGTAGGCTGGGATTATGTTACTCTGGGCCAGTGCTTTGTTGTATCAACGCTGTGCTCTAGCTCTGAGCTCTCTCCGTGCATTCCTGTGTGATTCCCGTGGTCCAGATATCGCCTCCGTTCCCAGAGGTCCGTCTGCAGCCTTCACTGCTAAAGATCCACCGGCTCTCCACTGTGTTGTCAGTTAATTGCACACCTACTGGAAACAGTTGGATTCCCAGAGTCTTGCATGAGGTTACCTTGTCTGCCTGCTTTCAACCATACAAAGTTTGGAGGATTCCACTACCCTCAGCTGTTCGTTTGTTCTACTCTGCATTTAACCCGTTCATCACCTTGTCATCTGCTACAGTTTTCACAGTGATCTCCGGAACCCGCAAGTAACCCAATTCAGTACTTTTATTTTCTATGTTACCATAACAAGGATAATTCTTCACAGCCTCTCAGTTAACTCTCAAAACTTCATTGCAAATCCTTACAGTTATTTCTTCATGTCTGCATTACCCAGTTAAACACATTCTGCAGTTCAGCATCAAAGCTTGTTTATATTTGGACAATTCAACATTTATTCATCAGCTTGTTTTATATACAGTTCCATGAACATTTCTTTTATTTGTCTTTGAGATTTATCCTGCATATTATTTCTGCCATTCCTGCAATACTTCAGTATAATATGATGATTAACAACTTGTCATTTAACTCTTTACTGAATTGTTATTTTTAATAAATATATGAAACGGAACTTTCTTCGTCCTCCCTGCTTTCTTCATACCCCAGCACCTACACCTGTGGTTGGTCCCGGGTTAACGGATTCACAAAAACACCCGGACCTGACAACTATCTGTCTGAAGTTTAAAAAGCAAAATATAGAAACCTGGGACCTACATATAAACAACTTTTTCATTCCCCATGTTAATTTTAACTGGTCAGTGGGCCTTATTCGGATATGTATGCATGTGCAGAACAGGCCTGGTGATATTGCTTGCAGCCCCTGTAAGCCGCAGCAGCCTTGGGTGGGGCGGCACCTGCTCTGTTCTTCAAAACAGGAGCGTGACACCCCTTTTTTGTAGGCGTGCTCCTCAATTAGCAGCGGATAATTGAATTTCCCCATAGTGTTTTATAAATTATACACTTTTAAGTATTTAATTGATATTATCTTTCATTACACTAGTTTTTAACAGTTCTACACACCTGAAATTGGTGGAACATTTGTCATTTTGCTGCTTTACTACAAACATTTAAAGAAATATCTTTTCTTTCTGGTGATTAAAATGTTAATTTATTTAAAATCTATGACTTATATGTGTGCATCACCTAAAAATATTATGGACAGTCTGATAACATATTATTTTCAGAGCTCTGAAATTAAAAACCATATGTTAGTAACATCTGTCTTACACTTAAAAAAGTGTAGTATCTGACCTATTTCCATATGGTATTTCTGTACTTCAATTATCTTCAAAAGATTTATAGCATTTTAGTTTTCCTTCATCTACACTTATTATTTACCTTAAAGTAAGCAAAAGTATACATTTTTTTTACTTTTGAAATAGTACATACAGTATTATGTAAAAAAGTAATTTTAATAGCAAAATACACTATAATAATATATAATGTAAGGTGTTATGCTTGTGACATCTAAAATAATATAACATGGATTTGTAACCCTATTAGAATAGAATACAACCCATCCCACATATAAAATGTTTAATATACAGTAAACAAATACTGTATGGTAAGTCTGGAAATATTTTATAATTAGTGGGTAGATATACTACTGTAAGTCTTGGAGACTGATAAAGCAAATCCACTCCTAACCTCCTTGTTACAGGCTGTGTTTGAAAAATGACCATTAGAAGCTTATTAGTTGATAGTATGTCTCTCTCCAAGGCTTAGTACATATGCCCCTCTGTCTGACATTGGCGCCAATAGGGGGGGACGGGAAATATCAAAAGTTTGCAACCTTACTTGGACTTTGTTTGATTTTCCATGGAGTGCCGCTATTGGAACACACAAACACATATATAAATATATATATATATATATATATATATATATACAGATTGACTCGGCACTCGCCCGCTCCCCAACGGTATTTCTTTGCTCCTGTGCCCTCCAGATCCGGAACAATGTCACGGTAATACAGCTTGCAATATAGGCGGCACTCAGAGACTTTCTTTTAGTTGCATAAAGTGATTTAATGCAATAGAATCAAATCTCACATCAACAGTTTCAGGGTCGCAGCCCCTTCGT
Organism: Pseudophryne corroboree; assembly: GCF_028390025.1. Classification (NCBI taxonomy): domain Eukaryota; kingdom Metazoa; phylum Chordata; class Amphibia; order Anura; family Myobatrachidae; genus Pseudophryne; species Pseudophryne corroboree. The sequence goes on along the minus strand of NC_086450.1, from coordinate 299,100,848 downwards.
CAGGATAACATGTTGCAAACGTGCAAGTGTTTAAATACCTTACAATTCAGAGGTCCTCCACACCACCTCCAATCACACTGCCCGGTTTCCGGTCATGTCTACCAGGAAGTGACAAAACACCTGTCCGGCCAGTAGTCATGTTGGGGCTAAAACAGAAGTAACCATAGTTACCAAACAGCTCTATATTTAGAACTATATATAAACAATATTGAATATACAAACATATATAAATTGGCCACTTCTATAATAAAACATTTAATATTACTACCTAAAGTTCATCAAATAACCTAAAAAACAATTATCCCTACCTAATATATTTTATACAATAAAAACATCTTATCCAGCATTTAAATAACCTACAAGTGTTAGAAGCATTTATTACTGTAACAAGCCATGTTACCACTCCTTCAGCTGTTACATTATAGTGTTACAAATGTTACAACACAAAAATGGCATGCACTGCAATTATGTTACAAAAACACCTGGGGGTAAATTTACTAACATGGGAGTTCTATTTAAGATGAGATGTTGCCCATAGCAACCAATCAGATTCCAGATATTATCTTCTAGAAGGTGCTAGATAAATGAGAAGTAGAATCTGATTGGTTGCTATGGGCAACATCCCATCTTAAACAGAACTCCCATGTTAGTAAATTTACCCCCTGAGGTTCAAAGCCTCATTTAGTCCTTTAGAGAACTGTGTGTTTAATTTAAAGACCCACATTGCCTCTTTCTGCAATAATTTTTTGGAGCTATCTCCTCCCCTAAGGGTTTTAGGAACCTGATCAATTATTTTATAACGCAGAGTTGCCATACTGTGTTTTGCTAATAGAAAATGCCTGGCCACAGGTTGATCACTGTGGCCGGTCTTAACGGCTTCCCTAATGGCATATCTGTGTTGTGCCATCCTGATCTTAAATTCATAATCAGCTTTCCCCAGATATGTCATACCACATGGGCAAGTAATTATATATACTACATATTTAGAATCACAAGGTAAAGGATATCGTATAAAGATTTTTTTTCCTGTGTGTAGATGCAAGAAAGTGTCCCGTGGACTCAAATAACTACATGTAGTGTACCCACTGCAATGATAACATCCATTCTTGCATGTAAGGAAATGTGTTTTAGATGTATTAAATCTAGACAAATCAGTTTTCACCACAATATCTCTTATACTTCTATCCCTGTGGAATAACTAAAAAGCAGCTTAGATTGATACACTTCCCCAGATCCTTATCTGAAGCCACTATAGGCCAGTGACCTTTTTAGCTAATTGTTGGCTACTAGTATTATATTGTGTTACCCAAGGATACCTCCCCTTCAATTGCTTCTTAGTCCCTGGTTCTAAAAGTTGTCTCATGTCAGGCTTAGTGCTTTTGTTCTAGCTTTTCTAAGCTCATCTAGGGAATATCTTCTCTGGAGAAATTTCTCAAACATTTGATCAAGTTGCAGGCCTCTCATCATTGCTGTTAATACGGCAAACCCGCAGGAACTGAGAATATGGAAGACCTTGGACAGTGGACCTTGGGTGAAAGCTGTCATATTTCAATAAATTATTCCTATCTGTAGGTTTGGAGAATAAGCTTGAAATAATTTTACCATCCTTTATTGCTATACAGACATCTAAAAAATTAATATGATTATAGTCACTCACCATAGTAAATTTAATTGGGCTGTCTGTCATATTGTGTTGTTCAATAATGGATTTGAGTGTTACTTCACTACCTTTCCACACTATTAGCACATCATCAATGTAGCGTTGGTACAACCACATCTGTGATGAAATCTCAGGGTTCTGGAAAAATATCTCTCTCTCCACTACCCACATAAATGACTTGGCAAAGGCCGGTGCCACAGCCGACCCCATTGCGCAACCAGTGCGCTCGATATAAAAGACTTTGTCATACAAGAAATAATTGTGGGTTAATGTAAATTCTAAAAGAGTCAGGAAGAAGCCAATATCAGGACCAATGTATCGAGAATTGTTAGTAACTAAATGTCTAACTGCTGACAAACCCGCCCCATGCGGGATACAGGTATAGAGGCTGGTGACATCAATAGATGCTAACACCAAGTCCTTAGGTACAGCCTCAAGTGTGGCAAGTCTACGTAACAGTGTCGACGTATCTAGCAAATGTGTTGGTGTATCTTGAATACAGGGTTGCAAAAAACTATCACAATATATTGAAAGGACTTCACATAACGAACCCCTGGCAGATATAATTGGTCTGCCGGGGGGGGGGGGGTTATGTGGGTCTTTATGCAATTTAGGAATTATATAAAACATAGGCTCTACGTGAAACTTCACCGGTAAAGCTTTACCTACTGCTGCTGAAATAATATTATCTTTAACAGCCTGAGTTAATATACCATCCAATTAATCTTTAAACATTTTGGTCAGGTCAGCTGATAACTGCCTATAAGTATCCATATCTGACAGTAATCTTGTACACTCCAATTTATAATTATCAGTGTCCAAGAATACAATCGCCCCTCCCTTGTTGGCATTTCTGATAATTATGTCTTCCCATTTGCCTAAATTCCTAAGTGCCCTGTATTAATCTATAGATAGATTCAAATAAGAGCTAACATTATTCTTATCAGGTACCATGTCCAACATTTTCCCAAAGGTCCTAATCGAATCGACGGATTCATAGAGTTAGGTTCAAAATTAGATTTAGAAAGTTTTCTCACCTTTGGATGTAAAGTGTTTGCATCAACCTCAGATATAACAGTCCCTTGTTTGTGAAAAAACTTTTTTAATTTCAAAGACCGTGTCAATCTGTAGCTATCTACCTTCCACTGAAAAGTGTCCAAGGAATTGGTCAGGATAAAGGATAATCCCCGGCCTAGTACCTGACTTTCCAATGGTAATAAGGGTTTGGAAGAAAGATTATAGATTAGTTGTTTCTCGCCCACGGTGGCCTCGAGCCTCTCCTTACTCCTTGCATGCCGCTTCCTTTGTCCCCCTCTCCTCGTCGGGGGACCTCTCGGCCTGCTGCAATAGCCCTGGTTCGCACCCCTGTAGGGATGTCATGCTGTGGTCGCTGATCATCAGGTCGACTCTCTTCAAAATCACTAGCTGACATGCTAGAATAGTGATTCTGCTAGCTCCGTTTCTTAAATTGTGTCATTCTTCCAGACCGAGTTTTACTGGGTTGATTGCTAAGCCAGGTGTATACTTTGTGCTGCTCATAGTCCTGTTGAACCCAAATTTGTTTGTGTTTTTCAAACTTAATCAAATTGACCTTATACTGCTCCTACTCTGCTAACATTTTAGTTAGCCATTCTGGTACAACCTCCACCACAATCCCATGCTCCTTTTGAAATAGAGTGATCTTCTCAGTATTATTATTCTCCCTCGTTGATTCTTCTATAACAAGGAGCATAAGGTCCATGGAGCACTTGTTAAGGACCGAGATCCACTTTTTATAAAAGGCTGCATCAAACTACCCGATCATCAGCATGTTATACACTCTGAAGCCTTGCGGGATTTATTTAGCCCTATGACAATCTGAGAGCGTCATAGCATGATACAGAAAGTCCATTTCTCTTTTTCGTAATTTTAATAAAGCCCTTTCACTTTAGGTGGTGATATTAAATGTTTTATTATAGAAGTGGACAATTTATATATGTTTGTATAATCAATATTGTTTATATATACAGATGGGTCCACGGTTATCTTGACTAGTTTTCTACGCCTAGGCACAACATGATTTATTAGCATAAACCCTTCATCTATTGTTCTCAACTGCAATACAATACAGAGAACAATACAGCAGGGGATTAAGACATTACAGCAGGGGATTAAGTCCAATTGGCCAGTCTCAGTTAATCCTATTAAATGTCAAGATAAACATGGACCCATCTGTAGTTCTAAATATAGAGCTGTTTGGTTACTACGGTTACCTCTGTTTTAGCCCCAACACGACTGCTGGCTGGACAGGTGTTTTGTCACTTCCTGGTAGACATGACCGGAAACCGGGCAGCGTGATTGGAGGTGGTGTGGAGGACCTCTGAATTGTAAGGTATTTAAACACTTACACGTTTGTAACATGTTATCCTGATGAAGGGGCTGTGACCTCCGAAACTGTTGATGTGAAATTTGATTCCACTGCATTAAATCACTTTATGCAACTAAAAGAAAGTCTCAGAGTGCCGCCTGTATTGCAAGCTATATATATATATATATATATATATATATACTGTATGTATACTGTGTATATATATATATATTTTATATATGTATATATACATCACAAAATCTCCTTACCCATAAGAACTAGGAACTTAAAATTTGGACAATAGCTTGCTTTTTTGATGTAGGCACTCACTAAGATGGGATTTTTCAGAATTCTACCCACAAATGGGATAAAAAGGGTGAGATAATTCCCCCCTCACAGACGAGAGTTAAGACAGCCCACCCAGTCAGGACTATAAAGAATGCATGGTGCCGGCGATACCAAATTGCGGAGGAATGAGAACATGATGCTCTGTTCCTGGACTTCCTTGCAGAGGCAGTTGCAGAGCAATCCATTATTCAAATAGGGGATCCACATCAACTGCCACCTCTAAACACTGTCAAACATCGCTATGTGTGGTTCCCCTATTTGAATAATGTACTTCTCTAAAACTGCCACTGGCAAGATTGTGCAGCCTTATGGTTTTTGTCATGAGTCAGTGGTATTTGCCTTTTATACATATAGATTTAAGATATACAGATGGAGCCACGCTAATCATGGCTCTGTCTGTGCCTGGGCGCAGCCACCTAAGCATGCACATCGCAGTGTCTGGGCCATGCATGCATCTCTGTACACTCCCGTTGCAGGGCTAGGTGCCTTATCACATTGTCCTGCCGATAGTGCACATCTGTGATGGAGCCACATTGGATCAGTGCGGCTCCCTCTGTAAGTACTTATCCAACCTATTTCCAGTCAGGAGAGGAAAGTGTCTCAATTATCAGAGGTTAATCTGTCACTTAAACGAAACGTTGCTGAACCTCTCAGAGAGCAATAGGAGGAAAGGAGACATACTGTAGTTATTTTGACTCCTAAATGCATTAAAGGAAAGTTTGATAGTCAGCAACTGCTTATCTGTTGTGTAAAGGGTACCGACAACTCTTCCAGTGACCTTAAATGTTGTGCGAAAATCTTTACCTTTTTACTGCAAAGAAGGAGCGCTAAGGAGAGGGAGAAGCTAAGCAAGGAGACCTAGGGCCCTTTGGAATAGAGTAAGCCTATCCCTCAAACCTTACATATTTAACATGCAGTAGGTAGAGCTTGGCCTGTCATCCCAGCATTTACAGCACTGAGCAGGGCAGCATCAGAGGCGGAATGGGGCAGGGAAGTAGGTTGATTATTCTCCTCAGTGCAAGCCTTTTAACAGCATCAATCCAGGGAAGGCTCGACCAGAGGTGCGGCCTGACAAAGATTGGCAGCAGCAGGCAGAACATGTTCTGTTGTAATTCTACTTCTAATTAGTTTATCAAGAAGTCCTTCAAAATGAAAGTTATATGCATGGAAATACTTGAAATGCCGTAGCGAAGTAGTACTAGCAGTATTTTGTTTCAAACCTCACCTGAGATTAACAGTGGAATTATACACTGCTCCTATGAGAAGAAAAAAATCCTTAAGACGAATAGATAAGCTTTTCTTCTTGTACATGTATCTGTTGTCATTTACTGTACTTTGTCATATATCTTGTGCCTTCTGTTTATTTCTAGTAATGTCTGGCCTTTGTAGTAAAGGTATTGTGAAAAAGAATGTCCAAAACATTATAAGTAACTTTTAGTGTAGTAAACAATACCATATTTTATCAAACACATTTTCTATGGACTTAGTATACAGTACAACTCTAATATTATTAAAGAATATGTTTTCCAACATGAACTACTGTACCCTCATTTCCCCAATCTTTATTTGTAATTTAAGTACTCCATTATATGAATTACTGTGGGTGCCCAAGTTCTCATGTTTCATTCTTGATTGAAAGAGGAGTGTGCTACTGTGCTACTTCCTGTTCTTCATGGAGGCTTCATGGCCTATCCCAAGATGACTGCCAAGATCTCCACTGAGCATGTTCAGGAGCAATCTTGAGACTGTTTTTAGTGACATGGTGGTAGACATGAAGAATCTTGATTAGCTCCAGAGAAACCTATGAGTACCTGCAATCCACAATGATTCCAGTAATCCTGCACCACTACCCAATATCTACATATTGTATACTCACTTGCTAGTAAGCTGTATGAAACCTGCTCAGCTCCATCACCAGTGTGCATGTAACAGTAAGTAGGCTGTATCTGCTGTCTTTCAATAAACCAACAGAGTCATCCACTGGTGTGTGTCTTTATAACTCTGCAATATCATCACCTTCTCACACGTCATTTCCAACAATGCCAAAAACTGTATCATGTATTCAAGATTTTTTTTCAAAGTATATCAGGTCCTGTCAAAGCACAAACCCAGAGCCGGCCCTAACCAATATAATGCCCTAGGCAAGATTTTGGCTGGTGCCCCCTAGCACCACCGCTGGTACCGCCTCTGATCTTGCACCTCTTTCCCAGCACCATCACTGTTCACCCATAACAGTCCTTATTTTGGTGTTTGTACCCCTATATTTTAAATAGGAACAGGTCGCACATTTGGTGCACAGCACAAAAAGGTGTGCGTTTTTGCTGGCAAGGGGCATGGCCACACAATAGTACATCCAATTCAAATTACGCCACACTGTACTGCAACTTTATTCACATTTAATCATGAGATAGTGTCCATAATTCACATTACATCCCACAGTAGTATCACTTTACCTTATAAACTTTACTCCTCATGGTAGAGCTCTTTATTAACATAACATCATACTGAATTGCTCCTTACTCACATTACACCACACCTTATTGCTCTTTATTCACATTAGACAACACAGTAGTGCCCTTTCTATACGAAACGCCACATAGTAGAGCACCTTATACACATAATGTCACACATTAGTAATGTATTTATACACATAATACCACACAATAATGCCCCTTACACATATGAGACACATTATTAATGTCCTTATAAACATAATGCGCCTTACACATTATGACAACCTTTATTAATGCCCTTTTAAATATATTGTCCCTTACACATATGCCGCACATTATTAATGCCCTTATACACACAGTGGCACACATAGTGCCCCCTACACATTTGCTGCACATTATTAGTGCCCCTATACACATAATGACACACATACAGTAGTACCCTGTCACACATATGCCGCACATTATTAATGCCCTTATACACATAATGACACACATAGTGCCCCTTACACATATGTTGCACATTATTAATGCATTTTTACATGACAAACATAATGCTCCTGTTAGGATCTCCTGTTCTGTACTGCCACGTCGCCATGGCAACCGGGAGGCAAGTGTTAGCGAAGTAACCTGAGTGCAGCTGATACTCCGGTCCGGGTTTTTACTGTGTAGTGGTTACAGGCTCTGTGCACGGCAGGGAATTCGGTGCTGGTTTTGTGCTCACAGTCTGTGAGGTCTGAGTGGGGTGTGGACAGCACCTGCTATATAAACCATCCTCTCAGGCTAGGCAAATGCTGCTGAATCTTTGTTTGTTAGTCAGTTCCAGAGAGTTAGCTAGTACTGTGTGACTTTGTATTTACTTGTTGCTTACTGCGAATAGGCCTTGGGATTCGGTACTTCATTCTGCCAATCCGGACCTAGCAGTAAGACTGGAGTCAGTTGTTTAACCTGCTGGGGTTCTTTTGCTATTCAGTGAACCCAGCAGGTTTACAGCTGTACTCTCAGACCTGCTTGCTTAATCCTCCCTCACTGTGCAGGGCGTCCAGGTGTCAGTTTAGTGTCAGTAAGCTGAACCTGTGCCCTGCAAGTGGGGGTTAGGATTGTGGATACTCTCCTTGTGTCTACATTTCTATCTCTGACCAAGGAGTTTATTCCCACACCCGTTGGTAACCCTTTGGGGTTTTTCCTGTTGCTCTTAGCAACATCATTTTGGGTGCTCTACATGTTAAATCACTACATCTCGCTTCATTGTCCGCTCTATTCCATCTGAGCATTCCTGACACTAGGGAGACACCCAATTCCTGAGCCTTTGGGCTTCCCCGTTCATTTTGTGTTTATTAGTTATTTCATCACCTCCTGTGTATGTTGTGTTATACTGTCTGTGAGTCCGTTTTGCCTTGCATCCCTCTCTGTTCATACACCGGTATACTCCTGTTAGCACTGGTGTGCGTAACATATTCAGCAGCCCTACTCCTGTTGAAATTTAGTGGGAATATGGAGCATACCCCTCAAAATACTTTGCAACAGGTGGTCGATCAAGTGCAGGTCCTGACTCGACAATTTAATGAGATGTCCATTAAAATGAACACCCCGCAGGCCGCTAGCGGAGCTCCCGCAGCAGCAGCGGCAAGTTTAGGGGTTAAGGAGCCGAAAGTAAATCTCCCGGATCGTTTTTCTGGAGATCGCTCGCAGTTTTTTTGTTTCAAGGAGAGCTGTAAGCTATATTTCAGGCTTAGGCCCCAGTCTTCTGGGTCGGAGATTCAGCGGGTGGGCATGGTGATTTCCTTGCTACAAGGAGACCCACAGGTCTGGGCATATGGGTTGCAGCCTGACTGACCGTCGCTTAAAAGTGTTGATGCTTTTTTTACGGCACTGGGCATTTTGTATGATGACCCTGACAAGATGGCTTCAGCCGAGGCTCAGATTACGGTCCTAAAGCAAGGGCGACGGCCAGCTGAGGTTTATAGTACAGAGTTTCGGAGGTTGGCTCATGATACCCAGTGGAATGACCCAGCCCTGAGAAACCAGTACCGAAGGGGCCTTTCTGACCAGATAAAGGACCAACTGGTACAATATCCCTCGCCTGATAGCTTAGATCAGCTCATGCAGTTATCCATCCGGGTGGATAGACGGCTGAGAGAGCGTAGGCTTGAAAGGGAGACCGCAGTTTCCTTTTTTCCCAAGGGAACCTCAGACTCTGAGGAATATTCCGAGGAGCCTATGCAGATTGGGGCTACCCGCCTCTCCTCGCGTGAGAAGACGCGGAGGAGACAGCAGGGTTTGTGTTTGTACTGTGGGAATAAAGGTCATGTCGTAGTATCATGCCCAGAAAAGCCGGAAAACTTCAGGGCCTGAGGGTGATGGGAAATATCCTGTCAGGCCAGAAGTCAGATTTTCCCAAAAAGACTTTTCTCATTCCGGTGACTTTGGAGATCCTCGGTCAAACTGTCAAGACTGAGGCCTTTGTTGACAGTGGGGCCGATGGGGTTTTCATGGACCGTCAATTCGCCCTGGAACACTCTGTTCCCTCAGTACCTTTGGCATCAGAGATTGAGATCTGTGGGTTAAACGGGGAACCATTGTCCCAGGGTAAAATTACCTCCTGCACCAGCCAAATTCCTTTGTTTATTGGAGCCACACACTCTGAAAAAATTGTCTTTCTATGTGACTGTCTGTTCTTTTGCCCCATTGGTTTTGGGGTTACCCTGGTTAAGGGCCCATAACCCTCAATTTAACTGGGTCTCTGGGGAGATTCTTAGTTGGGGTAGTGATTGTTTCATGAGTTGCTTGAGCCTTCCAGTCAGGCTCTCGCAGCTAAGTTTGCCAGGATTGCCAGGATGTTATGCAGATTTTGCGGATGTGTTCTCCAAAAAAGTTGCGGAGGTACTACCTCCCCATCGCCCCTATGACTGTGCCATTGATTTGTTGCCGGATGCTAAGCTTCCCAAGAGCAGGTTGTACTCCCTGTCATGTCCTGAGACTCAGGCTATGGCAGAGTACATTCAGGAGAACTTGGCTAAGGGATTTATCAGACCCTCACAGTCCCCAGTTGGGTTGGGGTTCTTCTTCGTGGGTAAAAAGGACGGTTCGTTGTGACCCTGCATCGACTTCAGGGAATTGAACCGTATTACGATTAAAAACTCGTACCCACTGCCTCTCATTTCGGTTTTGTTTGACCAGCTTCGTACTGCCACCATTTTTTCTAAGATTGACCTACGCGGTGCTTACAATCTAATCCGAATAAGAGAGGGGGATGAATGGAAGACTGCCTTTAATACCCACTCAGGGCATTATGAATATTTGGTGATGCCTTTTGGGCTCTCTAATGCCCCGGCAGTCTTCCAGGAATTCATGAACGATGTGCTCAGGGAATATTTGGACAGATTTTTAGTTGTTTATCTAGATGACATCCTAATCTTCTCCCATTCCCTGGAGGAACATCGGAAGCATGTACGCTTAGTCCTCCAGAAACTCAAAGACCACCAGCTTGGGGCGAAGCTAGAGAAGTGCGAATTTGAAGTCCAGCAAATCGCATTTCTAGGGTATATTATCTCCTCAGAAGGTTTCCAAATGGAGGGTTCTAAGGTACAGGCAGTCCTGGATTTGGTGCAGCCCACTAGTTTGAAGGCGCTTCAGCGTTTTCTGGGCTTTGCAAATTTTTATAGACGGTTCATCGCTGGATTTTCGTCTATAGTGGCCCCCTTGGTGGCACTCACTAAGAAAGGGGCGGATGTTGCTCACTGGTCTTGTGAGGCCAAAGCGGCATTTGCCCGTCTCAAAAGGGCATTTGTCTCGGCCAAGGTGCTGCGACACCCAGATCCAGAGCGTCCTTTTGTGGTAGAAGTGGATGCCTCTGAGATAGGTATTGGGGCAGTGCTCTCTCAGATGGGGGTGTCTGATAATCGCCTTCATCCCTGTGCTTACTTTTCCCGTAAATTTTCGTCTGCCGAGATGAATTATGATGTGGGTAACCGGGAATTGTTGGCTATAAAGGATGCACTCGGGGAGTGGAGACACTGGATTGAGGGGGCTAAGTTTGTGGTCTCAATTCTCACCGACCATAAGAATCTGGCATATTTAGAGTCAGCGAAGCGGCTCAATGCCAGGCAAGCACGATGGGCTTTGTTTTTTGCTCGCTTTAATTTTTTTATAACATATCGCCCTGGGTCAAAAAACATCAAGGCTGATGCGCTCTCGCAGAGTTTTGCTCCAGTCCAAGAGACCACCGAGGAGCCATTGCCCATTGTGTCCCCATCATGTATTAAAGTGGGCATTACCCAGGACCTCTTGTCATTAGTCCTTAGAGCACAGGAGCAGGCTCCTCCAGACCTTCCGGTAGGTCTCTTGTTTGTGCCTCCTAGGTTAAGACAGCGAGTGTTCCTGGAATTCCATGCCAAGAGGTCGGCAGGGCATCCGGGTATTGCCAGAACTCGGGAGTTGCTGTCTAGGGCGGTGTGGTGGCCCTCGGTGGCTAGGGATGTGGATCAGTGGGTTCGGGCATGTGACGTTTGTGCCCAAAATAAAACTCCTAGAGGGGTTCCTGTCGGCCCATTACATCCACTCTCTATTCCATCTAAGCCATGGACCCACATTTCCATGGATTTTGTGGTGGACTTGCCCAAATCCTCTGGGATGACAGCCATTTGGGTTGTCGTTGACAGGTTTTCGAAGATGGCGCATTTCGTTCCACTAGTTGGGTTGCCATCGGCCAGACGCCTGTCTAAGTTATTTATGCAGCATGATGTGCGCCTCCACGGGTTGCCACTTGATGTGGTCTCTGACCGTGGATCCCAGTTTGTGGCCAAATTCTGGACGACATTTTGTTCTGATCTCCAGATTTCTGTGAGCTTGTCGTCAGGCTACCATCCACAGTCTAATGGACAGACTGAGAGGGTGAACCAGTCCTTGGAGCAGTTCCTCAGGTGTTATGTCTCCAAGTGTCATACTGACTGGGTTACTCATCTGTCCATGGCGGAGTTTGCCTATAACAACGCGGCTCACTCTGCTACAGGGATCTCTCCCTTCCTTTGTGTGTACGGGCATCATCCTAAGGCCAATTCTTTTGACCCCCTGGATTCCACGCCTGGTGGTTCCTCTGTGGTTTCGGCCCTTAGGGGTATTTGGAGGAAAGTTAAGAAAGCCCTTGTGTCTGTGTCATTAGTGACCAAAAGGGTTTTTGATAAGCGGAGAAGACCCTGCAGCTTTAAATTAGGAGACTTCGTCTGGTTGTCCACCAAGAATTTGAAGTTGAGACAGCCATCTCATAAGTTAGGCCCCCGGTTCATCGGCCCTTATAAGATCACCAGGGTTATCAATCCGGTGGCATTTCAGTTAGATCTGCCCCGTTCATTGGGTATCAATAAAACACTTCATTGTTCCCTTTTAAAACTGGCGGTTAGTAATCCTTCTTCCAGTGGAAGACCTTCTCCTCTTCTGATAAGGGGTCAGAGGGAGTTTGTGGTTGAAAGGGTTCTTGACTCCAAGATGGTTCGGGGTCGGCTGTCATTTTTGGTGCACTGGAAGGGGTATGGCCCGGAGGAGCAGTCGTGGGTGCGCAGTTGTGATCTTCATGCCCCCAGACTGATACGCTCTTTCTTCTCGCAGTTCCCCGATAAACCCGGTGGTAGGGGTTCTTTGACCCCTCGTCAGAGGGGGGGTACTGTTGGGATCTCCTGTTCTGTACTGCCACGTCGCCATGGCAACCGGGAGGCAAGTGTTAGCGAAGTAACCTGAGCGCAGCTGATACTCCGGTCCAGGTTTTTACTGTGTAGTGGTTACAGGCTCTGTGCACGGCAGGGAATCCGGCGCTGGTTTTGTGCTCACAGTCTGTGAGGTCTGAGTGGGGCGTGGACAGCACCTGCTATATAAACCATCCTCTCAGGCTAGGCAAATGCTTCTGAATCTTTGTTTGTTAGTCAGTTCCAGAGAGTTAGCTAATACTGTGTGACTTTGTATTTACTTGTTGCTTACTGCGAATAGGCCTTGGGATTCGGTACTTCATTCTGCCAATCCGGACCTAGCAGTAAGACTGGAGTCAGTTGTTTAACCTGCTGGGGTTCTTTTGCTATTCTGTGAACCCAGCAGGTTTACAGCTGTACTCTCAGACCTGCTTGCTTAATCCTCCCTCACTGTGCAGGGCGTCCAGGTGTCAGTTTAGTGGCAGTAAGATGAACCTGTGCCCTGCAAGTGGGGGTTAGGATTGTGGATACTCTCCTTGTGTCTACATTTCTATCTCTGACCAAGGAGTTTATTCCCACACCCGTTGGTAACCCTTTGGGGTTTTTCCTGTTGCTCTTAGCAACATCATTTTGGGTGCTCCACATGTTAAATCACTACATCTCGCTTCATTGTCCGCTCTATTCCATCTGAGCATTCCTGACACTAGGGAGACACCCAATTCCTGAGCCTTTGGGCTTCCCCGTTCATTTTGTGTTTATTAGTTATTCCATCACCTCCTGTGTATGTTGTGTTATACTGTCTGTGAGTTCGTTTTGCCTTGCATCCCTCTCTGTTCATACACCGGTACACTCCTGTCAGCACTGGTGTGCGTAACAGCTCCTTACACATATTCTGAACACTACTGCACAACCAACCCACTCACATGCACACAGCACTCACACTGCCACTAACACTGTGACCTCTGCCTCTGCTTGGATACAGATGTGTCCTCATAAATCTTGCCTCAATGTTAATGTAAGGCACCTTTTTTTTAATGAAAATTCATCTTATTTGCATTGCTATGTGGCTAGGATGCACAAGCCGCTTCTGCCGATTAAAATCATATGCAGCATGCCTTTATACTGTGTGAGACTGGGCTGTATCTACATATGAAATGATACACAGAATATAGGCATGCTGCATATCATTTTAATCAGCAGAAGCTGCTGATGCCCCTAGGCATATCAAATACCCTAGGCAATTGCCTAGTTTGCCTATGCCTATGGCCGGCTCTGCACAGACCGAAAGCCGAGCATACATTTCTCCAGGAAGTGGCTTACTCACTTTACATACAGTATAAGGAATTCACCTAACCCATCAGATATCTCATTACTATCTGAGGAAAATTACAGATTTGGGAATATAATAACATAGCTATCTGATGCTCTTTTTAAAAAAATAAATAAAAAATAAAAGAAACCTCTCGTTTCCACTGACACAATCTGATAATTTGTCCCAATTGTCCATAGGATAGTTCTATTTCTACATCTTATGACTTACTGTGACACTCTCTGATCTGTATAGTGGTCATCTATTTATTTATTTATTTAATTACGAATCTCTGTCTAGAAATTGCTTTTCTGCATTGTTTAATATTGGCTCTAACTTTGACAACCTTTAATAAAGATTAAATGTTTATACCAAACTGATTTTGCTCTCACCTACAGTATCTATAATTTTGTGTTGTGTGCAATTCTTCAGTATTGGTACCACATGTGCTTTACTCCATTCACATGTCAATTATCCTGTTCAGGAGTCCTTAAAACTAAGAAATTACTGTTGAAACTAAGACATTTCTGTCTATCAAGTACTAAACTCAACAGCCCTAAAATGTGTGAATACAGTATATGGATGTATAATATCTACAGGGGAAGGGTATGGGATCCTGGCAGTCAGGATGTCGGCAGTCAAAATACCAGCATCCTGACAACCTGAAATCCCAACATGGGCACTGGAGCACAGTAACCCTCCTAACCATCATAAAAAACTCTACCCCAAACCCTCCCTCACCACATCCTAACACTAACCCTCCCTCATCTGCAGCCGAACCCTAACCCTGCCCTATGCAGCCTAGTCCTAACCCTCCCATCATACTAATGTTTGGTAATCCAGCTGTCTGGATTTCGGCATCAGCATTCTGACAGTTGTTGTGATTCTGCTGCTGGTATGCTGAACGTATGGATCCCGTATGCTGGGATATCAACTATATCCCTCCACCAGATTTGTCTATCTTCATCGTGTTAAGTCATATCAAGATGGCCTCCTGAGTAAGACCAGCAATATGTAAATTTCTATTTTCCTTTAGTACATACTTTATCCGAATTCTTCAAAAACATTCATTCTAGTTCATTTATTTTATTTGGAAGACTTCTAGTTTTTGTTACTATGTATTATGTATTTTTTTTTATTTGACAATATCTGTTCTAAACCAAGCCACACTACTGCTATAATTCACTTTTAGTACTATAATAAATAATTTTAAAACCAACAGCTGTGGCTATGTTTTTAATTAATCATTTATTGTTTGTGTAAGTCCAGTACTGTAGCTACATTTGTTTAGTAACACTGCACTATAAAACATATGTTTTCTTGAAGCTATATTTCTTAAAGCTGTATTTCTTAAAGCTATATTTCTTACTACTACTGTAGATGAACAACATGTGGAATTTGTGGGGCTGCAATAGACTAATTTCATTAGTACTGTAGCACTGCATGTTGAGCAAGTGGTGGACACAATTATGGGGTAATTCAGACCTGATCATAAATGTGCAAAAAAACGCACATCTACGATCAAATTCTTAGACACACGGGGGGATGCCCAGTACAGGTCAATCTGTGCCCCGCATGCCGGATCCAGTCCCCCATCACAGAAATGTGAAAACATTGCATGGCAAAGGCAGATGGCTACCCACCATGTTAAGGGTCGCAGCAGATGCGTGTGACCAGCAGTGGTCTGGATGCGCCTCCATTGTTCAGACCACGCAACTTAAATGGAGTAATGACACCCACAAAATGTGGCATTGACGCCCCATTACTGCTCCCCCCCCCATGTTTTAAACTGTATTCAGAAGAGAACGCAGTTTAGGACTTTGAACATGCGTGTACCAGCGTACACGCATGAGCAAAAATCACTTAATATTGATTTTTGCACATCAGCGACAGGGTCTGAATTAGGCCCTATGTCTGATGTACACCTGATGGCCATGGCAGAACTGTATGCATCTTGAGATGTGCTGACACAGTATGCACACATATGGCTATTATATGAATGTATTTTATATATACATCCATGTAAATGTGGCTCTAAGTGCAAAGGCAAAGCATATGCTGCTAAGGTGTTTATGCAGACCTTGAAAAACATATAACTATTTCAAAGATGTAGTGCCCTAATTCCCTCTCATTGATGTATCTAGCACAGAGAACAGGGTGATACTTACAGTAAGGTTTATCTTTATACACTTTGCATATATTATAATTATAAAATATAACTTTTAATATTTATAGTTAAAAATAATTTCTCACACTGAGCGATAGGGCGACAATTTCAATCCAATCGAATATAGGAGAAAAAATAATTCAATTAGGCAAACCAATATTGCTATTTTTTAAATTGTGATAGCGAAAAATATACGGTAATAAATACTAAAATAGTCAAAAATATCAAACAATCTCCCAGAGGTATGTTACCTCGTAATAATACTTTGAGAGACCAAAGCTTCTCAATACTCTCCCCTCAACCACTGTGTGGAGTTTCCATATGCCCACCAAAATGGAAATATTTCAAAGGAGGGAATTCCTAAAGTGAATTAGCATATTACATTGAGTTTTTTTCTGATGGAATCCCTTGGGCTTTTTGATTGGTCAAAATCAGATTTCTCTGTTCAATCTGGTACCAAGGTGATATAGCAGAAGTGATGCTAAAGAGGAATTACTTGCATATGTTTACTGTGTTTCTTTATAACTCAATTACCAGGATGACACAGTAGAATTGAGGCTAAAAAGAAATTACCTGCATGTGCGGAGCTTTATACAGGTCATTTCATGTAGAGAATTTTTTACAGATATGACCTGCGGCTTATAGATACGCTACGATTATGCAAATTTATTTTTGTTAGCAATGTGTTTATTTCCAAGTGATCAGATAAGACATGGTTCTGATCATCCCATGTGGGTAACCTGAGTTTGATACACAGCATATAAGAAGAAATCCTATTCACTGTTCATGTTATTTCCTGTGTTTTTCCAGTGAATATGTTCAAAAATAAAGCAGCATATTGCTGTTGAACTTTTTCCTTTTACGATCATATGGTGATTGGTTTGAAGTTTATATAAAACTCCATGGTACAGTGGAATTCCCTCCTTTGAAATATTTCCATTTTGGAGTGCATATACAAACTCCACACATATAGCTTCTTACTATCTGGTGGTTGAGGGGAGAGCATTGAGAAGCTTTGGTCTCTCAAAGTATTATTACGAGGTAACATACCTCTGGGAGATTGTTTGATCTTTTTGACTATTTTAGTATTTATTACCGTATATTTTTCACTATCACAATTTAAAAAATAGCAATATTGGTTTGCGTAATTGATTTATTTTTTTCTCCTATATTCTATTGGATTGAAACTGTCACCCTGTCGCTCTGTGTGAGAAATTTTTTTTTAACTATAAATATTAAAAGTTATATTTTATAATTATAATATATACAAAGTGTGCCCCAGGTTAGACTTATAGGGGTATATTTACTAAAATTCGTATTAGTACCGATTTGGAGTGTGATTCATCACGAATGACATCGAATGTGTAATTGTGCAACTTTTTGAATTTATTACGACTAATTTACTAAGCTGTCGTATTTTTCTTTTTCGTGTTTTCCGATGTCGATGTCATTCGTAGTTTTGTAAGGTAGAATGCGGTCGATTTATTGGTTTTGCGGCCGTGTTATGTGGTTTTTTTATGACTGCGTCACATTTTGGTTACGGCAGTGTTTGTCCGTTCACGGCCGCGGTTTTTTTCTAAGTTTCGTTTTTGTCACTCGTCCGTGATTGGTTTGATTCGTGATGGAGGAGTGTCTGTGCACATTACTATAAAAACGCCCCAAACCGTCAGCACCTCGTGGGTTTAGCTAGTGGAGAGGTGAGAGGAAGGTGTGTTAGGAGTTGGAGAGTTGTTTGGAGTTTGTGGAGGATTTGAGGAGCTTTTTTTGCGATTGTTGAGTGCTGTACTGTGTGTTGACAATGCTAAATTCCCTTGTCGTATAAACAACCCTTTATGAAGTCTAAGAACACTGTACGCTGTTTACTTAAGAAGTACCGTAATGGTACGCTAGTTGCGTAACGATCGCTCAGCCGTAGGCGAGACGCTCAAGCGTCACGTTCGCTCACGGCCCAGTGATCACAGGACACGTTATTGGCTATGACTAGAGTAATGATTTGCTATGGCGTAGCGGACGCTCGAGACCACGAGGAGATCACCAGCGGCGCAGACGCTCACAACGCTATACCTTTTTGTCTAAACCTTATACCAATGAAATACACGGAATACCTTAATGTGAATACAGGGTGTAAGTGCAACCTTGTGTAACCTGACTAACTACAAAGCTGCTTGAGCGTCACCGACGCTCAAGTGAACACTTAACACTATAGGAAATACACAGATACTGGTTTAGGGTCCAAAGCCTATTAACTGTATTATATCTAATATACTTGTAAAAGGGGATAACAGTACAAATGATACACTACAATATAACAGAGACTTCCTAACCAAAATACAATACTATCTAATACAATACAATACTAGTCTAGGGGAGATACGAGAGAAAGAGAAGGGAAAGAGAGAGAGAGACGGAGAGAGATGAGAGAAATTGGCTCACAGAAAGACAATGATTACAGAGAGAAAACTTACGCACAGGGTAAACGATCGCATGCGCCTGGACATCCAGCACCCGATTTTCAGCAATGAGAACCGTTGAAGAGTGAGAGCTGGATGTGGTCGGCCTGCCTATTTATGCCCCACACACAATGCAATCTCATAGTCCCTACAATCCCATTGTCCATTGGATGAAGGAATTCGACCCTGTATCACAACAAAAGGTCATAGGTTGATTCATACAGGTGGGCTGTGACGATTTCCAACAGCTCAGGTGGGTGGGAAACTAGGTTTCCCGCCGCATACCTGAGTATGAGTAAATAATAGAAATGGACATAAACTTCTTATGTCCATAACTACTCGCACGAGCGATTAATACGCTCCAAACCAACACCGGAATATTGCTAATTAAATACTCTTCCGATGGGTACCAAACACTGCTGTATGATTCCTGTTAGACCCTTCGTACAATACAAAGAGGGATTACTTTAAACAGGGACCTTCTATATTAACCAAACTTTCAGAAACTATCAAAGGGATCATGATCTATAAACTACATTAATTGTGAAAATATGTAACGAATGAGTCGCACGCTACGACTACATAAACTCTACCGTAAATACGCATACCGCGCCTGCGAGTGCACGCTATTGCGGGTATGCGCCTTCACGGGAGAGCGTACGCATGCGCAGCGCGGACCAGTGTGCGGTGCAAATATGGCAACGTGCATAGAGACATTTTTCTGACTTTGACAGTCCACCCTTTGGCAGTCAATAATAACTGCCACCTTCTAAAACATTTCAAAAGGAGAAAAATATATGTCAGGGGTTAATTCATTTCCATGGTTGGGTGAGGGAGGAGAGAGGAGTAGGTGTGAAGAGGGTATGACCTAGTGTGATAGCAGAAGCATGTGTGTATGAGTCCATGTTTGGAGGGTCATGTATCATCGTGCCGTACGTGTTGTAAATCAAGCTTCGAGGTATTGCGAAGTATACATTTGAATTCCTTCTTATCCTGTGGTACAGGTCTGTGGATGGGCTGTCAAACTTTACCGAGCTCTTTTCGGATTTTGAACAAAATGGGGAGCACATTTTAGTTGATGATACATGAATGGGGGAGGTATGTGGTT
The DNA here is from genome assembly GCF_028390025.1 of Pseudophryne corroboree. Lineage (NCBI taxonomy): Eukaryota > Metazoa > Chordata > Amphibia > Anura > Myobatrachidae > Pseudophryne > Pseudophryne corroboree. The sequence goes on along the minus strand of NC_086450.1, from coordinate 299,081,331 downwards.
GCTGATATCTGTGCCTGTATTCCCTATCGTCTATGTGTGTCATTTACCTGAGGGTTGTAGAGATGAAGATGAAGAACACTTATGGAAAATGCAATGATATTCTATGTCAGGTAAATGTACATCTGTCGTCGAAGTTGTGTTCGGTATCTGTTGAGAGTCGTCTTCTTTGCGCTGTATTGCTCCTTGGGCATGAGCAAATAGCTTTGTCAGAGCCATCGGATTTACAAAAAAAATGTTGGGCTAGCGTGAGTTTAAAAGTACTAGGGAAACTGGGGATCCATGGCAAAGTTCATCAAATGTCCATTTCTCAAGTGGTCAAAACTTCATCTTTGGTGCTTGTCTGTTGTCTGTATAGCGTCTCGTCAACTTCCTCGTCCAAGGGGGTCTTTGTATCTTGGAGAAAAGCAGAAAAACAGGTGAAAGAAACGGACCGTATAATCGCATTTTCATCACATTCTGGTTTCTATCATTGGGTCATAAATCAAATCCAGGTTAATTACAGTTTCCTCACTCCTCAAGCTCATCACTTTTGTACTTTGTTTGCACCTCATTAAAGCCTGCCCGCATCTAAATATCAATCCAATCGATATAACAACACCTAAGATACATAGTAGAAACTTTCCAACATCCATTATGACTCCTTGAGCCCAGTCTCCTAAACCGGAGAACCAATTTCGCGGGTTCAACCATGACACCCAACCAGTCAGCTCATTACCTACAGCAGCAAGGGTGAGATTGTGTTTTCGACGAAATTCCCACTTTAATTGCAGAATATCGTCCATCTTTTGGTCTATGACCTCTACCGGATCCTCGGTGCTATTCGTGATATAAGTGCAACACTTTATGCCGTACTGTGTTGCCAATGTAACACAATATCCGCCTGTTACTGCTGTAAGATAATTAAGAACCATCCTATGCTGAACTAGTTCCGTTTTGTAAGCTTGAAGTTCTCTTCCAGTGTATCTAAACGTGTCATCATACATTTCAGTGATATTATCTAACAAATTGGCGAGTGCGGAAATGTATCTATAATTCATCACTCCTCGAGCGGTGCGAGTGAAATCTAACGCTACCAGGACCTGAATCCCGGTGGATTCATGGATAAGATCAGAGGCCGGATGCTCTAACCTTTCTGACAGTTGTCTTTTAACTCGGTGCTCGTAATGAGTGTGAGTATAAGGAGCTTGGGCACCACGGTGTATGTCCTTCATTTTGTCATGTGTAACAGTCATCACTTCAGGCAATACTTTTCCAATATAACACAATCCTTCAGAGTTTGGGGCAAGCCACTTGTACGCCTTTCTCCCGCATATGAAATATGCATCATCGGGGAGAACATATGGGACAGAGAAGGACATTACCATATTACAAACCTTCCAGGTGAAATCTCCTGACCCTAATTCTTCCATCTGCTTAATGCACGTATCAGACTGTACGATATGTGCACAGTATCCTGGTGATACCTCTCCAACTCTAGTAATCCTATTTCCTAAGGTATATCGATACCGGAAAGATTTTCCTCTACTGGCTATGTGGCGTACCAGCTCTGTATCTGTAGGCATTCTATCTGCTCTGTGTGAAAAGGTCATGGTAAGGTTGCTCCATGACACTTCCCAATTTCCCGGCTTACGGGGATTGGAGATATTAAAACATAAGAGGGACCTATCCACATGGTATTGGTGGAGCTTCAAACTAGGAGGGCTGGAGATGTTAAATCTCCGGTCCACCGGTCTCCCACCATTTAGCTCAAGTACCTCCCCTAACGTTAAAGGAAATGGTACTAGCCCTGATTTGCTATGACCCTGAGGTACTTGAGAGCATACCCAACAATCTGTTTTGTTTAACACATTACCCACTAAAGAGTGATAGTCACTCAATGGATGCCGGTCCATATGGATATTAAAACTGGATTGGCATTTCTTTATGCATCCATCTTCAACCAGATTATCACAGAGCCTACAGATACAATTTTCTTCAGCTAACAATCCTTCAAAGAAAATGTTTACAGATAACATGGTTGTTAGATCGTGCCCGGTACTCGCCTTTGCTTGGTGGTTTGGTTGCTATTGGAAATTTACACCTCCGTCTCAGTCATTAGAACCTTTCTGGATCCTTTCTCGACCTCACTGGTACTCTCACCGAAACAGACTGCTCTGGTCAACATCCTGGTTAACGGGAAAATCCATATTGCAGTCTCTTGGGGCAAGTCCATCTTACAGGAGGAGAAAAGAAGAAATTTGTAAAGGGGGTATAAGAAAACAGTTTGAGGGGGGGGAGAGAACTTGTTACGATAATAAGTTCTCTCGTCTTGTTGTTCTTCTTGTTCTGCTGTCTTCTCAAAGGTGCTGTCTCTCAGTCTTCCAAACGAACATTCTGGTGATGCAATATTCCTTCCCAACCGACGATCTTTCTGTAAGGAGCAAAAATCTGGCATTACCATTGGTCCAACTGAGGGGTGACATACCATCTTTAAACCATGGAAACATGAGTGAGAAGAGAGAGAAAACACAAAAAGAAACAACAGAGATAGAGAACAATTCATGTGCATATATACATTACCTAACTCGACAATAACCATCAATAAGAAAAGAGAAACAAAGCATTTTTAAACATTGTCAACATTAAGAAAACATTGTTCAGCATTAGGAAAACATTGTCAGACTTATTAGGCTGTCATATCTATGTGTCTAATGGTTTCCTTGAGCAGTCCCTCCCCACCAGCACCTCCATATTCCACTGTCTGTATCTGGCCAGAAATACATTGTGGCGGATAGGTCATGCTGGGGTTTGGTAGACTTCTGCAAGGACCAAGTGGATATGCAATGTGTGAATTCTTACCACTAATCGTCAAAGATGGGGATAGAGAGAGAGAGAAAAAAACATTTTTTCTTCACAAATACATTTACAACTTTTCACCTGGTCATTCCTGTGTCTTCAGTGAATGACCTCCCACTTCATTAACCGTTACCTCAGGCTTGCCTCCATTCCTAATAATCACCTTTCCTGCCTATGTGATCCCTGATTATAATGGTGTGTATTGTAATTTTGCTCATTTCTTGGTCTAGGGGGTCTAACTTTATGTGGGTTATTACAGTTGTTGGCATAATGCCCTTCTCTCCTACAATGATAACAAATCCTGGGCTTCCTCCACGTGTCAATGACCTGAGGTTTTGGTTGATTTGATGCCTCCTCAAACGCTCGGATGCTCATCATCATCAATCGTTTCCCCTGTACTTCCCTGATTCCTTGGATACCATGATTATGTCGTTGTCTAGGGAGTTGATATACCTTCTGTGAATCTTTGATCATACAGTTAGATCTTTCCTAGGATCTGGGTAATCAGATCTGATTGATCTCAATTCTGTCCGGGACCAGGGATGGCGCATTGCACTGTCCTTGACGGGAATGGTTCCCTGATCATCAGTCTTCCCATTGGGGACTGTGATCACCCTGACAGGACTAAACTCAATCACATCACCTTGTTTTGGTCTTACAATATGGGGTACATTTGTTTGTGCGTGATATAAAACATTGTACGTACCTGTGGACACGACCTCACCTGACCCTCCGTTAGGGGGTTTGATTATTGCCTTTACCAATTTGGTCGCGTCCACCTGGATGGCTTTTGTGATGGTTGCTGGAAGAGGTGCTGACATCGTTCTGGGCTCACTTTCATGAGTATATTCCTGGGGGAAGTTCGACATGGGGTGCAACTTGCATAGGTTAATAGTTGTACATTCAACAGTATTACAATAATCATTGTTACATTTATTACACTTATTCTTATAATCTATACTACAGTTGCTAAGAGCGTTTTTATTGTTCAACCTTGTGCTTTTCTCCGCAACCATAATCCTCCCCGATGCCATGTCTCTCCTCTCAAGATAAGATTCAGAAAAGTCAATTGAATCTCTTTGTAATTCACCTTCCTGTTGCCCTAACTGCACATGATCATAATGTTTACTTCGTCTCTTTGTTGGTTCAATGAGACATATCCTCCTCCTTAAATTTTGTAACACTTCTGGACTGAAGCTACCTATTCTTGGGACTTTGTCCCTGTCTTGTACAGTCATTCTCTCCCATTCATCACATAAAGATTCTGTGTGACTTCCGTATTTTTCACACATGATGTACCTTGCCGACCCAACGGGTCGGTTCTCTGAATCAACCCGAACCGAGGTTGATCGCCCCCTACCTGAACAACTGGCCCCCATAATTCTGCAGGTGTTGCTTATTCCTCCTTGGATCTTTATCTCAAGGTTTTCAGCGAACCCTTACAAACAAACCAAGATGTCCTGGGCAGGCCGGCGGTGGCGGTTTACCAAGTACCCCACTTACTTCTCGCCCACGTTGGCCAGTACTGCAATAACTGTAACCAGAGCTGCTGTACCCAACCCAGGGCCCCTGTGAACCTTCTGTTTACTGGAACATATGAGGGTTACCCGAAGGACACTTACTCTTTCCAGTAAAGGTGGGGTTGTTAGATAGTTCCTGAGTGACCAGCGAACTTCCCTTTAAAAATAAAAAATTACACAAATCACGTCAGAATGTACAGATAGCGTTTGTGACCACTTTACTCTAATGGTATTAGGTCAGATTACTAACTACTGCACACAATTACGTGCGGTCCAATCGTTCAGTACATAAGCACTACTTGTCATGTACTGAAAGATCAATGGAATCGATGTTTCCGGCCGCGATTCCTTCAGCAAGAGCTTATGGCCTATATGGGTTCTGCACCAACACCCCAGGCGTTGTGCCTCTTGTACCTTTATAGCGGACCTCTTTGTCTATTTTACCTGTTACCTTATGACCTCCTGGTCTGTTACCGTCTGTTAATGACCTCCTGGTCTGTTACCTTATGACCTCCTGGTCTGTTACCTTATGGTCCGCTATACTCTAATGCTCAAATATTATTTAACCAAGGATGCCTCCCTAGCCACCGTATATGTCACTTACACGTGTGTCCCTTGACGAGTACCCGACTTTCCTTTTGGTTCAACCTCTAAGTTATATAAACTTATGTGATAAAAACACACTCACTCAACACATGTACACTTTGTTTCTATATCTATTTCTGCGCAGAAATTGTCTTCAGTCCAACTGTGTTACCAATTAGGAGCAGGATCTGTTAAACTAAATTTCAGATTTTTCCAAAAATAGATTTGCGTTATTTACCGCGTCGCGTTATTTATCGCCTTTGCGCTAATTATCGCTTTGCGCTAATTCAACTTTTCGTGACTTGAGCTACGTGGGCGTAACCAGACGCTACGTTGCGTAATGTACGCTGCGTGCGTCTGCCGTTTGGATTGCGTACGCAAGTCTTTTGTTAGGGACACGTGTACGCAAAACAAAGATCCACCGTAACACAATTTCTACCTTTATCAATGTAGATGATCCCTGATCATCTACCGCACACCACACTGACTGCCTTATCTCCCAGACAAGCCGTGTGTTGGTCTATACTTTAACTATTACCTCTACTATGAAATAACAGCAAATCTCTTTTTGCACTTTCTATCAACTATAAAACTTGGCAAACAGGAATAGTGATATACGAAATTTGAAAAAGCAATGCAGATAAATGTATGCGTGCGTGTATACGCAAGACAGAAGAGAAATAAAACAGTTTTAAAAGACACAAGCGTTTTGTTCTTACTTCCGGTTCCCGGATTCCTTCAGCACTCTTTATCTAAGCGAAGCAGACGCTTATCCCGTCAGCACTGCGAGACAACCTCCCACCCTTTGCTGGGGGGATAATGTCTGCTGATCTACCTAGTGCAGATATGAGAAGGATAGGACGAGTCCCCAATTGACAATGCTAAATTCCCTTGTCGTATAAACAACCCTTTATGAAGTCTAAGAACACTGTACGCTGTTTACTTAAGAAGTACCGTAATGGTACGCTAGTTGCGTAACGATCGCTCAGCCGTAGGCGAGACGCTCAAGCGTCACGTTCGCTCACGGCCCAGTGATCACAGGACACGTTATTGGCTATGACTAGAGTAATGATTCGCTATGGCGTAGCGGACGCTCGAGACCACGAGGAGATCACCAGCGGCGCAGACGCTCACAACGCTATACCTTTTTGTCTAAACCTTATACCAATGAAATACACGGAATACCTTAATGTGAATACAGGGTGTAAGTGCAACCTTGTGTAACCTGACTAACTACAAAGCTGCTTGAGCGTCACCGACGCTCAAGTGAACACTTAACACTATAGGAAATACACAGATACTGGTTTAGGGTCCAAAGCCTATTAACTGTATTATATCTAATATACTTGTAAAAGGGGATAACAGTACAAATGATACACTACAATATAACAGAGACTTCCTAACCAAAATACAATACTATCTAATACAATACAATACTAGTCTAGGGGAGATACGAGAGAAAGAGAAGGGAAAGAGAGAGAGAGACGGAGAGAGATGAGAGAAATTGGCTCACAGAAAGACAATGATTACAGAGAGAAAACTTACGCACAGGGTAAACGATCGCATGCGCCTGGACATCCAGCACCCGATTTTCAGCAATGAGAACCGTTGAAGAGTGAGAGCTGGATGTGGTCGGCCTGCCTATTTATGCCCCACACACAATGCAATCTCATAGTCCCTACAATCCCATTGTCCATTGGATGAAGGAATTCGACCCTGTATCACAACAAAAGGTCATAGGTTGATTCATACAGGTGGGCTGTGACGATTTCCAACAGCTCAGGTGGGTGGGAAACTAGGTTTCCCGCCGCATACCTGAGTATGAGTAAATAATAGAAATGGACATAAACTTCTTATGTCCATAACTACTCGCACGAGCGATTAATACGCTCCAAACCAACACCGGAATATTGCTAATTAAATACTCTTCCGATGGGTACCAAACACTGCTGTATGATTCCTGTTAGACCCTTCGTACAATACAAAGAGGGATTACTTTAAACAGGGACCTTCTATATTAACCAAACTTTCAGAAACTATCAAAGGGATCATGATCTATAAACTACATTAATTGTGAAAATATGTAACGAATGAGTCGCACGCTACGACTACATAAACTCTACCGTAAATACGCATACCGCGCCTGCGAGTGCACGCTATTGCGGGTATGCGCCTTCACGGGAGAGCGTACGCATGCGCAGCGCGGACCAGTGTGCGGTGCAAATATGGCAACGTGCATAGAGACATTTTTCTGACTTTGACAGTGTGTAAGTAGTCTTGTCATACTTGTTGTGTAGTTATTTAAAAGTTTGTTTACTTTTTTTGTCATAGTTTTTTATTTAACGTCTATTGTCATTGTTTGTGAGTGAGTGAGTGAGTGAGTGTGTGTGTGTGTGTGTGTTTGGTGTGTGTTGTGTAGTGGTAGTGGAGGAGTGTGTTTATTGTTTTTTTTTTCTCAGTGTTATTTGTCCTGATTATGTCCCAGTCAGAGGTGAGTGAGGTGGAGGAGGTGAGTGAGAGGGAGGAGGTGAGTGAGAGGGAGGAGGTGAGTGAGGTGGAGGAGGTGAGTGAGAGGGAGGAGGTGAGTGAGAGGGAGGAGGTGAGTGAGGTGGAGGAGGTTAGTGAGGAGGAGGGGGTGGCTGCTCCTGCGGCCTCCAGTTATAGTGATGGTGTTGTAGCTCCGCAGCCACGCACCACTACAAAGACTGGCCGCAATGTCAAATTTAGCTATGCTGAAAATATGGCTTTGGTGCGGGAGCTGATGAGGCATCATCGGCAGTTGTTTGGCCATGATGCTGCAAAGGTGTCGTCACGCAGGAAGAGCATTCTGTGGGGGAAGGCCATTGCGGCTGTGAATAGTGAGGGTGTGGTGAGGCGGACCGAGGACACGTGCCATAAGCGTTTTTACGACATAAAGCGCAGTGTCAAGGCGAAGATGGCCAAGGAGGCTAAATCGGCCCGCCAAACCGGGGGTGGACCCCCCTTCCCTTTCTCAAAAAGAGTATCATCCTTCTTTTCTTTATTGATCACCACCTACAATCAGTCCATATGGAATAAGTTTGATATTCAAGGTAACAATAAAGTTAAAGATGGGGTATCTGAGGATATCCATTGAGATAAGACAGTCTTCTTGTCTGCAGTAGCTATTTTAGCTAACAGTATGTGTCAACCCAAAGAAGGCCTGCACTGCCATAGGTATGCATAGATATCAAAAAGGACACATTCAGGAGAAACAGTGAATGGTATACCCAATTTATCCCTGATGTAGTACTGAATCAGAGTCTGAAGTTTATGGACCTATGCATATCCTCACATATTGTTATAAAGGTCCACTTTTGGTGTGTGACATTTAAAGCAATCAACATTTGATGATATCCCCATCAGGCAGCAGAGATTATGAGTGATATAAGAGCAGTGTAATAATTTGTAATTTGTAATACATTTTGGTAATGGATGCCAAAATAAGACATTTGTTAAGACGGACAAAATCAGTAAGTATGGTCTTAGATGTTAGAGTGGGGAAGTCTATTGTGCACTTAACCAACCCTTTATGAACTCAGTCTATTTGAACATTTAAAGAAAAAATAAAAGAAAGAGGTTGAATAACCCCTCCCAGGGAGCAGAGCAGCACACCATCGAGCACATGTCAGTCTCAGTCAATTTGGATAAAAATCTAACAATGCAACAACAATTTTGGTAATAAACAGTGGGACATGAAAGATGGGAAATTGTCTCACAAAGTTGGGCATAAGAGAGCATCTTAAACATTTGTTGGTCCAAGAGCTGGTAAACAAACTGTATACCCTGGAGATGGGGTTCCTTTGATACCCTTCATTAGGAGTCAATGGGAGAAAAATTGTGTTGTGAGCTGAGACATGCATCCTGGTGTGTGATAATCGCCATGCAGCACAGGTAGTAGTCAGCAGCAAATTTGCAATTACAAATGGCAGGAAAGAAGTTGGTCTCATGTGTAGTAGACTAGTGAGCGGAATCTCTGAACAAAATGCCTGTTCCAGATTAGTATTAGCAAATTCATATGAATCACATAGCCAGTCCACCACATTAACTATAAATTACCACTAGTTCATAACTTCTAATACAAGGTAAATTAATTCCTCCCAATGTCGTGGGTTGACTCAGTTTGAGTAGGGATATTCTAGGCTTTTTATTTAACCAGATGAACTTGCTAATAGCTTTAACCAGAGTTTTTAAGTCTGCATCAGTCAGTAATAAGGGTTAAATATGGATTAGATATAACAATCTTTGAAAATAAATCATCTTAATTAACTGACATTTGCCAAAATAAAAAAGAAGTAAACATTTTCATGCCTGAAGGTCAGCTATGCTATGGCCTATAATGTCACGAAAATTAGCAGCAGCATACAGACAAAATGGGTTAGTTGTTATCTTAAATGCGAAATAGGTGAGCCTAGAACTATCCCACTGAAAATAGAACAAACCATCCAAGTTTTTTGCAGCCCAGACATATAAGACATATAGCCTCTGTTTTGGCCTTATTGATCAGAAATCCTGAGATGCATTCGAAATCAGAGAACAGCTGCATGAGAACAGGAAAGGCTGTGTGGAGATCTGTGAATTACATCATCATATGCTGACACCTTTAAAATATGTGAGCCAATTAGTATTTAGAGAGCAGTGTCAGATAAGTGGATCCAAAGCTAAATTAAAAAGGAGTGGGGAAGGGGACAGTCTTGTCTGGTACCTCATCGCAAACAGAAACTACTAGAATTCATCTTTATTCATGGTGAGAAATGCTGATGGAGAAGCATGTAATGTTCAGAGAAACCTTAACTGTAACCCAAAGGGGTTCTCCATGGGTCTCAATAAACTCCAAGCCATACTTGACTGTTTCACACTACCAACCTGAAGGCCATCCAACATTACTTAGGCTTTGCAAATTACTATCAGAGGTTCAGCCACTCATTCTCTATTATAGCTGCTCCGATCAGTGCATTGACAAAGAAGGGGACTGACACATTCAACTGGTAACCTCAAACAGTTCAAATCTTTGAAGCCTTAAAGACAGTTTTTGTTTCTGCTCCAATGTTCTGCCATCCTAACCCATATCTGCCTTTTATTGTGGAAGTGGATGCCTCTGAGGTGGGGTGTGGGCAATTCTCTCTCAGAGAGATCCCAAGGACTGCATATTACATCCATGTGCCTTCTTGTCCTGGAAGTTTTCTTCTGCAGAGGTTAACTATGATGCTGGAAACCGTGAACTTTTTTTCTTTAAGTGGGCATTTAAAGATTTGAGGCACTGGTTGGCAGGAGCAAAACATACCATGACAGTATTCACTGACCATAAAAATCAAGCTTACAGTGAGTCATCCAAAAGCCTAAATTGTTGACAGGCACACTGGGCATTGTTTTTTAATTGTTTTTAATTTATCATGACCTAGAGGCTTCGATCCAAAAACATTGAGGCCAATGTCTTATCTTGAAGTTTCCTTCGGGTTCAAGATCCTTCAACTTCAAAATACCAATTATGCCAACCATGGTTATCCATGCTGGTCTTCCTCAAGAACTTGTCTCCCGAATATGGTCCATGCAGGCACAAGCATCTCCAGAGACCCCTTCAGGACTCCTGTTCATCCCTGACAAACTCAACACATCTCTAAATGCCACAATGACTGGGCCAAATATCTACCTTTAGTGTCATTTGCTTGCAACAATGCTTGTCATTCATCCACTAAGGTTGTTTCCTTTTGTCTTAGTTTTTGGATTTCATCCCACATTTGTTTGATCCCTTGCAAGATAATCTGGAAAAAGATACACCATACTCTCCTTAAAGCTTCCTTCTGCTCCAAATTATTTTGTGTAGGTGACATTCTGTGGCTTTCCACCCATAAAATGAAACTTCACAAGCCCTCACAGAAGTTGGGTCCTAGATATATCAGCCCTTTCCAGATCATTAAATAAACAAGCTTTGTAGCCTTTTGCCTCAAGTTACGAAAACCCTGAAAATTATGAATACTTTTCATTGTTCTTTTAAAGCCAGTGTTCTTTTTTAGGAAATTTAGAGTTTGCCCTCTTAGGAAGCCACCTTTAGTTCTTGTCTGGGGTCATCAAGAGTATGTTGTGGAAAAGAGCCTAGATTCCAAGTTTGTACCAGGGCTGGTCCATTTTTAGGTTCACTGGAAGAGATGTGGCCCTGAAGAGAGATTATGGTTAGCTGGAATCTTTCTACATGCATAACTGAACCTATCTGGTAATATGATGTCAGAGAAATTGATTGCATGTGTTTGCAAAGACATGTTTAGCTGCTGAGCCATGCTAAGGCTTCTCTGATATCAGCAGTCCTAACACTACATAATGGCAGTGCCCTTATAGGGCCATGTGATTTGTCTACAGTAAGGCTGAATGATAAAGGCTCATACTAAAATGCATCCAGACAGAGGGCAAGCTTACCTGGGAGCCACCCCCAGAATCTCCCATTAGCACTACAAGGAACAGCATGCCTTCCAAATGCTGTTCGAATGCATTGCCTTCTCACACATGCAAACAAACAGTGGTGGCTGCTCAATCATTCCTGAAGATAATTATATATCAGGTGCTAGAAAAGGGGAGGGGTCACAAACAATCAGCAGACAGAAAAAGGGGTGTTCTTTTTTTTCCTGGTATACCCCCAGCACTCTAAAAATGATCTGTAACCATACCTGAACCTATCTGGTAATAGAATTTCATAGAAATTTGTTGCATGAGTTCGCAAAGACATGTTTAGCTGCTGAGCCGCGTCAAGGCTTCTCTGATATCAGCAGTCCTAACACTACATAATGGCAGTGCCCACATAGGGCCATGTGATTTGTCTACAGTAAGGCCTCATGATAAAGATTCATACTAAAACACATCCAGACAGAGGGCAAGCTTACCTGGGAGCCACCCCCAGGATCTCCCATTAGCACTACAAGTTAGGACTGCTGATATCGGAGAAGCTTTGAGCGGGTCAGTAGCTAAATACAGTATGTCTTTGCAAATGCATGCGCCCAATTTCTCTGAAATTCTATTACCAGGTAGGTTCAGGTATGGTTACAGATAATTTTTAGTGTGCTGGTGGGATAGCAGGGGGGAAAAAGCACCCCCCTCTCTGTCTGCTGATTGAGCAGCTACCATTGTTTTTTTGCATTTTTCTACATTCTGCAGATCACAAAAGGTCCTCCTTCAAGGAATTCCCATAAAAACTTGGTTCCAGGAGTTCCTTAATCTCTCTTGAAGGGGTGTGGTGTTGTTACAAGCTGCTGACATGGTTTGTCTTCTTGGCAGGTCCCAATTGTTGCTAGGCAGCTGGGACAACACTTCTATCAACTGCAGTGTCTGACAGTCTGCTGGTTGCTAAGCAACCTCTATGCCAGACAGCTACGGTGGCTGATGTACAGTGCTGCAGGATCACATATTTTGTAATTATTGTTATGGTCCCATTCTGGCTCTCCCTTATTGGAGCAGCTTGTTGTTGTAAGGCCGTCAGTCCAGATCACCCCTGCCAGTTATAGAATCAGAGTTAGAATCAGATTTATTGACCAAGTATAAAAAACATATACAAGAAATTATTCCTGGTAAAATACATCTCTTAAAACAAGAAACATAAACAAAACATCAATAATCAACAACAGCCAACCCACACACATCAATAAATGAGCCTGTAAAAAAAGTATAAATTGTTGTCAAGAAGTTGCACCCCCATGCTAATTGTTTAACAGAGATACCGCCTGTGGAAAAAAAAAAACTATTCAAATATCTCAAGGTTTTAACATGATCTATATCACCTACCAAATAGGCGGGGGAAGCTAAATACCAACAATTTTTTCCTCAGCTCTTTTCATGCTTTGGAGTCTATTCTTCTCCTGCTTAGAAGATGCTCGAAACCATACGATGATGAATGAGTAGAGGACAGACTGGGACACTGCCATGTAAAAAAGGATCAGTAATTCCTTTGGCAAGTTAAACTTCCTTATCTGTTGCAGGAAATAAAGCCATTACTGTACTTTTTTAACAATAGTGTCTGTGTTGGAACCCCATTTCTGGTACCTGGAGATAACAGATAACAGATAACTGAAGGAATCCACCAAAAACACACAATCATTAATAGTAATCAGACACACTACAAGAGTATGCCTCCTAAAATCCACAATCATTTCCACCATTTTAGATGGATTTAGCTCTAAGTTGTTCCGGCTACTCACCTAGACCAATAACTTAATTTCCTTTCTATATGCAGACTCCTAACCATCTCTGATGAGACCAGTGCTCGTGGTGTCAACTGCAAATTTCAGGATCTTAAAAGATGGATCACTCAAGGTGCAGTCATTCCTGTAGAGTGAAAAAATCAAGGTGAATAGAACACATACTTGGGGAGCCCTATACTAGTAGTACTACTAAAATTATCTGAATAGGACACACAATCAGCTTATGCTGAGTAACATGTTATGCAGAATGCCTATATTCTGTGTGCGACTGTGGCTGTGTCTGCCTACAAAATTATGCTTTATGGTGTGTACACATGGTGAGATTTTTTCATACGATTTTGACTATATAGTCAAAACTGTAAGTAAAGTTAGTGCAGATCGCATTGTGAAAGTCACCTTGCGATCCCGATGCGATGCCGATGCGCGGTCCCACGTAGTCGGCATTGCAAGCCTAGATAGACTGTGCAGGCAAGTCAATTTTGACTATCTCGTCAAAAAGCTAGTCAAAATTGACACTTAGCCAAAATTGCACATAGTCAGTATCGCAAGCACAGTCATTATGTGCTTGCGATACCAATCTAGCCCTTATCGCATAGTGAGAATCGGGGTTGAAAACACTGTAACGTACCATTTCATATGCAGTTACAGCCGCAGATGCATGGAGAATATAGGCCTGCTGGATATCACTTTAATCAGAAGATTCTATCTGTGCATCCTATTTGCATAGCAATGTGAATAAAATGCAATTTCAGCAAAAAAAAAATGCCTATGCTAACGGAGTTGCATGGGAACTGTCAGCTCACTCACACCAGGCATCTTCCACTGCAGTATGTGGCATATTGAGGGAATATGTATGAGGAAACATTTGTATGCCCTCTCTTGTGCTTTTGCCATGGGAGCAGCACTGAATTTAGAAGGAACAGCAACCCCTTCTAGAATATCCTCTCCATATGGAGAAAATGAAGGGCTGGATGTGACAGAGGCAGATATCTTGGTGTCCTTGGTCTTCGCAAAGCAGACACCTTGGCCACCTGCCTGAGGTTTAGCCACATATTTATCCATGTGGGAATATGAAATTGGCTGTGTGTGGTGTCTGGTGAAGCAGATCTAGCTGTACTGGGAGATGCTAACTACCCTTCCCAGCAGAGGGTATTCACAGCAGAGTGCTGAAAGCCAAGCTGAATAATGCTGTGAACTACATTGATGATGCACACCAGGGGGGGCACTAATAACCACTGGCTCTGGGACTCATCATCATATGGTAAGTCCAACAGGGTCAGGGGTGAACCCAGGGAGACTTCAGGACCACGGTAGGGTGCAGGGACAGTAGGAAAGTTGCCAGGAAGTTGACACTTCTTACCCACAGCTATCTTCGGTGATCACAGATGGGTTACAGCACCAATGAACAGGCTCTTGCAGCGTTAGGAGAGCGAGAGCTCAGTAAAATGTGACAATAAGGTAGGTCCACACACCAGCAGTCTTGATCCATGTTTTTTTTAAATGTGCATGGATATAAGTAGCTAAAATGTCACACAATGCATGCTTCCCACAGTGTGCACACAGAGTGGGTTTGAGAGGCATGATATCAAAAATGCATTGGACACATATTGGACTTTCGTGGTCAGAGACTGGTACCTGGCTATTCAGACACATGGAGATGTACTGTCTTATGGATGTGTTATGGCAGTTTCACAAGGATGTTGCATTACTGGTTGTGAATTCAGATGCTAAGTGGCTTACATTGGAGGAAATACTCTGATGGAGAATCTGTACCTAACATTGGGAAGGGGCAAGTTTTGATGGTGTGTTCATTAGTAATGGCTAAAGATGCACCAGGCAAGGTTTTTGCATCTAAAGTCGCACAAAGTGGGATCCCTAGTCCTTGCACATTCAGATGCACACATGTACAAGGGCCATTTCTAGCATTAGCATAAAGTCACACATGCAACAGCAACAAAAGATACTAAAGCATATCTGTCTCATCTTGAGTAATCAACTACCTCTGCTATATTCACATGGATATACTAATGTTACCTAAAACTCAGCATCTCCAAATCAGAGCTTATTATCTTTCTCCTCCCAGAGTATTCACCTCTAGTCAAATCTCCATCAATGTAATACCATTGTTTCTTCAGTCCATCAAACCTGCTACTGTACCTTTGTGTCATACTTTATTCGACACTCTGTTCTCTTTCCGAGTCCTGTCACATCCACCTTTATAAATTGCTAGAATTAACCCTTATCTTACACAAAATGCTACCAAAACTTTTACTATTCTATCATCATCTCCCACCTTGACTACTTCATGCTTTTCCTTTCAGGCATCTCCTTCACCCTTTGAAATTCTGCAATTATTATTATTATTATTATTATCATTTATATATATATGGCGCCACAAGGGTTCCGCAGCGCCCAATTACAGAGTACATATGCACATAATCAAAACAGTGACTTACAGTTGAAATCAATTTTGGACAAGTACAGGGTAACTAAGCATAACTACACCAGTAAATGACAGAGATAAGTTCCAGGTGGCCCAAAAACTGTGATTTGGGCAGTTGAGAATTATTAAAGAAGAAAAGGGTGAGCACATGAGGGAAGAGGGCCCTACTCGTGAGAGCTTACATTCTAGGGGTAGGGGTAGACAGACAGGGGTGACACAGATGGGGTACATAGAGAGCATGGAACAGGGGGTTAGGATGAGATTTGGCTGGGTTTGGTAAAGAAATGGGTCTTGAGAGCCCGTTTGAAGTTTTGTAGAGAGGTGGAGAGTCTGAGGGGGAGAGGTAAAGAATTCCAAAGGAAGGGAGCAGCACGTGAAAAATCTTGGAGATAGGAGTGGGAGGAAGTAATCAGGAGACAGGAGAGGCGGCGTGCATTAGCAGAGCGAAGAGGACGGGTGGGAGAGTAAAGGGAGATAAGGTCAGAGATGTAAATGGGAGAGGATTGGGTGAGAGCTTTGTAAGTGAGAGTGAGAAGTTTGAATTGGATTCTGAAGGGGAAGGGAAGCCAGTGAAGGGCTAGTAGGAGAGGGGAGGTGGATGTAGTGCGTTTGGTGAGGAAGATGAGCCGAGCAGCAGCATTGAGGATAGACTGGAGTGGAGAGAGGTAATTGTCAGGGAGGCCAGTTAGGAGGAGATTACAGTAGTCCAGTCTGGAAATAATCAGTGAGTGAATAATGATCTTAGTGGCATCCTGGGTGAGAAAAGGTCTGATCCTGGAAATGTTTTTGAGATGAAAATGACAGGTTTGTGAGAGGTGCTGAATGTGTGGTTTGAAGGAGAGGGAGGAGTCAAGGATTACACCAAGACAGCGTACTTGGGGGCTAGAGGAGATAGTCGTGCCATCAATGGATAATGAGATTGTGGGAGGTGAGGTTGTGCGGGAGGGTGGGAAGATGATCAGCTCAGTCTTAGATATGTTGAGTTTAAGAAAGCGCTGGGACATCCAGGAAGAGATAGCAGAAAGACAGTTAGAGGCACGAGTGAGGAGAGCCGTGGAGAGATCAGGGGAGGAGAGGTAGATTTGAGTGTCATCAGCATAGAGGTGATACTGGAAATTAAAAGAACTAATGAGTTCACCTAAAGAGGACGTATAGAGAGAGAAAAGGAGAGGCCCAAGAACAGAACCTTGGGGGACACCAACAGTTAGTGGAAGTGGGGTCGAGGTAGCATCATGAGAGGAGACAGAGAAGGAACGATAATGATGTTGCTCTCTTTCCTCACTACCAGTGGTGGTTTTTACCTATAGGCAACAGGGCTGCAGTCCCCAGCATCACCCTTCAATTAATTGTAAAGCCTCCATACAGATCACCAGCTGCTGACATGAAGGAAAAGCAGCATGCCAGAAAGAGCACCTCCAGAGCTTTGTCTGCCCTGCTCAAAAAATAAAAGATCTACAACTTGATCTATTGTTTTAACTTCTTTGCCTTACTTGGCCTTATTTTGCTACTTGTGCTGTAAAGCACAGTATCTTCCACATATTAGCTGGCTATTAAAAGAATATTGCAAAACAGACAGTGTATGACCCAGAGAAGATCAACCAGTCAGATACTTACATCAAAGACCTATGAGTTCAGGCTAATTTAAATTCTATTTTCTCTAAGCAGAATATGCTTTAGGCAAATCAGCCTGTGTTCAGATATTTGGCATATTTATACAAAACAACATGTTAATTTCCTGGGTAAGAAAGATTTTCTTTCTCAAGCATAAACTGATATTTGAAACAAATTAGATTACTAAGCAAGTGTGGCCATCTTTCACAAAAAACTAAAAATATTAAATTGGAAACTGTTATTATTAAGATAGACAATGATACATAGTTAATATTAAAATTAATTTCACAAAGTGTAGGTATTTTACATAATTGTTCGAGTTACAAGTAGTAAATTCTAAGCACATTTAAATGGCTTTTTAACACTTTTATTTTTGATTTCAATAATACTGGAGGTCATTCACAAATAATATACAGAGCTGATGTAATTCCTTCTTAGGACATAAAGCACTTACTTTTCATGATTGCGCTTGTTTTTATGGAGTCATCTAGTGATTAATGAGAAACAATGGCTTTGATTTCTGGATGAACAAATATTTGTTCAATATAATGGGAGAAACTTGCCAAACGTTCCATGCAAAATGTGAGATATGCGATAAGGCCCTTTTGAAATGCACAGATGTAAAAAAATAAAAATAAAGTTTTAATTTCACAGAACACAATATTTTTTTTATCAAGTTCAAGGGTGCAAACAGAATACATGTAGACTGACTTTCTATGTTAGTAGGAATTTGTAGAAATGGTCAGATTTTAACATTAACTTGTAGTTGTACGTATATGTGCCACAGTTTTTAAAGTGACACATTTTTTTTAAATATAGGTGCATTTTTCAGGGAAATTACATTTATGGATATACATTAATGACAGTGAATTACATTTTTAATAAATTCAATATTCCATAATTTAAAATAAAGGCTTTCTAATAGTCCACTCTGGCAATATGCATAATATAATAATATGAGTGGGCGGTCTGAATGTTACAGCAAGCAATAATTTGAAGAAATTTTCTTTTGTGGATATGCTCATTACAATCTAGAATCAAAACTGTAAAAAAAAGTCTGTTTAAATTTAACACACAAATGCAGGACAATGGATTACTGTAGATTAACTACTGTTTGTCTCATATGTCCCTAAGGGGTCCATTATGATATAATGGCAGACAGGAGCATACCGTCTGCCAAAAATCCGGTAATGAGGCAATGAATTACCTTGCGGGCCCGGTGGTGAATGGGAATTAAAGGCGGGTGTCAGGATGCTGACCATCGGCAAAATGCCGGCTGTCGGAAAACCTGTGTCGGTCTACTGAAAGCCAGGATCTTGACCGCCGACATTTTGACTGCATACATCCATAAGCATCATTACCTTACTTACAATAAACAATACACTTCCCCACTTTTTGAGCTCTTTAATTGAGTCATAAAGAGAGAAGGATTTTTTACTTATAGTAGTTTCACTCTTCCTCATTCTCTTCTGTCTATGATCCAAATCTCATAATATGTTATTATAAATTATTAAAAACACTTTTGCGAGCATAGCAGCACAGTGGGTTATGTGAAAGAGTGCTAAGATTCTAAATTCTGATCCAGCCAAGGAATTATTGAGTGAAGTTTGCGTCTTCTCTACATGTTTGCATGGGTGCACAAATTACCCTAACAGTCCTAAAACATATTGATGTTATGGATCACTAATTTGTTTAGTGCTTCTGCAGATTCATCAGTCCAGTTTGGGACCACTTTTTATGAGGGCATGAAATCTAAATGATATGCATCATTTTACCAGTGACACCTCCAAGTCGTCACAGCCCCCCAGATAAGCATGAAATGGCAAGCATTGGTTAAGAGTGAAACCAAGGTATAGAAAAAAGGATAAAGGAAGTAAATATATAGTTAAACTAGCTGAGTAAAGGCAGGTGGTGGGAAAAGAGTAGTCTTCTATGTTGCATGGACATAGTTGGAGACAGCAGAGGAAATGGGAGATAATCTGGGCTCAAGGCAGGCAGCTAACAAAGAGAAGTCCAGAATCATGTCTAGGTCAGGATTGGAAGGATCAGAATGGTCAGAAACAGTCAGGGTCAATAACAGAAATCCTCAGATAGCAGGTATCGGCACAATCATAAGGATAGGCAAAATCACCATTTGTTCACTTACTGCTTTATATAGCTACAACCTGCTGGAGATTGGCTGTAACCTAGAAGTGTGTGGAGATCAGGGACTTTCAGGAACATCTAGTGAACAGCCACTTCTGTGTCTCAACTATCTGGAGGACTGACTTCGAGTCCACAAGGTCCTCGGCTCAAATCCAGAAGAAATTTATTTTGTTTATTTTGTGATTCTGACAACTGCCTTTTAGGTTGTATTGATATTATAGAGAATTTCAAAAAAAGACTAAAATAAAGCAGAGACTGATGTCAATGATTAAACACTCTCTGTAAAATGCTGCATAAACTAGTGGTTCTATGTATAAAAAATAGAATGTTTTAATAAAAACAGGCTTCATCTTGATTTTATTTTTTTAATTTTTAAATAGAGTTGACTTAATAAAAATAAACATTACTTTAATTCTAGTTTATATTTAAAGATGATAGATAGATAGATAGATAGATAGATAGATAGACAGATAGATAGATAGATAGATAGATAGATAGATAGATAGATAGATAGTCCAACATACAGTATTATCCTTAGCACAAACTTGCTATTTTAGTAATGATTCAGTAGTTACAAATAAAAAAGTGTGATAAAAAAATTGAAGTCACTGTTTCATAAATAAAATATATCACAAAGACTTCATCCATTAAATGATTTAGATTTTTATATATACTGACCTTGGGTAAATCACATATGGATAAGCTGTGCTCTATGACATTAAAGGTTACCTGGGGTCAGCTGCAGCTCTTGAAAACAGCTTATACAATGACCCTATCATATCATTAATAGATATTTGTGAGCAATGAGTGAGCAAAGAGGAAAGGATCAACCTCATTGCCCACAGACAGAAATTGACTCAATATAAAAGCACTTATATAAAATAGAGGATATTTCTTTTTTTCAGAACAGTTTCTTTGATAACTAAGAACTGGCTATTCTAAACTGATGAATATTTATCTTGTTAATGCAAATTTGAGCTAACTTTAAAGATGACAATGCAATATTCTCTTTGGCTATGCACCTTCATCACATTTATGAATCACAGAAGTCACCTAATTTTCAGTGTTCATGAATACAAAAGGATGGCATAATACATGAAAATTTAATTATTAAAATGCCAAGATTTTACATCTATTATGTTAGTTAAAACTACAGGACAAAGAGTTGTATTTAAGGGATAATTCCAATTCTTTCCTAAATATACCCAATTCTTCAGTTAATTTTGAAAACGTTATCTTTTTATGTTTACAACACATAAATTACATGTTTATGAAGTGTTTTTTGTAATGGGTATTTGAAAACATCAGGTGCATCTTTTCATGGATGCTCTGAAGTGAAATGATGTGTTTTTGCAAATTTCACCTGATTTTGAGTTGGACCGATTTTTTCTAGATCTCACTTTGTGTGAAATGGGCAATTTGGAGCAGGAACTGGGTGGTGACCATGCATGAAACTGTTCCATCTTTTGTGAGTGTCATGGGAGCACTGTGGGTGTATAGATAGAGTTCTGTGCCATTCTGAGTGGTGTGTACAGAGAAGAAAAAAAAGTTTTAGTTGGATATCAATATTTTGCATGAGGACTGTTAGGACCTCCCTGGTTTATCATTTAAATCAATGCACATTGTGATATTTATGAGCAAACACATTGTTAAGAACAGCCAGTGAATTGTCTTCTTCTGTTATATTTTTTTTCTTCTCGCTATACCCCTGAAGAAGTCCATCTATACTGACGAAATGCATTGGGTATTAAGCACCATTGTCCAAGTGCTAATTGAGTGGATCCTGCCTCAAGCTCACACTCATAAAGGTGCTGGTGGGAATCAGTATCATCTCCCTTATTAGCAAAATTGAATTATCTGACACCAATTTTTATGATGCAAGCAAATTTTAAAGCCTGTATATAATTTTTTCAAAAATAAAATATTTTAAATTCAATAATTTTTATTGAAGTTTGAAGTTTTTGCTTTAACAACTTACACAACAACTAAAACCAACAAAAACATACACTGAAATCAGCTTACAGACAGCTGTAGAGAGGAAAGAAAAGAGAAAAAAAAGGCACATAGTACAAAAAACGAATGAGAATTCAGATATAGCTATATATCCGCATAACACTGGTGACCTAGCGCAAAAAAAGTCCTAGTATACCACATCCAATTTAAGCACATGCTTGGCAGAGAAAGCACAATACATCATATTATAACGTACCGTGGCTGGCCGCGGGCTATCCACCACTGAAATATCCCCAAAAGGGAGAAACAAATACAAATGTGAGCTTTATTTATCCCTGAAATATCTAGAGCCCATCCACTTACCCCAAACTGTAAACATTTTTTTCCCCTTTCCTAGCCAGGAACACAAATTTTTCATGCGCAATGGTTTCATTGACCAAAGAGATCCATGCCTGAGGTTTCGGGGCTTCCCCAGCTAACCATAGCCTAGCGATGCAAACCTTAGCCAGAGCACATAGATTAATGACATACCGCCTACTGGGCGGATCCAAAGCCTCGTCGTCTATAGCCAGTAATACACACGTTACAGGCGTAAGTATGGGAGAGGGGATACCTGTATCCATAACAACACGCATAACTTCTTTCCAGAACACCGAAATCATAGGGCATGACCAAAGCAGATGCCAAAAGTCAGCTCCCAGGCTTCCACACTTAGGGCAACCTGAGCCATGAGATCCCCCAATATGCGCCAGCCTCACTGGGGTCATGTACACCCTATGCAGTATAAATAATTGTATTTGCTGGTATCTAATGGAAAAAGTGGAGATTTGGTGGGACCCCAAAGCATTCTTCCATATATCGTCCGACAACAGACCCACATCCAACTCCCATCTACCCCGAAGAGAAGCTAGAGGGTCGGTATGGTGCATCTGGAGTATGGGACCATATATCCTAGAAACCAGGTGGCCAGATTCCAACGTCTGCAACATTAATTTGACTGGAGAATCAGCGAGGATCGGAGGGCCATCAGGAAATTGTGCAACCAAGGCATGTCGCAGTTGAAGGAACCGAAAGAAAAACCCTGAGGGGACATTACGCTCTTGTTGAATCTGTTGAAATGATTTAAGTGTCCCATCACTATATAGATGGCCCAAAGAGTGCACACCCCATTTTCCCCAAACTTCCCGGACCTGAAGCTGACATAGTTCCGGCAACCCATAAATATTATCTAGTGGGGTATCAGGATCGATACCGTGACCATGCATCACAGAGTGAACCAATTTCCAAATCAAAATGGATTGTTTTATAAGCGGCAGTGTGGACATTTTGACACTGCCGCAGAAGAGTAGTTGCAGTGGGGAACCACCAGGATAGTCATGGTTCAACATCAGCGAATGCAAAGCCAAGGCATCAAGATCATTAACCCATTCCCAAATATGCACCAGTTGCACTGCATAATAATAATAACGGAAGTTGGGAAGAGCCAAACCCCCCAATTCCCGCGTCCTGGTCAGAGTATCCAGTCGCAGACGTGCCCGCTTACTAGCCCATATTAGAGAGGAAAGTAACCCATCTATTTGTTTGAAGATCTTCTGAGGAATATAAACAGAAGACTGCTGTAAAATATATAGAAGTTTGGGCTGGAAAACCATTTTTACCATATTTATTCTACCTGTGACCGTCAAAGGCAGCTTCCCCCAGCCCTTCACTTTACTGCGAAGGTACGTCATTTGTGGCATAATATTAAGGGAGGAGAATTTCTGAGGATCATTAGACACCCAAATGCCCAGATATTTGAAGGTGTCCACCCACCGTAATGGGAGAGCAATTAATGGGGTGGCAGGAATCTCGCCTCGGAGTGGGATAATAAAGGATTTCTCCCAATTAATCAGAAGCCCAGAGTATCGCCCGTACTCATTAAAAATGTCCAAAATCCTAGGCATAGACTCAGCATAGTGATCCACAAAAATCAGAATGTTGTCAGCGTATAAGGCTACCCTATCCTCCCGAGTACCCACTTTAAAACCAGAGATCCCCATGTCTGCCCTTAGGAGGCATGCAAGGGGTTCGATAGCCATAGCAAACAGAGTAGGGGACAGTGGGCACCCCTGTCGCGTACCTCTAGCTAAGGGAAAGGAGTGAGACACAAAACCATTTACCGTCACTCTAGCTGATGGGGAAGAGTACATTAAGCGGACATATTTAATAAAATTTGGGCCTATACCAAATCTACGCATAACGTCCCACATATAATCCCACTCCACTGAATCAAAAGTAGTGATGAGCGGATTCGGTTTTACTCGGTTTTACTCGGTTCTCAAAACCGAATCTTATTGGCTATCCAAAACACGTGACATCAGTGAGCCAATAAGATTCGGTTTTGAGAACCGAGTAAAACCGAGTAAAACCGAATCCGCTCATCACTAATCAAAAGCCTTAGCTGCATCCAATGAAACAACTATAGAGGAGGAGGAGTCTTCGCAGGGAATTTGTAAGTGAGTAAACAGACATCTAAGATTAATAGAAGTCGATTTATTAGGCATAAATCCCATCTGATCCGGGTGTATTATATGAGAGATAACCGTATTCAATCTACCCGCCAGTACCTTGTCAAAATTTTAACGTCAGAGGGCAAGAGGGATATAGGGCGATAGGACTCAACTTTCCTAAGATCCTTGTCAGGTTTGGGAAGAACCACAATCCTTGCCTCCGCCATAGAAGGAGGAAGAGACTCCTGTGCAAAGATTTGGCTATACAACTCAAGTAGGTGAGGGACGAAGAAATTCAAATGCTGCTTATATACCTCAGAAGGTATACCATCAAAACCCAAGGCTTTACCACTAGGAGAGGCCTTAACAGCCGCCATCATTTCTTCAGGTGAGATGGGTGCCTCCAAGAGGTCATAAGCTTCACAGGATAAGGTGGGGAAACGAACGGTATCTAAATATTCGGTCAGTTGCGACAAAGTGCAGTCTAGTTTGGAACCATACAGACATCTATAATAAGACACAAATTCTGACGCAATCTGCGGAGTCTGCATCAGAGAAACACCATCCGAGGTTATAATCTCAATCACAACATTAGTCATTCTATCACCCCGCGCAAGGGAAGCCAGGTACGTCCCCGGCCTATCACCAGTAGCATAGAAGGTGTGGGAGGAGAAAAGGAGCCTATGCTGAGTCTTGTCCATTAAGTAATCTTTCCATTTCCTCTGAGCCGATAGCCAGGCCAATTTAGAACTGTCCAAAAAGTCCTGCAAATACTGTAACTCCGCAGTGACACTCTGGGCCTCTAGCTCAGCCTCCCGACGCCTATAAAAAGACTTCAAATTAGACACCCGTTTAATCAAACTACCCCTCAGAAACGCCCTGAATGTGTCCCATAGATTAGAAATAGCTGTTTCGGCACTATTCAGTTCAAAGAACTCCCGCCATGCGGCCACCAATTCAGAACCTTCCCCCATATGTATTAGCCAAAATGGATTAAATTTCCATACGGCCTGGCCCCTAGAACAGTGGAAGTCTAAGGTAAAGATCAAAGGGGAGTGATCCGATATACCCCTAGTCTCATATCTAATACCACCAACCCGGGGAACCATGTCGCTCGAGAGGAGGGCCAGGTCAATCCTAGAGAACGAAGAATGAGAATGAGAGAAACAGGAGTACTGTTTAAGAGATGGATGTCTCAATCTCCAGGGATCGACCAGGCCCAACCACGACACCACATCAGCAAAGGTGGATCTCCCGGGATACGCAGTAGGAGACGCAGAGAACCTGTCCAGCGCCACATCCAACACATTATTGAAATCCCCCAGGCAAATAACAGATATACCGGGAAACTAGGCCATAAACCCAGCAGCTTTCTTAAGGACTTCAGGGGAGTAAGGAGGCACATACACGGCTAGAAGGAGTACAGGAACATAAAATAATCTACAGTTCAAAAATACATATCTCCCCCAGGGATCCGTTTGTACAGATTCCAGCACAAAAGGGACGGTCCTTCTAATAAGAACCAAAACTCCACGAGAGGCAGAAGTATGCATGGAGTGGTACGCCCATCCCACCCAGGGTCTCTTCAAAGAAAGAATCCTACCACCCACTAGGTGAGTTTCCATAACACAGACAATATCAGCGGTATAGTGCTTGATTTGACGAAGCACCAGGGACCTCTTAATTTTATCATTGAGCCCCCTCACATTCCACGACATTACATTAAGCCCAGCCATAAGACGTCAGAGAGCGGAATAATCACCCCACCCTGCAGCCAGCCAATTCCGCCAGGCAAATGCGCAAGTACCAGACACCAGTGCCTAAAAAACACAGCAACAATCCACAGACAGTGAAAACAAAAGCTTCTATACATAAAACAATTACAGCCCAGAACATTCCCCTTCCCCCCACCCTGTATACCACCCCCAACATGCAGCATACTTGGATCCCAAAACAAAACACGAACTTCTAGAGAATAAAACAAACAAAAATTTGTCGCACCATTTACTAGTGTAGACAGACCCTAATCGGGGCCAAGAATATAATGGCTCTTGGAAAAAAAAAAAGGAGGTAGCTTCCAGCCACCAACCATAACACCCTTGAAAAAATTATGGGTGAATCATAGAGATCCACCCCCTAGGCCTGTGTAATACACAAAATAAACCCCCCCCCTCAAAAAAAAAAAAACATAAGAGAGATGTCAGATCTAGTATACAGATATACCAATAGCATATCTAAACAGTCGAAGCAGAGCAGCAGAGAATGAAAAAGAAACCAGAATCAATTAAACACTCCCTCATCATGCCACCCCGCAGTAAATAACATATATTCACAGCCGACACAACAAAAAGAGTCCTGCATCCAGAGCTATAAGGAAAAGTCGAGGATCAGCAAGAGCACGTCTTGCCGGGAATCGTCTGTCCAGCCACATCATGGCCTCACGAGGAGTCGCAAAAAGATTTGTTTCCCCATCAGCCACCACCCGCAGTCTCGATGGAAAGAGCATGGCATACGGCAGGTCAAGTTCACGGAGCCTCCTCTTAACAGGCAAGAATTGAGCCCTATCTTTTTGTACATCTACCGCAAAATCCGGGAAGACCGATATAGGCGACCCATTCCATTTTAAAGGGCCTTTCGTGCGAGCAAAGATTCAGAACAACATCCCGGTCACGGAAATGGAGGAATTTTGCAATAAAAGTGCGGGGTGGAGCCCCTGGAGGCAGAGGACGCATTGGAACTCTATGAGCCCGTTCCACGGAGAAGCAAGGCGAAAATTCTTCAGACCCAAAGGCGTCCCTGAGCCATTTTTCGAGAAATTCTTCAGGGGATGAGCCCTCCTCTTTCTCCGGTAAGCCAATGAAACGGACATTACTGCGCCGTAAACGTCCCTCCATATCCGTCAGTTTTTTGCCCACATCAATCATCTGAGATTCCAATGCATCAGTACGGCAGCCCAGCGGGGCAACAGAGTCCACAACATTGGAGATATGGGTCTCGGCCTCTCCCACCCACTCCCTCACATGCTGGAGGTCCTGATGAATAATGGAAAGATCCGACTGCACCTGCCCGATTTTATCAGCCAAACGCGCCTCACTGGCAGTTACCGCATCCAATACTCTCTGTAAAGCAGCATCTGGTGGGTCAGAGGAGGCAGAACTATATGCAGGAGATGGAGGTGACGTCTTAGGTCGTACAGTCTCTCCTCTCTGCTGCTGAGGGCCAGGGTTACGAACAAACTTTTCCATCGCGCCCGCCGCCGCACTATGCTGGCGGCTTCTTACCATTTTA
This sequence comes from Pseudophryne corroboree, assembly GCF_028390025.1. Taxonomy (NCBI): domain Eukaryota; kingdom Metazoa; phylum Chordata; class Amphibia; order Anura; family Myobatrachidae; genus Pseudophryne; species Pseudophryne corroboree. Next base: position 299,054,261 of record NC_086450.1, on the reverse strand, counting down.
GACAACACGATGCCGCTCCACGTATCAAAGCAAATGCAGACAACACACTATGAGAAGGCCAGCGAGTATAGGAGAATATGTAGAGGAGGAGAGGACCAGAATTCCCAGTGACAATTCCAGTTATCTGCTAAAAGGAGCCTGCGGAATATGGGCTGGAGCAGGGAAATAGGCAGTATGACCCCAGGCAAATTTTGTGAGGCACGTAAGTTCTGCAGTACAGTGTCCCAGGCGTGGTAGGGGAGCCTGCACCCTGTAACAGTATGGGCAAAGTCAGAGTGTCTTAAGTGTAAAGCAGGAGAAGGAGGGAGATGGTGCACACTCAACTATATATCCAGTATTGGCTCCCAATGTTAATCTTCCCCACAGCAGCAGACCCACGCTTTGTGTACCTGTATAAGTGCAGGCTTACAGCACAGCAGGGAGGTCCAGGGGGGGCGCAGGGAACGATCCGCAGACAGGCAGCGGTAGCTGGTGCAGGGAGAACAGGGTGGCCGTTCAGGGGACGCTCCGGGTGCTCACACCACCAGACGGAGCGGCTGGCTGTAGCAGGCGGCGGCGCGTAGCAGGGATCCGAACTTCCGGTCATGGAGCGCGAGTCCGCGGCTTCTCATGCGGGCCTAGCACGCACCAGGGCACCCACACAGGAACGGCTCATACAACACAATAGCTGACAGCAGCTGGTCCAGATCCCCTTCAGGGGGGGCAGCAAACCTTTAGAAATCCGTGGCCCAAGTATCAGACCCAGGGGGGAATCCAGGGTATCACCTCAGGATGTATAGGCTGGAGAGCTGCACGATATAAGTGCTACTCCATGTCCGTCCTAACCACGCCCCCAAAAATAAAATATTTTAGATAACAACAAATGACTGGCCATTGGGCCCTTGTTTTGGGGTGATTTGGTGGAGGAATATACTTTCCGAGTGTATGGAATGGACCAACCCCCATTATGGAGATACCAATAAGGATTGAAGCCGAATGAACCTGTGTTAATCACTCAAGACTGGACTCTGCTTCAAAATTACACTTTTATTCATCTTTTGAATTTGAAAGTACACGTATGATACCACATATGATATAGCACCCTCTGTTTTTCTTATTTGTATTTCTTGAGCCTTACTAACAAGTGGTCTCCTGTGAAGTGCAGCTGTGAATTTATAAGGGCTGTTCTTTACTTTTTAATACTTTATACTCAATTAGCAGTTAATATAGCAATACATGTCCCTTTTCTACTTGTGGGCTGTTAGTCTGCAGTGCTGCCCATTCCAGTTATACACTACATCAGGCATGTCCAAACTGCGGCCCTCCAGCTGTTGTGAAACTACATATCCCAGCATGCCCTGACACATTTTTGCTGTCAGAGAATGCTAAAGCTGTCTCAGGGCATGCTGGGATGTGTAGTTTCTCAACAGCTGGAGGGCCGCAGTTTGGACATGCCTGCACTACATGGATATTTTACAAACAAGGGTGTGCTGTCCTTGCAACTGTTTGCTTCTTTCTTACTGCATGTAATCCATACTTCTGTCAGCTACCAAGCTGCAGTCTTAGGCGGCTCAGGTGAAAGTGGAGTTTGTTATGTGCAGCACTGGTGGGCGGCTGTCTCCCAAGTCTCACACCTTTATTAGAAGTCTATGCTCTGACCAGTGGTGGTCACAGCCTCCAGGTATTCTCTGTAAGTTTCCCAGGTGCAGTTTTTAGGTGACTCAGATAAAAAATGTGTGTATCAAATGCAAATAACACATTGGAGAAGCAGTAACAGTGCATTTATATTGCCAAAATACCTGTAGACTGTTACAGTGCATGTGGTAATCAAGCCACCTGTTGTAGTGCAAATTTCTCATCAAGGTGCGGGACTTGGAAGACAGCTGTAGCTAGCATTACATTTAATACACAGAATATATATCTAAATCACTTAAGATGAAGGAGGTCCTCTGAGAATGGTGGGTGCTGTAATATTATCTTCCAGCAGCAGTCCAGTGGACATTTCTGACTGGTTACATTAGATAAGATCATGTCAGGGACAGCCCAGATTTCTGTGGTTCTATCTGATGTGACCACACTAGGCAGATGATTCAGGTATGCAAGAAATGCTAATGTGATAACATTAATACCATTTTTCATTAATGAAAATCTGCTCCGTTTTATCTGTAGCCAAAAAAATGGATCCTCTGCCATTAGATTAAAAAGGAGCACACTGGCAAAAAATGTTTATACTAGTAATAGGCCCAGAGACATGATCACCCTCTTTGCTCCATTTTCCATAGGGGACAGCCTGTAAACAAAATCGTTAGAAATGTGATACTGGGTGTAAGGGGTAGAACTATTGAGAAGGCAGGAAGTAGGCTGATGAGATTTCTCCCTGACAATGAGGAGTGATGATGTCCATGATGACCATGTACAGCATGTGTAAAAGGGAAGCTTCAGGTTTAATCTCATAAAATTCAAAGCCCCACCAACTACGTGTAGCCTAAGTATAACTCTGCTGTTTTATTAAAATCAATGCTATTGCTTTCAATTTCTTATCCCTATAGCTTGTCATGTTATCAAAATTGTAGTCAAAAAGTCCTGTCAGAAACACTACAAATAAATGGTGCCAAAGCCTGAGTCCAAAAATTTCTACAAGCCAACGACCTTTTCTACATTATTATGACAATGATGTTGTAAAACTGTAGAAGAGTAGATTGATTTAATGTTTACATGATAAGGTTCAGACAGAACAGACAACGGTGGAGACTTAAGCATAAACTTGATTAACTTGGGAAGTATGATCTTTCTTTCATTGTTTTTAACATGACAACACAGTGAAGGAAGACATATTGGTGGAGAACAATGTCAGGTTATTGCTCATTACTTTGTGAACATATGATTGTTGTGTCTGGCAGGGTCAGACTGGCCCACAGTAGTACAGGGGAGATCCTCAGTAGGCTACACTACCTGAGGGTGAGACCCCCTTCTCTAATGTCAGGTTTCAAACTCTGCACTCAAATTATAGATTTTACCTGTATTAGGCGATCAGTTACCTGGTAGAGCAGAAACATTAATATATGGTGGCTTGGTTTGTTTCTATATCAACTACACCAAGATCAGCAGTTGGGTTAATAGATCTAATATTTTCTTATGTGAAAAATATATTTTAAATGTAACATATTGAAAAACTAAGAAAATAAAAAAATTAAAGTAATCAAAACCGAAGACTACCCAGAGGTTATTACTAATAAAACTGAACATTTTTGTGTGCGGTGGCATGGTTCTGGCCTTTACTAGACCTAATGCAGGTGTGTGTATGGGTCTCCCTTATAATATGTAGAGTACTATAATGTTTAACTGTATATATAGACAGGATCACAATCATGCTTTATTATTATTATTATATATATGTAACATTATATTGCATTCCCAGGACTATGGGGTATCAACTGCAGTGCATAATCTTGTAGATTATGCTGTATGAACTATCAGTATTTCCTGTATATATTTATAAAGGAGCCCAGACCATGCACTGTAGTATCTGTCTGTAGGTTATGTCTTCTGTAATGGTTTGACATGCCTATGTTGGCTGGCCACACCCCTTAAGCATGGGTACCTACCACTGCATTTACAAGGAGGGCCTTTCATGTCCCAATATGACACTTGTTTCTTGTGTAACATACTAAACATTGTAATGTGGAATTGTACCAGAATACAGCGAATAGCTGTTGTCCTGGGAAAAAAATATAAATAATATTTGACAGCAAATTAGGTTGTCTGTGACTCTGCTTAAGATTTATTATTAAAAAAGACTTAAAATAAAACTATTTCTATTCCATATATTGATATTAACTATGCTAGGAAAGTGCATTTATGTCCTCCTCATTCTCAATATATTTATATTGTTTGTACTCCTATAATAGAGCACTAATTGCCATTGTGCTTTAATCTTTCCACCATTATTCCAGCCATACCATTTATATATATATATATATATATATATATGTGTGTGTATCCTTTGTCCATAGAGTTGCACTCACATTTTCATCATACACAACTGCAGGGGTGGTACAAAATCCAGAGACCTTCCAAGCCAGGCAAAGTCCCAATAATACAAGTATTTCTCAAAGAATGCACTCACCAGTCTTGTCCATAATGATAAAGAGTGAATTTAATAACCTCACATCGTTTACAGGGTCAAGGTCAATGTTTCGGTCACTACCAGGACCTTTTTAAAGACCAAAGTTTTAGTCTGCCACTTCCCCTGCACAAGTCTGCTAATGTGAAACTTAACTACCATAGGAGCAGTCACACACTAATCAAACAATTAGTAGCTTACTTCATACCAAACATACACAACCGGCCATGGTATGTAACATAGCAACCCATCAACATAAATATTGTATAAGCATGGCTCACCCATAACAATACTGTTCCTCTTAGTAAAACAACTACATAGTTATCCTTAGCAAAACTCAGCGGCGGGCACAGTGGAACGCACACCGCCGAGCTGGAACGCACGGCATTTCCTATTACTAGCCATGTACTTCCTGTATCGTCTGCTAACATTAGACAATCAGTGGCAAGTACTGTGGAATGCATACTGCTGGGTTGAGACACACGGCACTTCCTGCTGTCACCCGCGCATTTCCGGTATAATGCATTAGCAGTGTACAAACCATCCAAATCAGCTCTAATTAAACAATCCATTTAAACATTCAAAACTTACACAGAGGTTCAAAAGATAGCCCAAAGGAATATAATAACAACAGCAGACTTAGCCGACGCCTGTTACGAGACTGATCTGACTCAAGCAGAAATTGGTCTGGTTACCTAGCAACCAACATCACATGTCTAAACAGCGTTCCATCTGTTAACCACAACCTGCCACTGTCTGAATGTTCACAAAAGACACAAATTGTGTATATAGAGTTAACTTCTACTCAAAGCACCTTAATCCCCCTGTATATATGACCACAGAACCATGCCAAATGTTGTTTAGATACAATTGGGCTGACCACTATCCAGGTAAGTATAGATACACAGTAATATATAAATATCTCTAGATTGAGGACTTTCTAACAAGTAGAACTAGTGAAAAGACATACATACATAAATTTAAAATACCAATATACATATACGCACAAAGCATATATCATAAAGGATCAAAAGGAGAATAAAAAAAAGACGAATTGAAAACCAAATCAAAAAGAATCGGAGGGTGCTATATGTATCAAAGATGACACAAATAATGGTGCTATGCTCAATGGTCACTGGGCAGGCCCGCACTGTCCAAAAAATATATACTCCTCAAAAATTATAGGCACAGAAACATGGTCAAGGGATTCTGCTCATTTAGTCCTCTTGGTGACAAAGCTCCCAAGAAGTGGATCCAGTATGCTTCTCTTTTTAACAGAAGTTTACCCCTATCACCACCATGTGGGGGAGGAGGGATCCAGTCGATAATCATACATCGTAACGTTGAAAGTTGGTGTTTCTGCTGTAGGAAATGTGCTGCCCCAGGCTTGTCAGTTTTGACAGTTGCATAGGCCAAATGAATCGATGATTCATCCACTCTCTGAAGGATCGAACCTTCTTCCTCACATACATTTTGCCAGATGGGCAGACCAGATAATAGATTACATGGTCCAAAAGAAAAGTAAGGTGATGTCGCAACTTGATCTTGGTACCAGGTAATGGATGACAAAAGTACTGTCCTGTCACTATGGATCTACAAGTGGTGCATTGTAGATATTTAAAGCAATAAAGAGATCATCTATATATCTCTTGATATAAACTAGTTGATCTTTACAACATGGAATGATATGTTCAGTTTCATACTTTGCCATAAAAGGTTCACGAACCCCAGGGCCAAATTCGACCCCATCGCGGTCTCCATTAATTGGACAAAGTATTCATCTTGGTATTGAAAATGGTTATGTGACAACACTAATCCAATCAACTCCAATATGAATTCAATAAGTGGTCCAGCAAAGGGGCCAATTGTCAGGGCTTCACACACAGCCGCCTGTTCAAACCTTTCAAAAAGTCACTGGTATCACGTATATAACTGTCCATAGCATTTATACAAGGCTGTAAATAGTGATCAACAAACACTGCTAAAGGCTGCAAGTGCGACCCACGGGCTGAGATAATAGGTTGCCCAGGTGGGTCGCTCTGAGACTTGTGCACCTTTGGAAGTGTGTAGATCACAGGACAGACTGGGAACTGTACAGTTAGATACTCAAAGGCGTCCTCATTAATCCAAGAAGTTTGGAGGGCAGTAAGTAATATGGAATCAACCTCCTTTTTAATCATAAGGAATAGGGTTAAACTCAAACTGTACATAAGATTTTTTGTCTGCCAGCTGAGATCTAATCTCCCTATCATACACAGAAAAATTCTATAAAATAACAGCACCACCCTTGTCAGCATTTCTAATAACCAGGGAAGTGCAACTCCTAAGATCCTTTAACGCCTTCCATTCATCATTAGAAATATTTGAACAGTGTCTATCACAAACAATATCCTTCCTAGTCACCTCAGAGTTGGTCACATGTAGGAAAGTTTTCAAGCTTGCATTGTTAGAAATCAGATTGAAATCACTTGGTTTTTTAAACACCTTGGATGAAGTAGACATCGTCTCTTTTCGAGGTTGGTTAATATTAGGTTGGTTATAAAAAAAATCTACATAATCTCAATTGTCTACCCTTTTGTAATGCTCAATTGACCACTGAAATGGTTTAAATTTACTAGTTGGCACAAAGGATAAACCTTTAGTAAGTAAGGATGTCTCTGCCTGTGTGAGCTGATGGTCAGACAAGTTGATAATAAGGTTTTGGGTCCCTGCCTTCCTCTGCCACGTGTTTTTGTGCCCCCCCTGCCGCGGGTGGGGCCTCCTATATTTTTGTCTCTTTCGGACCTGGTGTCCGAGCCTAAAAAAGGGGAAGAAGAGGATGCACCAGAACGTGGGAGCATCTCAGTGAACTCAGAATCTGAAGATGAGTAAGAATTGTATGGATTAGGGTTGTATGTTCTCTCCCCTGTACCTTTAAGCCTGAAGGGGCATCCTTGTTGTGTTGATCTATCATGACCCTCTGCTGATATCCACCTATAGACAGAATGTCTCTGATAGTCCACCTCGACCGTTTCCCACTTTTTTCTCTTAAATGATAACAAATCACTCCTATATTTCTCAACCTGTAAGTGATTTTTTTTCCAACCAATCCTCATATTTATTGGTCCTTAATGTAGGACCTCGTTTCCTCTCAAAAAGTGCAATCTCCTCCTTCACCTTATGTTGGTTGCTAGGTAACCAGACTGATTTCTGCTTGAGTCAGATTATTCTCGTTACAGGTATCGGCTAAATCTGCTGTTGTTATTATATCTTTTTGGGCTATCTTTTGAACCTCTATGTAAGTTTTGAATGTTTAAACAGATTGTTTAATTAGAGCAGATTTGGATGGTTTGTACACTGCTGACGCCTGATACTGGTAATGCGCGGGTGACAGTAGGAAGTGCCGTGTGTCTCAACCCAGCAGTGTGCGTTCCACAGTACTTGCCACTGATTGTCTAATGTTAGCAGATGATACCGGAAGTACGTGGCTAGTAATAGGAAATGCCGTGCGGTCCAGCTCGGCGGTGTGCGTTCCACTGTGCCCGCTGTTGAGTTTTGATAAGGATAATTATGTAGTTGTTTTACTAAGAGGAACAGCATTGTTATGGGTGAACCATGCATATACAATATTTAAGTTGATGGGTTGCTATGTTACATACCATGGCCGGTTGTATGTGTTTGGTATAAAGTAAGCTACTAATTGTTTGATTAGTGGGTGTGACTGCTCCTATGGTATTTTTAGTTCCACATTATCATACTTGTGCAGGAGAAGTGGCAGCCTGAAGCTTTGGTCTTGAAAAAGGCCCTGGTAGGGACCAAAATGTTGACCTTGACCCTGTAAACGATGTGAGGTTGTATTAAATTCACTCTTTTTCATTATGGACAAGACTGGTGATTGCATTCTTTGAGAAATATTTTTATTATTGGGACTTTGCCTGGCTTAGAAGGTCTCTGGATTTTGCATCCCTGCAGTTGTGGATGATGAAATTGTGAGTGCAACTCGATGTACAAAGGATATATTTGGGACAGCACAATGTGTTTCTGAGTTCGCACCCAAGGCATTTGTATTTGAAATTATGCAGCGGACATTAGTGGTCTGGATTTCATGGAAAGATTTTCGGCAGCAGTCTGCAATAGTTCTTCCCATTTTTGAATTGTCATTTTTCATTTTCTTTTTGTGTTAATTTTTCTATATTTTTTTATTTTTGATTTTTTTGAATCAGAGGGTGCTATATTTAGTGTGCCTTACCTAGTGTGATTTTATCATAGAATGACACAGGCCATTGGTATACTAGATAAACATTCACTCAGTGAAGCTGAAAATTTGTTAGTCAGCTTGACTGATGATGAAGCAGAGAGAGTGTTTTGTAACCAGGTGGATTTTGATCAATTACTTGCCCAGACTCCGGTTGATTTGTTTCATAAGCTATATAGGCTAAAAAGGAGAGAAATCAATTTGAATTTACATGGACAATTCTTGTCGGAAATTTATCGTAAAAAAAGAATCCCTAGGGGTTATAGCATCAATAACGCACCCACCTTAGGAAGGAAGAACCCATCCTTCTGTGTGAAGTAGTGTGGTGTGCTAAACAAGTGTTCGCTTGACCTGCTTGTTTTAGTTATAGAGGAAGTGGGCACCGAACTTAAGAAGGTGAAGGAGGAGATTACACTTTTTGAGAGGAAACAAGGTCCTACATTAAGGACCAATAAACCCGAGGATTGGTTGGAAAAAATTCACTTACATTGAAAAATATAGGAGTGATTTGTTATCATTTAAGAGAAAAAAGTGGGAAACGGTCTTGGTGGACTATCATAGACATTCTGTCTATAGGTGGCTATAAGGAGAGTGTCGTGATAGATCATAATGACAAGGATGGCCCTTCAGGTTTAGAGGTAAAGGGGGGAGAACATACATGCCTAATCCATACGATTCTTACTCATCTTCAGATTATGAGCTCACTGACATGCTCCCACATTCTGGTGCATCCTTTTCTTTCCCTTTTTTAGGCTCGGACACCATTTCCAAAAGGGACAAAAATACGGGAGGCCCCACTCATGGTGAGGTGGGGGGGGGGGTAGGGGGGCACAAAAACATGTGGCAGAGGAAGGCGGGGACCAAAAACCTGATTTTAACTTGTCTGACCATAAGCTCACACAGGCAGAGACATACTTACTTACTAAAGGTTTATCCTTTGTGCCGACTAGTAAGTTTAAACCATTTCAGTGGTCAATTGAGCATTACAAAATGGGTAGACAATTGAGATTATGTGAATTTTTTGACAACCAATCTAATATTAACCAACCTCGAAAAGAGACGATGTCTACTTCATCCAAGGTGTTTAAAAAATCGAGTGATTTCGAACTGATTTCTAACAATGCGAACTTGAAAACTTTCCTACATGTGACCAACTCTGAGGTGACTAGGAAGGAAATTGTTTGTGATAGATATTATTCAAATCTTTTTAATGATGAATGGAAGGTGTTAATGAATCTTAGGAGTAACACTTCCCTGGTCATTAGAAATGCTGACAAGGGTGGTGCTGTTGTTTTACAGAATTTTTCTGTGTATGATAGGGAGATTAGATCTCAGCTGGCAGACAAAAAATCTTATGTACAGGTTGAGTTTAACCCTATTCCTTATGATTAAAAAGGAGGTTGATTCCATATTACTTACTGTCCTCCAAAATTCTTGGATTAATGAGGACACCTTTGAGTATCTAACTGTGCAGTTCCCAGTCTGTCCTGTGAGCTACACACTTCCAAAGGTGTACAAGTCTCTAAGCGACCCACCTGGGTGACCTATTATCTCGGCCCGTGGGTCACTCTTGCAGCCTTTGGCAGTGTTCATTGATCACTATTTACAGCCTTGTGTAAAAGCTATGGACAGTTATATATGTGACACCAGTGACTTTTTGAAAGGTTTGAACTCTATACATGATATTTGTTCTGCATGCCATCTAGCAATGATTGAAGTCAGTTCGCTGTACACCGTCATCCCACAACAAGAGGTGGTTTCCGGCTGTGCGTGAAGCCCTGACAATTGGCCCCTATGCTGGACCACATATTGTATTCATATTGGAGTTGATTGGATTAGTGTTGTCACATAACCATATTCAATACCGAGACAAATACTTTATCCAATTAACGAGGTCACAATGGGGTGGAATTTGGCCTCAGGGTTCGCAAATTTGTTTACAGCAAAGTATGAAACTGAACATATCATTCCATGTTGTAAAGATCATCTAGTTTATATCAAGAGATATATAGATGATCTCTTTCTGCTATGGCGAGGCACTACTGACTTTTTTTTTAGATGCTTGATATGCTCAATGGACTGGATAGCCCCAAGAGATTCATTGCTGCCATTAGTAAAGTTTCAATTGATTTTTTGGATGTGTCTATTCTAAATAAACCACCAGTTCTGGAATATATATTGTTTAGAAAACCTACAGACCGCAACACTTTGTTATGGGCGACAAGTCATCATCCCGACAAATGAAAATCCAATTTACTGGTCTCACAGTTTTTAAGAGTACTTAGGAACAATTCCAATAAAATCACAGCTAATCTGCAGTTGGAAGAATGTGCTAACTGGTTTATAGAGCGTGGTTACAAAAGCTCCATTGTGCAAGGTTTCCTTGCGAAGGCACATAGGTTATATCAAGAGTGCATGACTACTTGTAGACAACCTAGAGGGTCTAACCGTATAATCTTTAAAACTAGTTGCAACACTAAGTTACATACTGTGGAAAGGTCTATTAAAAATAACTGGTCAATCATCAGTTCTGATCCCAAGTTTAAAACCATCGGCCCTACACCTACCTTAATGAGTATACAATATGGAAGCAATTTGAAAGATATGCTACTAAGACCTACTATGAAGCCTGCTTCAACAGGTCACATCATGTGGTTACAATAACGCCATGGTTGCTTTAAATGTCTACAATGCACCACTTGTAGATCCATGGTGACAGGATAGTACTTTTGTCATCCGTTACCTGGTACCAAGATCAAGTTGCAACATCACCTTACCTTTCTATTTGACCATGTAATCTATTATCTGGTCTGCCCATGTGGCAAAATGTATGTGGGGAAGAGGGTTCGAACCTTCAGAGAGAGGATGAACCAGCACAGGTCTTCAATTCATTTGGCCTATGCAACTGGAAAAACCGACAAGCCTGTGCCAGAACACTTCCTACAGCAGAAACACCAACTTTCAATGTTAAGATGTATGATTATCGACTGGATCCTTCCTCCACCACGTGGCGGTGATAGGGGTAATCTCTTATTAATAAGAGAAGCATACTGGATCCACTTATTGGGAACTTTGTCACCAAGAGGACTAAATGAGCAGAATCCCTTGACTATGTTTCTGTGCCTATAATTTTTGAGGAGTATATATTTTTTGGACAGTGCGGGCCTGCCCAGTGTTCATTGAGCATAGCACCATTATTTGTGTCATCTTTGATACATATAGCACCCTCCGATTCTTTTTGATTTGGTTTTCAATTCGTCTTTTTTTTATTCTCCTTTTGATCCTTTATGATATATGCTTTGTGCGTATATACATATTGGTATTTTAACTTTATGTATGTATGTCTTTTCACTAGTTCTACTTGTTAGAAAGACCTCAATCTAGAGATATTTATATATTACTGTGTATCTATACTTACCTGGATAGTGGTCAGCCCAATTGTATCTAAACAACATTTGGCATGGTTCTGTGGTCATATATACAGGGGGATTAAGGTGCTTTGAGTAGAAGTTAACTCTATATACACAATTTATGTCTATTGTTAACATTCAGACAGTGGCAGGTTGTGGTTAACAGATGGAACCCTGTTTAGACATGTGATGTTGGTTGCTAGGTAACCAGACCAATTTCTGCTTGAGTCAGATCAGTCTCGTTACAGGCGTCGGCTAAGTCTGCTGTTGTTATTATATCTTTTTGGGCTATCTTTTGAACATCTATGTAAGTTATGAATGTTTAAACAGATTGTTTAATTAGAGCAGATTTGGATGGTTTGTACACTGCTGACGCACGATACTGGAAATGCGCGGGTGACAGCAGGAAGTGCCGTGTGTTTCAACCCAGCAGTGTGCATTCCACAGTACTTGCCACTGATTGTCTAATGTTAGCAGACGATACAGGAAGTACATGGCTAGTAATAGGAAATGCCGTGCGGTCCAGCTCGGCGGCATGCATTCCCCTGCGCCCGCCGTTGAGTTTTGCTAAGGATAACTATGTAGTTGTTTTACTAAGAGGAACAGCATTGTTATGGGTGAACCATGCTTATACAATATTTATGTTGATGGGTTGCTATGTTACATACCATGGCCGGTTGTATGTGTTTGGTATAAAGTAAGCTACTAATTGTTTGATTAGTGGGTGTGACTGCTCCTCTGGTATTTTTAGTTCCACAATAGCAGACTTGTGCAGGGGAGGTGGCAGCCTGAAGCTTTGGTCTTGAAAAAGGACCTAGTAGGGACCGAAATATTGACCTTGACCCTGTAAAAGATGTGAGGTTGTTTTAAATTCACTCTTTTTCATTATGGACAAGACTGGTGAGTGCATTCTTTGAGAAATATATATATATATATATATATATATATATCTTCATATATATCCTATATTCTATTTAATACTCATCCATTCTTACACCCATTGCACCCATACCCAGTACTATATTTGTAGGAAAATTGGTTCAGAAACTGTGGGTGACACTCATAACCATAACTGATGATGAAAACAGTAAAGTCCCTGACATACAGAAATACAAAACATAAAAGTAGAGAGGAGGGTGAAAGAGAAGAGGAGGAAAAAGGGTAAGGGGGGGGGGTAAGGGTAAGGAACCTCAAGCATTATCAATCAATGATTATAACAATTGGGGAAGCCAACAACATTTAAATAGTCCAAAGTGTAAGAATAAAGTATGGTACACCTGAAAGATCAATACATTACTAAAAAAGCAGGTAATTGACTTAGCATAATGAGAAGCTCGGAGATACATAAAAAACTGTTAGTGTGGAATTTGGTAGGTGGCCTACAAGTCAGAAAACTGTAAAATCGTGCCGCCAGGGTCAAAAATATCCCTTATTTTTTAGATACTCTTTAATATCCAGTGTGAGAACATAAAAATTTTTAACCCCAGGGTGAATTGAGGATTCCAACAAAAAGGTATATATCGAGATGCAGTATACGGTCTAGAGAGCTTAAAACAAATTGCCTTCCATGCCACATATGTGTCATAGAACATAATATTATTACAAATATTGGGGGTAATAAGGCATTTTGGGGTGTGGAGCAGTGCTGCTGCAGAAAAGGGGGCTAAAAGAGACGCTTCAGATGAAGCATGGGTATATCTTTCCCTACCTCACAACTAGTCGCTGATATATATATAAAGAATATTGAGTTATTAAACAGTTTAATGTCTGGGAAACCCAAACCACCTCTAGATTTGTGGAGCAATAATTTGGTAAGAGCTATGCAAGACAGTTTGGGGAATATTATACTTTTAATCCAAGCTATCCTTCCCAGCAGTGACAATGGTAATAATTTCCATGAGTCCAGTAATTTTGCAATTTGAGAGATGTCCGGGGAGAAGTTAGAGTGATATAAAGCTGACAGTGACAAAGGGATAATTATACCTAAGTATTTAAATTGAGTACGGGTAACACAGAAATGACTGAACGTGAGGTATAAAAAGTCAGAGGTCAGAGGTACTAAGGCCCGGGAGCGTTAGAAGTTCAGATTTATGTAAGTTGATTTTATAACCCACAAATGAACCAAACACAGACAACAGTGATATTATATTTGGAATGGATATTTTGGGATCTGAGACAAAAGCTAACATATCGTCTGCAAAGAGGGATAATTTTAAATCAGACTGACCCAAGGTAATCCCTTTAAAGCTGTCAGAAGAGCGAAGAACTATAGCAAGCCGTTCCAACGCAATTGCAAACAATAATGGGGACATAGGACATCCCTGCCGAATGCCTCGATAAATCTGGAAAGGAGAAGAAAGATAACCATTGCTGGACACCTGGGTAAGGGGGGAGGAGTAAAGAGCTTTCAACAAAGAGATAAAATTCCCCGGGAATCCAAACTTTGTAAGAGTGTGAAATAAATGATCCCAGGTAACTAGGTCAAACACCTTCTCTGCATCCATAGAAATAATAGCCTGATAGGAAGGGTTTGCAGGATAGACAGCTGACTGTAACACTGCGATCACCTTACGTATGTTAATAGTGGAGTGTCTACTCCAGATTAAACCGGTTTGGTCGGAAGCAATAACAGAAGGCAAAATCAATTTCAATCATTCAGCCATAGTTTATAATCAACATCTAATAAAGATTTTGGGCGATATGAGGACGGTAGTTCAGGGTCACGTCTTGGTTTAGGAAGTACCTTGATTATCGCAGAATTAAAATGAAAGGGGACAACATAATCAGAGAGGATAGTATTAAAAAAGCAGTGAGGGACAGTGATTTTACTGTTTAGTATTTTTAAAAACTCCCCAGAATACCCATCACGGCCAGGGGCTTTCATGGGTTTCAGATGTTTTATGGCAGCTTCCACCTTTTCAACTGTAATGGGGGCTATTAGCATATCAGCATGGGCAGAAGAAATCAGAGGAGTATCTGCATTATTCCAAAAGGCTGATTTTGAGTCTGATCGATAGTGGGGTGAGAATAAAGGTCTTTATAAAAATCCCTGAAAAGGTTCCCTGTATCTTGACCTTTACATTTTGTATTACCAGAAGGATCTCGAAGAGTCAAAATGGAGGCGGGAGCAGTGTGATTGTGTAATAAATTAGAAAGTAACCTGCCCGTTTTATTTCCATGTTTATAGTACTGGCAATGTTTACGAATGGTATGCCTGGAAGCTAATTGGTCCATAACCCCCTCAAAATGAACCTTGCCTTTCAAATATACTGAGCAAGTAGAAGGAGAGGGCCAGATCTTATACACTTGAAACGAGGATGTGAGCCTAGTTTGTGCTTCAATATAGAGACTTTCACAATCCTTCCTATGTTGAGATGTATAGGTCAGAATTTCCCCACGAAGAACAGACTTCGCGCCTTGCCGAAACAGGGCAGGGTCTTGGATATGAACATCATTACTATGAGCATAATCCAGCCATTTTGCTTAAAGCATGTTCCTGAATTTTACTGAGTTGGCTAAGAAGGATGGAAACCGCCACGGCTTATAGGATCCACTATTAACAACTAGAGTGAGAGTAAACCATACAAGTGTGTGGTCAGATAAGCTAATTGGCTCAATATCGGAGGCATCAACCCTAGAAACAAGTGTATCAGACAGCAAGATATACAGTAATCAATACGAGATAAGGTAGCAGCAGCGGATGGCATGTGGGCAGCGGAAAGGCATGTGAATTCCTTATCCATTGGGTGAAAAGAACTCCACACATCAATGAGGCGTAAATCACAGGCCATTTGGGGGATGCCTAAAGCATGAGGTTTACAAGGCATAATGGGAGGGTGCTGGTGATCCATAAAATCTGAGGCTACTATATTAAAATCCCCATCAATAATTAAAGAAGAATTACAAAATACACTAAGATTGGCTAGAATGGTTTGAAAAAAGTTATTTGAGTATACATTAGGTGCATAAATATTACATATTACAAACCTATCTGTATAGACACTTCTGAAATTACATATCGGCCCATAGGGTCGGCAATAGTGGTATGAAGTGTAGGGGCTAGTTGTCTCTTAATCAAAATAACCACCCCACACTTTTTAGAAGTAAAGGCAGCAGAGGAAAGTACAGAATAACCCATAGTGTTAAGCTTTACAATTTCAGGGGTGTGGGGAGGGGGGTGTGGGGGGGGGGGGGAAGGTGAGTTTCCTGCAGCAACACTACATCCACACCCAGTTTCTTCACATAGGAAAGGATTCTTGTGCATTTAATGGGGAAGTTTATCCCTCCCACATTTTATGAACAGATCTATAGGGGGGCCATATCAAAGCATTAACCAAAATAGAGAGCAGGCTTTTAAAGTAAAACAGGAACATAATGAAAAAAAACAGCAGAAATAATCCATAAGAAAAATACAAAAATGTGCAGTTTGATACCATACTTGGAAAAGCATTGAGAAGATGAACCAGCACAATAGGACATATCAGTACTTTTGCTTGAAGAGAGAGGAAGGGTAAAATAAAGACAAACTTGAAGCAAGACATAGAAAAATAAAAACAAACAAAACACAGAAATAATCGTTGCAGAGAAATAAATTCCCTGCAGCCAACAGGCAGACAGCAGACTTCCAGGGAAATACACTTAAGAGTTCTAAGGCGTTATACAAAGACACCACGCAAGGAATCCGAGCGAACAGAGATTGAAGTTGGGGAAGGGTGAGGGGAAGGGGTGGGGCTCCAAGGAGCCTCAGCGGGGAAAAAAAGAGAGAAATCCAACCCTTCAAACCACTTAAATACAAACAAGTACATTATGGAAAAAGTTGTAAGGTGTAAAGTTGTAAGTTGTAAGTAATACATACTACCAATAGTCGGACTAGCACCAAAACAGATTTTTTTTTATATAAAAAAGAGAAAGAGAAGAAATAAATTCAATAATTGCAATAACAAGAAATGGTAGATAATAATAACCAGGGGTACCCCTGCAACAAGAAAACACCACAAAAAAATGCCACTCAGGTATTATAATAGATTCATACAATACCAATACTGTCCAAATCAAAGCAGCAGAAGATAAGCAAACTGTATATGGGAAAAGAAAATCCAAGAAGGAGAAACCTTCAATTTGAAAGGACTAGTGAATGAGGATAGGAGAGAAATGAGCCAGAAAATAGTCCAAGCAAATAGTGCAGGAGGATGTCAGTCCTGGTCGGTCATTCTGATAAGGGAGCCCGCAGCAGACAGTGCTTGGGCTTCGTCGCGGAGATAATCAGATGCCTCATCAGGGGTAGAGAAATCCACAAAGGAGTCTGCCATGAAGAGACGTAGTCAAGCTGGATATAGGTTCTGAGCAAAGACCAGTTCTGAGCAAAGACCAGAAAAAGCTCGAATTACTTTGGCCGAATAATCCTGAAACAGGAACAACTTGTGGCCTTCCCAGGTAATAGACCAATTGTGTCTGGACACCTGCCAGATTGCCTAGTAGTGAAGGAAATTTAAACATCTGAAAATAGTCACTCTGGGTCTAGAATCTTTACCACTCCTGGGAGGCCCGAAGTGGTGTGCTCTCTTGATGACTATATCTGCACAGGAATCACCCACATCCAGTAAATCAGGCAAAGTTGAGATAATAAAATCAGTCAGAGAAACACCTTTAAGTGACTCAGGAAGACCCACTGACTTGTCTCAGATTGTTCAGATTGAACGATTTTCCAGGTCATCCACTTTACTGAGCACTTGAGCATGCTGTTTGTACAAAGAATCATACTGCTGATTGAGCACGGTTACATCGTGGAAGGTATCGCCAAGCCAATTTTCTGTGATTTGGACCCTCTTAGTGAGTTGCACAATGTTATTATTAGCTTCCATTAGTGCCTGCTTGAAAAAGTCTGCCTGTTCTTGCATCAGGAGAGCCATAGTCTCCCTTATAGCTTTCACAGGTCTCCATATGCAGCTAAAGCTATAGGCACTCCATCCACATGCTGAGGGACAGGAGAGGCATGGAGCATTGCTGGGAGGGCTTCAGGGAATCCAGGCTGTGAGGAGACAGCAGCAGGAGTGGCAGGCACAGGAGCCGCTATCACGGGAGCCGCGGCTGACATTTTGGATAGGCATTTTTATTCCTGCAGCTGGCGCTGCTGTCTGGATGGCATGAGAGTGGGGAAATACCACTCCATACACTGGGGAGGTGTTCCCCTGATCTTTGGTGGTGCTGGTCTGGCCAAAGTCGCCCTCAGAGAGAGTTAAAACAGAGTTCCCGCTGCAGCTTGTGAGGAGCTGGGTTAGGCAGCTTCCATGTCTGTTGGGGGAGTGGACGGAAGTATGGTGCATAAACTTTTTTTTTTAAAACACATAATGCCCCAGCATTGTCGTATATACACCTAATGCCCTCAAAAGTGCAATATATACACATAATGCCATCAGCTGTGCCATACACAAAATGCCCTCTCCAGTGCCATATATAAATGTAATGCCCTCATCAGTGCCATATATACACATTATGCCCCCAGTAGTAGTGCCAGTTACACATTGTCCCCCAGTATTGCCAGTTATATATTATCCCCC
This sequence comes from Pseudophryne corroboree, assembly GCF_028390025.1. Classification (NCBI taxonomy): domain Eukaryota; kingdom Metazoa; phylum Chordata; class Amphibia; order Anura; family Myobatrachidae; genus Pseudophryne; species Pseudophryne corroboree. The sequence goes on along the minus strand of NC_086450.1, from coordinate 299,035,958 downwards.
AGTAGTGCCAGTTACACATTGCTCCCAGTATTGCCAGTTTTACATTGCCCCCTAGTAGTCCTAGTTACACATTACCCCCAGTAGTGCCAGTTACACATTGTCCTTAGTAATGCCAGTTACACATTGCACCCAGTAATGTCAGTTCCACATTGCCCTCAGTAGTGCCAGTTACACATTGCCCCCAGTAATAGTGCTCAACCCTTTGTCTGCTGCTGCCTCTGCTTCCATTCCTACTGTCAGAGCCTCCCCTTGCTGTGTCCCATCTCCAGTTCAGTGGCCATTTAAAATACGCCAATAAGGAGCCACCGCTGCCAGTCCATGAGCTCTTATTGTCTGCCAGAGATGGGACAGAGTGAGGGGAAGAACAGACTCATGCAGCGCTCTCCTCCCCTCAGGATCAAACAGTGTAAGCACGGCTCTGAAGCAGAGGCAGCAGCAACAGCAGGGCATACAGGGCCAGGCCGCAGACATTCCGAAACTCTGTTTCTGGTGATGTCATTTTAGAAAAGAGCTTCAGGAATGGCATTTTGGAGCGTTCCGGCCCAAAAATAGCCCTGCCCATTCCTACTACCAACACCTGCTATCTTCTTTTACCTTTGGTCTGTAGTGGCAATAAGTAACTGGACCTATTTTACCTCATACCTACAGTATTTCAAATTATTTTACATTTTCTTGATTAAAGCATATTTATTTTTCTATTAGCATTTCCAACTCACTGTTATTTCAATCCTTTTCACAAACTGTCAATTCCATACCATCCAAAAAAGGCACCTTCCAATTTATCTACTTGCACTATACTGTGCACATCCTTATTATCTGACAATACTGTATATTCTTGTAATTATTAATCCAATTTGTTACATCTAAACTCCACTAGTCTCCTTTCATCCACTGTTATACTTTCACATTTTCACTTATATTTCTTTTATCAAATTTAGGGGAAAAAAAATGTATTTCTGCATACATGGAATAAGGTAGGAGACTTGTAGATTTTGATGAACAGGTAGACTGTAAGTAGCATTTGAAACATTTTAGGATAGGTGATTATCTGATTGAATGTGGTAGAGCAGGCTAAGGCAAAAAAAACTCCCATATTTTTAAAAAAAAGGCATGGTAAATGATATTCAAAATGTTAGTAGACATTCTAAAAGTACATGGAATACAAGTTTATCTTAAAATAGTTTTGAATATGATGTCGTCATTTCTTGTCATATAGCATTCTTCAGTTCGCTTAAGATTTTGATTGATGTTTGTAGACTTCTATGAAGCTGATGAGGATTGTTTTCCACCCAGAAATGAAAATGCTGCTTGTTAACGTAGCCAGACAAATTAAAGTGAGCTTCGTCAAAAAGTTGCAGTGATAACGTCGGAAATGATCCATACAGTGATGCGAAACTTCAGAAATCAACTACAATTGTGTATCACAAATGAAGGCCACAATCTTGAAGATATCATATGTAGCAAGGGCCAGTGTACTCGTGTGGTCACTGGTCCAGCTACTATGTGCCCTGTGCCTCCTTGCCTGGGATGGGCCAGGATCCAGAGGGATCCTGGCACTGTCTCATGGGGCAGAATCCAGGAGTGGCACAGGGTAGCACTGGGGACCTGGACCAGGCCTGGTCCAGTACCCACCTGCCCAAATAGCTGCAGAGTTCGGCAGCGGTCATAGGGGCAGCGGTGAATCACCACCGCCGCTCCACATGGGTGATGGCGGTGGACCTGCATCCTCCAGGACCTGGGTCCGCCAATCACAGCGCTGCATTTCAAATTTGGCGCCAGCTGTGAGCCAATCACGAGCCGGCAGCCAATCAGGAGTGGCAGCAGTGAGCCAATCCCATATCTCCATGTCATAGCCCGCCCCCTGGAACTGGCTTATACTAGCCAGCACTCGGTACAAGGCCTCAGTTCGTCGGCCGGAGGGAGCGGAGAAGAGCTGCTGAAGACGAAGAAGGTGCCAGAAGTCTCGGAGGGTGGCAACCATGGTGAAAGAGCTGTTACAGGTCGCCACCAGCCGGGTGAAGTACAAAGAACCGACGCCCATTGGTGTAGATGTCGGAAGCCCTGGGACAGCGGTGTGCGATGCAAAAGAGCTTTCACTGGCCACCACTGCCCAGATTAAGACTCCAGGAAGCCCAGAGGTGGTGGGAGGCTTGGTACAGCCACAGCCCATAGAACGGTTAAGTCCAGGTGGTGCCCCCCCCTCCCTAGACCACCAGGGATTTAGGCACTAGGACCGTGGGGCATAACAGGCACTTGGCCTGAGGTGCCATAGGTGGGCACTAGGCCCAGGGGACCCAAGGGGGCATTAGGCCCAATAGCATTGCACATTAGGCGGGCATAAGGCCCGGGGAGCAAGACAGGCAGTAGGCCCAATAGGAGGTTGTGTGAGGCAATAGGCTTAGGATTGCCCTCCTAACGGCAACAGTAGGCTGAGGCAAAAATGGGCAATAGACTACTGTACAGGGTTAGTTAGGTGGGAAACAGGCCCAATAATAAGTTCCCCAGGTAGGCAACAATAGGCTGGGGCACCGTGAGCAGGGGAGCCCAAAACTATTGTATGTATGACAGGGTTGGTATAGGTAAGGCCACAAGTCCCAGTAGCCTTGCATGGTGTGTTTAACCGCAGGAGTGGTAAGTCGGCGCTAGGCCATGGTATCTCTTGATCCGGCGCTAAGCCACAGGTTGTATAAGTTTCCATTATTTTCCCGCAGGTGCATTAAGTTGGCATTAGGCCATGGTATCTCCGGCACAAGCCACTAGGCCCCTAGGGTTAGGGTGTACAGTCAGGCCCCCATCATAGGTAGACTGTGGTTAGTACTGAAGACCCCCATTAAAGGTAGGCTGTCGGAAGTCACTGGTGAGTATCACATGGTTGAAACAGTATAACTGTATTTTGTCATAACCTCTGCATAAATGTCTCTCCATCATATCACGTAAGCAGCACCATGTCCTGTCGGCTGCACAGTGTGTTCTATTACAGGAGCGAAGAAGTAGGGTCAGTTGTCTGGCAGGGCCCCGAGGGCATAGCTAGTGAACATAATTGTGTTTCATGTGTGTTTTGTGTTTGTATGTTGTCCCTTTTCCCCACCTCCCTTTTGGGCATTTTCGTTCATGGTTGCAGCTGGTGCTTCGCACCACTATGGGAGCACCCAGTCTGAGGCAACATGTGCCAATGACGACCATTCACTGAGCCCAGTGGAGGCCACCCCTGCATCGTGTGTCCCCCCATTCTTTTCAGATATTCCAATCCCGTCAGAGTGACCTCAATGGACTGAAGGTGGAGGACAGGAGACGTGAGATACGTAGGCTTGGTAAGTGAGTAATTGTTCACAGGTCCCTACCCTCACGCCTCTTACACATATTCAAAAATCAGCTGTAAATAAATTGTATTCCATGCACTTTTAGATTATGCACTCAATTTTGAATAACATTTACCATGTTTTTTTTTTGTTACTGTAAACTTTAAAATCTGGGATTTTTTTTTAATCTTTGCATCACGTGTATTTTCCATCGGTGGGGATTAACAAGGGAAAGGTTTTGGCTGTGTGTGGAATATAAGTGAATAATTTAGGAGCTAGACATTGGCTGAGTGGAGATAGTGTAATTCAGTGCTTAAACAGATAAAATGGATGATTTTCTTCTGTCATGCCACTTCAATGTCCTCTCTTTGACAATCCCTATATTGGAAATCCATGTCCTATATAATCAAATTGAATAGTTCATTTAAAATTTAACAATATAACATGTGAGGACTTTTGGTGCACGGGCCGAGGACAGCGGCCGCTTTTTAGAAAAATCCCCTGGTACCTCCGTGGATAACCCCTCTAATATTGGGGTTTTGGTGCTCCCACAGACCTGGCTCAGTGGCAGTGACCCTGCTACATGCGGGGATAAGTGCAGGTAAGTCTGTGTTACCTGTCAGCCCTGTGCAATTTCCTCTACCACTGTGCTACTCACTAGACTTCCAGCACAACATCTGTGTAACCTACATTCAGCAGTATCTCAAGTGCCTCTAATACTGTGCTTTTGTTATCATGGAAAAATTTGTGGACAAAACCCCTAGGAATCTTAGTAGTTCCCAACCCACGGAAAACAAGGATAAGTCCTCCAACTCTGCAACCTCCTCTCCTCCAACCTCCCCCCCGCAGTGATGACTCGATTGATGCTTTATTTGATTCCTTAAAAATAGCTCTCTCTCCGTCCAACGGGCTAAGGAGATTTCTGATATTATTTCACCCCTGCTGGACATTAAATTAGCCCCTCTCACAGAGGCGATTAACTCAGCTATGGCCCAGCTTACGCTACATACTAAATGTCTTACCGAGGCTGAAGATCGCATCTCTGCATTGGAGGATGAGCTTCACGAGGTGAATATGGTGTTAAAATCCCAGGACTCGCTTACCACCCTTGGCGACAAGTTAGAGGACTTGGAAAATCGCAATCTGCGGAATAATATTAGCCTAATTATGGTGCCGGAAATGGTGAAACCTAGAGATCTTCATGCATTGGTTTATACCAGGCTTCCTGAAGCTCTGGGATGGCCCTCAACATCTTTATCTCTTCGAAAGAGCGCACCATATTGGGCTGGACTATCAATCCACGCGTCAACGGCCTCGACTGGTGATTTTCAGACTTCTGAATTATCTTGACAAAGTTAAGCTTCTGGATGCTTATCGCAAGTCGGATGGCCTTGCCTATGAAAAGTCTAAATTGCTTATGTTTCAGGACTTTGCATACCAGGTGTCTAATAGAAGAAGCAAGTTTTCACCTGTTTGCAAGGAACTGTTTAACAAAGGAATTAGTTTTGCTTTATTGCACCCTGCCAAGCTGCGAGTTGTGAGAGATGGCAAAACTTTTTATTTTGACTCCCCGACTACCGCTCAGATCTTCCTCACATCCCTGTCATCTGTTTCTTCTGGGCAATCACTGGACGACATGATTGGTTGAATGACCATTGTTAAGTATACATTGTATTGTTATATCGCCTTTTTCTAGCTTTTCATGTTCAGGTTCTCTATGTCATTGAGTCACAGGCCTATTTTTGTAGAGATTTTTTTCTATACTATTCCCTATGGTTTCAGTACAAGAATTTTGCAGGGACACAAGATAATTATTTGCTGTTTTTCTTGTATTTTCATTTTTCTTCCTCTAATCTGTTCAGTTACATATGCGTGTACAAATTGAGGCAGTCCCTCTGGCTGCCAATTTGGGTTCTGTTAAAATACGGTAATATTGAGGTCAAGATGTTTTACAGATTTATTTGTTTTTACAATGTTTTTCAAATGTCAGGGGTTTAGCTCCATTCAAGGCATGTACCTTTTCACTTCAGATTGTAGTGTATATTGGCCCTGGACCTGCTCGCTGGGAGGGGTCTGGTCAATTTTAGTTGTTAATTGTTATGCTGCTGTTTCCTAGGTGGGGTATTGGTTAGTTTTTTATGGCTACATTTGCTGACACTATGCCCCCTCCTGGTTCTACGGTCACCAAGCATGATTTGAAGCTGGTTTCCTGGAATGTGGAGGGTCTTAAAACCCTGGTTAAGTGGAAAAAGGTATTATGCCTTTTAAAGAAATTCCGCCCTGATGTGGTCTTCCTCCAGGAGACCCACTGGAGGCTCACTGACCCTAATGTTTTATGGGACACATGGGTGGGAGAATATAGAAGTGCATCTTTCAACAATAAGACATGGGGAGTCCTGATACTGTTCTATAAGTCACTCTATTTTTTTATTTTGGATGAATGGAAAGATCCTGAACGTAGATTTATATTTCTGAAATTATTGTTGGAAGTGGAAATTATTACTTTAGCAAATGTTTATGCACCCTCCGGCCCGAGTATTTTTTTCATATGTTTTTGCTAATCTACAGTCCTGGATAGAAGGCCCTTTAATATTGGGAAGCGACCTTAATGTTGCTTTACACTACATGCTTGATGTGTCTGGTGAACCCAGGCAGTCTGGCCACAGTCGCTCCCTCCCTCCCACACTGTCCCTGTTAGTGTACTCCTTACAATTGTTTGACCCCTGGTGTTATCTCCACCCTCTGGCCTTGGAGTACGCCTTCTTTTCTCATCCCCATAACTCCTTTTCTAGACTAGATTATTGGCTGATTTCCAGTACCCTACTTCACAAATTGGATAAGGTGGCCATAGCCAACATTTTTAACTCAGACCATGCCCCTATTAGACTCACGTTAACACAGTCTCATCCCCGCCCCATTTCCTTTAATTGGCAATTCCCAGACTAATTAGCTGACTCGGCTGATTTCAAATGTCACCTAACCCAAACTTTATTGAACTATGTCATGGATAATGCAATTCACGAAGAGGATATTAACCTCTTCTGGCAGGCCGCTAAACCTGTGATCCGGGGTCATGTCATATCGTATGTCACCGCAAAGAAAAATAAACTTATGCATGGTTTTACTATAGTAGCTAAGACAGTTTCATCTGCTTACTCTAATATGTTAACGTACCTGTCTGATCCCAATAGGTTATTGTATAAAGATGCCAAGTTGGCTTATGACACCCTATGTACTGAGCAAGCACAGCTGAACCTCACTTATCAGAAAAATAGATACTATTGATGGGGTAATAGGCCCGGTAAACTGCTAGCTAATTTTGTTAAGTCCTCCACAATGACCAAACATATTGCCAAGGTTCGTACCTCTAGTGGTACTTTAAGCACCAGCCCAGACAATATCAGCGAGTCCTTTTTGAAATATTTTGAGGAACTGTACTCAGCCCTCCTGGATTCCCCGACTAGGGGGATGGAATTTTTGTCCCAAGCCTCTCTCCCTCACCTAGACTCAGACGATAGAGCCTATCTTACCTCGGCTATATCGTCTTTGGATATAGAGTCCATCATAAAGTCTTTGCCTAAAGGCAAAATGCCTGGCCCAGATGGCTTCTCTGGGTCATATTATAAACTCCTCATGACCCACATTTTTCCCCATCTTACTAAATTGTTTAACTGGAGCCTCAATGGTAACCAGGCACCATCGTATTTTATTGCAGCCAGGATGATAGTGCTCCTTAAGCCCAACAAAGACCCTGCCCTGGTGGCTTCCTATAGTTCCTTATTTAATCAGGATTTCAAGATATTTTCCAAGCTTATAGCTACCCGCCTTCATTCTATTCTGCCCGAATTGCTATACCCTACTCAAACAGGGTTTTTGAAAAACTGTCACTCGGTGCATAATGTCCGTTCATTGTTGGCTGCATTGTTTAAAACTCACCAGGCTAAGGAGACGGATAATATTGTGCTTAGCTGTGATGCCGATAAGGCATTTGATAGGGTGTCATGGGTCCATTTGAATAGAATCTTTTTGTTCCAAGGCTTTGGTCCAGAGTTCACACATATTTTTAATACCCTGTATCACCAACCCAGGGCTTTTATGCCAATGAATTCTTTGAATACCCACTCATTCAGCCTACACAGAAGCACGAGGCAGGGATGCCCCTTTCCCCGCTCCTCTTTAATTTTGCACTGTACCCTCTCCTACGTAAATTCATGAGGGAGACTGATTGGGTGGGTATTCAACTGGCCTCCTCAGAAATCAAATTTTCAGCTTTTACTGATGACCTTTTACTTTATTTTTCAAATCTAAAGAGAGCGATCCAGCTCTTGACCTCCTTATTAGACAATTTTGAATTAGTGGAAGGTTTTAAAATTAATTATTCACAAACGGAGGCTTTAGCTTTCTTCCCCCAGGCCAAAATTTTTTTGGGTTCCTCTTTTGCCTTTATTTTCCAGAACTCTAATGGACATGGGAAAATGGGCTCATTTACCATTGTCCTATACGGGAAGATGTTACTTGTACAAAATTATATGTTTTTCCCGCTTCCTTTATGTCCTGCAGATGCTTTCTATAATTCCCCCTAAAGGCGCTCTGCATATGTTTGATAAAGCTCTAACAAAGTTTATTTGGGCGGGTAAAAAGCCATGTGTCTCTCTCTTTAATCTTCGTCAGCCTAGAGAAAGGGGTGGTATCATTTTAACCTGTATGCGAACTTACTCCCTAGCGGCCAAGTACAGGATTGCTTTAGACTGGATTACAGGTTCAAATACTTACACTTCATCACATTTAGAACAGGCTTTCCTCCCGGATTGGAATCTGGAAGCAACTTTACATACCCCTCCAATCCCTTCCTCCGATAGTCAATGAAAATATATTGTTACATTCCACCTGTATGGCTTGGAGAGTGGTTCGCCATTCCCTGAGGGTGTCACAATATACTTCTGTATTCTTACCACTATGAGGCAATCCCAATTTTGCACCGCAGGCTGCCTCACCAATATTTAGAATCTGGCACAAAGCTGGACTTAGTTTGATCCATCAGTTTTTACATACAGATTCTAGAACTGTACAGGAAACATTCCACAACATAGTTATACCCCTATTTCTAAATTTGCAGGTGTCTAACTATATTCTTACTCCCGTCCTCCGCTAAACATTGACAGTGGTACAGTAGGCTTTTGAAAATGGGGGACAATATTTCCCTCATTGTCTATAAAGGATATCCTCACAGTGAATCTCAATCTGAATAAACAGTTGTTCTCCATGTCTTATTTTAAGATGCATCAAAAAATATTACACCGATCTTATTTTACTCTGAAACTAAACTGTATTATAGGTGAAGCACCTTCCTCTGACTGCTTTAAATGTGGCAGTTTGGGAGCAGATGTAGTACATTGCCTTTGGGACTGCCCAAAGGTACAGGCATTATGGCTAGAAATTCAGAGTTATGTTTCCAACCATTTACGGCTCAACTTTACATTCAGTATATAACGTGGCATTCTGGCAGGTCTACTCTAAAGAGGATATGGGTAAATTGTCCAAAGGCAATCGTACACTACTTGTAAAATTGGCCGCGGCTACCAAAAAGGCCATTTTATTGCAGTGGGTGTCTCCAGATCTGGTCCCTATTGCTTTGGTGCACCCTAGATTTCACTTTCTGTTCTCCATGGATTGGTCAGAGACCTCTTTACGTAAGGAGAAAAGAACGCAGAAGTTTTTTGATGTATGGCTTCCCTATGTTTTAATACTGTCTACTGTTTTGAAGGACGCTGTGTGGAATAGCTTTTGGGACACTTCTTGGTACCACTTGGAGGTGATTGATAAGGGACCGCCTTTTTGATTTATTGCTGCTCTGTGTTATTTTTATGTATTCTTTTTCATTTATTTCTTGTTATGGTCCTGCTGTCTGCTTATTTGTGGGGTTATTTGAATCCTAATCAGGGGTTGTGTATCATGCTTAATGCACTTGTCAAAGTCGAAAAATATTGAAGTACACACATCACGTACAAACCACACACACATGCCCGCTGCGCGTGCACTTGTTCCGCCATGCGTGCACATATCCGCAATTTGCGTATGGTCGCTCCCGCGGTCCTGCGCGTGGTATGGGTATTTACGGCGGACTTTGTGAGCGCATGGAGAGCTATCAAAACACATTACATATTTAATCCAAATAGTACACAATGTACACATAGTCTCCTTACACCACATCAGAAAGTTATAGCTGTTTAAATGGTTGCAGAACAAAGGGATTCACCGTTGTAGGATAAGAGGGGACAGACTAAGGTTATAAGGTGATGTTTGGTATCCAGATGTAGGGTATTTTAAGGGAAACATTCCGGTGTTGGTCTGCGGAAGATTGCATGTTCCTGCTGATAGTTATGTGCAGAAACAGAATATAGATATAAACTGTATTTACTGTATATTATGTATGCAGGGGGAATCCAGAGGAGACCACCCACAAGAGCTGTTAAGAAAGACATCGCCCACCTTTTCAAATCAACCTATGACCTCTCCTGTACTGTAAAAGTCCATTCCTGTGTCCAATGGACAAAGGGATTACAGTATCCATTGTATTGCTTTTGGAAGACTTACGTAAATAAAGCCTGCTGCAGCCTGCCCAGACACAAGACTCTCAACGCTTTCAACCTGATAGCGGAGGACCGGACCGGGAAGCACATGCAAATATTCTCACATATGTACATTGACTGTAGCCATTTACTCTGTTGTATTGTAGTGCATAATTTGTATTGTTAAACCCCCTTTCAGATATATTACTCTGTGGTGTCGGAACCCAGTGATTAACTACAAATCGGTGTTGTGTCCTCTTTTCCCAGCTAAGGTTTTAAAGAGTAATAGCATCACACTGCATTGCTGCATAAGGTTTAAAGTGTAATAGCATCACACTGCATTGCTGCATAAGGTTTAAAGTGTAATAGCATCACACTGCATTGCTGCATAAGTTTTAAAGTGTAATAGCATCACACTGCATTGCTGCATAAGGTTTAAAGTGTAATATCATTGCATTGCATTACTGTGAAGGTTTAAAGTGTATCTAAGTGTGTGTAAGGTATAGCTTTCATTCCTGCATATCCTTTTTAATAACAAATATACATCAATGAGCTTTGGAACTCAGATAATGTGTGGGTGTATTGTTTTCTCTTAAGGGATACAGCGTTTGCGATGTACAGCGCACTTTTATCGTATATGGTAATAAGATGTGCCTGGCGTCTGCAATATATATTAGAGCGGGCATTTTAAATATTTGTGAGAAATCTAAAAATGGCATTCATAGATGGGGGCTCTGGTCCACGATATCACGTTCTTGATAATGCACTGTACATTACAAACGCGGCTGTGATCGACCGGCTAATGATGGACGCATAGCAAAATGCTGACGAATCACATCCACGTGTATTGTGTTGTGTTATTAGTAAGATGCTGATATGAAATTTAAGGGACAATTCGTTTCTCATAATATTTAAGATGCTAAAATGTATTTTTATTGTTGCAAAACAAGGTTCAAATGAGTCATATTGTGTTTGATTCAGATTGGATTGCTTATCTGTTAAGTAGGGTTAAAAGTACATTTAAAAGTTGCTGCAATAGCCTTGATATAGTGTTTTTTTTTAAGTCAGGCCTAAAATAACTACAGGGGCTTGCATGGTGTGTGATTTCTTTGTGACAAGGGAAGCCGCATGGTCTGTCCTCCATTTTGGACTAACCACATGGCCTGTCCACCATTTTGTGTAACCCTCATGGATGTGGAAGGGGGAGGAGCAGCGGCCATGTTGGGAAGGTCATTTTTCTAAATGGCTGATTTTCACTGCCCGGAATAATCAGCTCTCCTTGGTTAAAAAATAAATAAATCACCATTTATGAGTTACCAATGCATTTATTTAACCCAAGCCATAGTCAATTACAAATAGTTTCAGCTGGGCCTAGTGAAAAGTTAATAGTAAGATGAATAATTGATGTAAGAAGTACACACAGATATAAAAAAAGTTTTTTTTTCTTTTACCTCTAAGATTCAGTTAACTCTGCTTGCCATTGAAATGCAAATTAACCTGTGTAACTGCTTTTTCCTAGCAGTGAAAAAAACACCTTTACAGGCAGCCAATAGCACATAGCATTCATATGCAAATTAGAAGCACTTAATGGGTAAATGAGTCTCAGGAGACCAGTGAATGGTACATATATATAATATTATAATTATGTGTGTGTTTATATCAATGTATGTTCTGCAAGATAGCTATCCAATCTGAATCATACCATTTGAATTATTGATTATTGCTAGATTCATTTTAGAACTATGTGGTGAAAACCGGATATATTTGGTGCTATATAGTTAAAAATAAAATAAATATTTAAGGAAGTAAGTGTAAGACACACACGCAGCCTGGCCTAGTTGTAAAGGTTTATACAGAAGAAACTGTGTGTTGTGTTAAGTGAGTGATTATAGTTAATATTACTCACATTGATAGAATTGTGTGATTTGTGCTATTGCGGACGTACGGTTTTGTACACGTGTCTCGGACAAAGTACAAGACTGCGTATGCAGCGTAAGACACGCACGATCGCGTGTTTATGCAAATTGCGTAAGAAGTACGCTCGCTACATTAGCACAAATTGCTCAGTTTCCAAGATTTAGTTTAAATAAAACCTTTTTTACTGTATTGCCTCTGGGAATAAAGCTGTTTATCTGAATGAAAGATAATTTTCTGTACAGAAAAAAACACAGTGTATTTGAGTGAGCGAGCGTGAGTGAGCAAATGTAACAGAGAACGAAGTGGACCCAGTGAATTTGGGTTCCCGTCGAGTGGTACATCAAGTGAGTGGAGGCTTGGTGGCATGAGGCAGCTGACTCATGTTAATATAGATTGAAGTACAAAGGAGCAAGGTTTAGAGTTCCGCGGCCCAGGAGGTCAGCGAGGTTTAGAGAGTTCCGTGGCCCAGGAGGTCAGCGAGGTTAAGAGTGTTCCGCGGCCCAGGGGATCAGCGAGGTTTACCCATTTAGGTTTTGTGATACGCTCCGGCTGAGGTTTCGCAGCCTGAAAATCGATTCCAGTGGTCGTACGGCGGAAAAGTAACAAGTACCTATACGCTGTGCGATTGGACCGCGCGTTCGTGGGTGCAATATTTAGCACAACGTGATACTCTTTTTACGAGCTTTGCGTAAAATTGCGGAATCATTGGTGCTGCATATAGCATACGCAAGCATGATTTGTGTATAATAAAGGTTTAGGGAGTTTTCGCTGGTCTCTCTCAGGAAATCTCCAACAGCCTATATTTACTGGAAAGGGTAAGTTATTCCCAGAAACGTCCAGTAAATAGAAGCTACACAGGGGCCCTAGGTTGGGTACATTGCCTTCGCTATCAACAGTGTATGGTAGTACTGGCCAACGTGGGCGTGAGTGGGTGAAAGCACTCGGAGAACTTTCACCATTGCCTTATATTGAGTATTTTGGTTTAATGGGGGCCAGTTGCTCAAGTAAGGGACGTTCAACCAGGGTTTAGGTTGACATTCCGCGGCCCAGGGGGTCGGCGAGGTACATAATGTGTGAGAAGCATGGTCCACACACAGAAGTTTTATGCAATGAATGGGAACGTATGACTGCAGAAGATAGGGAACCATTCCCTAAAGTAGGCAGTTTTGAACCTGAGGCATTGCAGAATTTAAGGAGTAGCATGTGTCTAATAGAATCCAGAAAAACAAAGGATTAGACATACAGATTGTTTAAATTAATGGCAGCAAGAGGGTGATATGCAAAGAGAATGAACTCATGCAACAAGTTCCAAACCTAGCGGGAATGAGAACACAAACACACCATTGTCGACAGAGGACGAAGGGGAACAGAAGGCTACAGTCAATGATACATCCGTAAATGATAATAATATGAAAGAGCAATGTATTAACCCTAACTTTTGCAAAATGTATCCTATTTTGAAGTCTCTCCAAGGTTTTAGGTCACAGGGAGATGAAGGATTCAGCCAAATCGCAGCTCTCCTCCAAGCAGTCACTTTGCAGGACACTCAGGTGGGGCCTGTCCAACCAGGTAGCGCAGTAACAATATTCCCCAATGAAAGAACTGGTGAGGTCACATCTACCGGTAAGTATGAGACAGTTCATTGCACAGAAACAACAACACCTCACTGTAAACAGATTAGGAACGGAACGGTAGGATTACACTCTGTCTTGGAAATAGTAACTGCCAATGGGGGAACCGATAGTCAGGAAGTAGTCCTCACCAGGAATAATGCCATGTATTGTCCGTGGCCCAGAGATGAGCTGCGATCAGTCATTTCATAATTCCCCGACCCTCGGAAGCATTAAGCCAGATGTCAGAAATTTATCAGAGATCTTGGTAATGCGTACGAACCGACAAAAACACACTGGCGGATAGTTTTGAAAGCGTGCCTACCCCCTAATATTGACACCTAAAAATTCATCACTGATTGTAGATTAGAGTCGGATAGTCTTATGACTGACAAACTTAATCAGGAGAACTTAAAGCAAATTACCAGGCAACTAGAGTTGTATTTCCCCACAACCGTTAAGTGGAGAAAAAATTTTCTCCATAAAACAGAGGAAAAATGAAATGACATCTGAATGCTTCCATCAGGACCTGCAAATAATAGATAGATACATGGGGGTATCAGATATAGGGAACGATGCGAATTACAGGGAGGTAGCTGTTTCTGTATTAATGGACGGACTCAATCAGACAGTAAGGGACAGGGTACAAACATTTTTTTTGCCTGATTGGATAGCTTGTCGTAGAGAGTGCGCGATTGAACACCATAAGAATATTGCTAGGCGTAGAGAACTGCAGGAAGAGAGGCTGATGATTGAAAGTATGCAGGCTCTTACACCAAAGTCTCATAAGCCCAAACCCCAAAACCCTAGTAGTAACAAAAGACCGAGAATATGTTACATTTGTAAAAATAAAGGACATTTTGCTAGAGATTGTAAGAGTAGTACAGCACATAGCCAATACAGACCCCTAGACAGAGTAAACAAGCAACGTTATTAAACACATAGACGGGATCAAGGGACATATATTAAGGAATCATGAGCCACATATATAAAACACAGATTCGGTTAATGGGAAGAACAGAATAAATGCAACTTTACCCTTCTGACAGAACTTACTGGGGTTAGGAGGAGGCCTCTAAACTTCTGCTTCTCTCTCTAGCAGAAGTGACCTCTAAGTAACTTAACAGGAGTTTTGTTAGAGATGGTATACATATAGAGTGCTCCCACCCAGGAAGCACAAAATATGTTAGATACCCACGAAGACTAATGTTGCATTTCACTGTTCTAGATGCATGTCCATCACAGGTAGAGGAAATTATCTCAAGGATACCGGGTTCCCTATGAACTTAGAATGGACAAGACACTGGATTGATGGCTGGGATAGTCCCAGTAGAGATATAATACACATACAATTTTTTGGGGGGGAACAGACCGATTAGGGGATCATTCCCCGTAGTGCCTAATCCAGATCTCAAACTTTGTAAAATTGTCTTTGCCTCTACTAACTTATCTGTTACTAAACTCTGTGATTTGTCTTCAAGGTTTCCTCTTCATCCATTTACGTTCACCGACAGGATTACAGTTCAAACGTCACATGCCTACTCTGTCTTTTCAGAGTTCTGCCCAACCCCAGTATATCTCACCAGCATAGGGACACCAGTATCAGTGTGCCTGGACATGCACAAAGGGTGGATAATGGGAATACTGGTGAAGGGAGACTGTGCATAGATACCGATATACATGATGGTGTGACAGCCTGATGGTGAACGCAAATCTGACAAATTTTCTTTTTATTATTTGCCCTCTCTTTTCACTTTCCACAGATGGTTTACTTCACACAACTGATAATACACAACAGTTAAACACATTGAAATGCAAGATTTATGTTCCCTACAGAAAGGTCGCTGACTTGGAGAGAACATCGTATCACTGGAGTGTCTGTTCCGGGAAGGTTGAGAGGCAGTACTGTTGAGACGGCACCTGAGCGCGGAGAACAACAAGACCAGAGGCGGTTGTCGCACCAGTTTTTCTTTTTTTATTATTTTCCCCATCTCCCACTACCCTCCTTCTCTCCTTCTCTTTCTCCACCTTCTTGTTTCCTTTCTCTTCCCTTAATAAGATGGACTTACCCCAAGAGACTGCGTTCTGGGTTTTCCTGTTAATCCTGTTGTTGACCAGGACAGTCTGTTTCGGTGAGGGTCCCAGAGAGGTCGAGAAAGGATCTGGAATGGGTTCGGATGGCGAGGATGGATTTGTAGAATCTCAAGAGCAACACATCACTCGAGCAAAGGCGAGTATCAGAAAGCGATCTGGTAGTCAGGGAGCTCGGAGGCACTGTGAAGGGTTATTGGCAGAGGAAAATTGCATTTGTAAGAATTGTGAGAACATAGTCAAGGATGGGTGCATCCAGAGATGTCAGTCCAGCCTTAAAATCAACATGGACCGTCATCCATTGAGTGATTACCACTAACTTGTGGGTAAGGTCTTAAACCAGACAGAATGCTGGGTGTGCTCACAAGTACCTCAAGGTCAGAGCAAGTCAGGATTAGTACCATACCCTTTAGCAATAGATGAGGTACTCGAATTACGGGGTGGGAGACCGGTGGACAAGAAATTCAATATTTCTAGGCCCCCTAGTTTGAAGCCCCACTAGTATTATGTAGATAGATCCTTATTATGTTTCAATATTTCCAATTACCGAAAACCGGGAAATTGGGAAGTGACGTGGAATAACCAGACAATGGCCTTTTCGCACAGAGCTGATAAGATACCCATAGACTCTGAACTTGTACGCCAAATAGCCAACAGTGGAAGGTATTTCCGGTATAGGTAAACTCGAGGAAGCAAGACCATGTGGGTTGGAGAAGTATCACCAGGGTACTGTGCTCATATCATCCAGCCTGATACTTGTACGGAGCAGATGGGAGAACTAGGGATTGGGTTTTTCACTTGGAAAGTTTGTAATATGGTAATGTCATATTCTGTCCCCTATATTCTCCCCGATGATGCCTATTTCATATGTGGGAGGAAGGCGTATAAGTGGCTTGCCCCGAACTCGGAGGGATTGTGTTACATTGGAAGAGTGTTGCCAGAGGTCATGACCATAACCCATGATAAGATGAAAGATGTCCATCGTAGTGCTCAGGCTCCTTATACTCATACTCACTATGAACACATCGTTAAGAGACACCTCATACAAAGAACAGAGCACGTAGCCTCTGATTTGATCCACGAATCCACCGGGATTCAATTCCTTCTCGCATTAGACATCACCCGTACTGCCAGAGGAATTATAAATTATAGGTATATCCATGCGCTAGCGAACTTGATAGATAATATCACTGAGATGTATGATGACACCTTCAGGTATACAGGAAGGGAGTTACAAGCTTACAAGACGGAACTGATCCAGCACAGGATGGTCCTCAATTATATCACAGCCGTGATGGGTGGGTACTGTGTCACTTTGGCAACTCAATATGGTGTGAAGTGCTGCACGTATATTACAAACAGCACTGATGAACCAACCGAGATCATCGATCAAAAGATGGACGATATCTTGCAGTTGAAGTGGGAGTTCCGGAGGGGACACAACCTTACCCTGACTGCTGTGAGTAATGAACTGACCGGCTAGGTCTCATGGTTGAACCCACGCAATTGGTTCTCAGGTTTAGGAGAGTGGGCTCAAAATGTTATTATGAGTGTAGGGAAGTTTCTTCTTTGTATCCTGGGAGTCATCATAATTATTGGCTTGATATTTAGGTGTGTTCGAATTCTAATGCGGCGCAAGCACGGCACAAAATTGATGAGTCTAAGGAGCGGGGGCGCTGTTACAGCAGCAGATTTAATTTACGACCCATCCATAGAGACAGTGTTATGATAAGGATTGCAAATGAATTTCATGGCCTGTTTCTTTCACCCGTTTTTCCTTTGTCTCCCCCTCTGCCCAGATACACCGATCCGGAAAAGACATCGACCATACCCAAGAATGTTTATGAAAATGTTATGTGAATGTATTTTAGATATGTGTCTTATCTTCATCTCTACAACCTTCAGTTAATGACACACATAGTCGACAGGTGATATGTATGTATCATCAACTAAATGTGCACCCCATTTGTTGGAACAAGAAGCTGAAAAGAGCTCGATAGTGTTTGTTGGCCCACTTACAGACCCTTAATACGGGATAAGAAGGATTTAATGTATACTTTGCAATACCTCGATGCTTATTTAGAACATATACGGCACGATGATACATGCCCCTCAGACACGGATTCATACATATATGCTTTTTACTATCCCACTAGGTCATACATTTCCTACCTATCCCTCTCTTCCGATTACCCAAACTTCTGTAGATATTGTATTGATATTTTTCTGGTTAGTGATTAGATAGTGGCAGTTATTGTTAACTGCCAAAGGGTGGACTGTCAAAGTCGAAAAATATTGCAGTACACACATCACGTACAAACCACACAAACATGCCCGCTGCGCGTGCAATTGTTCCGCCATGCGTGCACATATCCGCAATTTGCGTATGGTCGCTCCCGCGGCCCTGTGCGTGGTATGGGTATTTACGGCGGACTTTGTGAGCGCATGGAGAGCTATCAAAACACATTACATATTTAATCCAAATAGTGCACAATATACACATAGTCTCCTTACACCACATCAGGAAGTTATAGCTGTTTAAATGGTTGCAGAACAAAGGGATTCACCTTTGCAGGATAAGAGGGGACAGACTAAGGTTATAAGGTGATGTTTGGTATCCAGCTGTAGGGTATTTTAAGGGAAACATTCCGGTGTTGGTCTGCGGAAGATCGCATGTTCCTGCTGATAGTTATGTGCAGAAACAGAATATAGATATAAACTGTATTTACTGTATATTATGTATGCGGAGGGAATCCAGAGGAGACCACCCACAAGAGCAGTTAAGAAAGACATTGCCCACCTTTTCAAATCAACTATGACCTCTCCTGTACTGTAAAAGTGCATTCCTGTGTCCAATGGACAAAGAGATTACAGTATCCATTGTTTTGCTTTTGGAAGACTTGTGTAAATTAAGCCTGCTGCAGCCTGCCAAGACACAAGACTCTCAACGCTTTCAACCTGATAGCGGAGGACCGGACCGGAAAGCGCATGCGAATATTCTCACGTATGTACATTGACTGTAGCCATTTACTCTGTTGTATTGTAGTGCATAATTTGTATTGTTAAACCCCCTTTCAGATATATTACTCTGTGGTGTCGGAACCCAGTGATTAACTACAAATCGGTGTTGTGTCCTCTTTTCCCTGCTAAGGTTTTAAAGAGTAATAGCATCACACTGCATTGCTGCATAAGGTTTAAAGTGTAATAGCATCACACTGCATTGCTGTATAAGGTTTAAAGTGTAATAGCATCACACTACATTGCTGCATAAGGTTTAAAGTGTAATAGCATCACACTGCATTGCTGCATAAGGTTTAAAGTGTAATATCATTGCATTGCATTACTGCGAAGGTTTAAAGTGTATCTAAGTGTGTGTAAGGTATAGCTTTCATTCCTGCATATCCTTTTTAATAACAAAAATATATCAATGAGCTTTGGAACTCAGATAATGTGTGGGTGTATTGTTTTCTCTTTAGGGATACAGCGTTAGCGATGTACAGCGCACTTTTATCGTATATGGTAATAAGATGTTCCTGGCGTCTGCAATATATATTAGAGCAGGCAATTTAAATATTTGTGAGAAATCTAAAAATGGCATTCATACACTATATAGTTAAACCACCTTCTACCTTCACACCTCCAGTAACTGGTCTTTGGATCAGGTGTCGTTGACCGTCTATATCAATGTACTTGTCTGATCTCTATGTGAGGGTGCATGTTGCATCCTTCCATTATGTTTGAATCATGTTTTGCTCCCCGACAAGATGTACTAATTTTTGATCTGTAATGTACTTTTCCTGTCAATAAACAGTTTATAAAAAAAAACTTAAAAAAATCCCCAATATAACATGTAATAATGAGAAAGATTCTGCAAGAAAATACAATATAACAACAAATAAAGATAGTGACACTTTACAACAAAGACTACATACTGTCCCTTTAGTACAGATACTGCAGTTCTGAGCCTGCAGTTGTTGCTATACTCCAATACTTCTCAACAGCTGAAGCTTAAGGTGGAATTCAATTAACCTTGATACAGTAATGCTTTAAGCTAACGAGTGTTAATGTAATGAAACTACCATGCAATCATTCTGTTTATCGCCAGTATGCACTCTCCTATTTATCATGTTATTAGAAAATCACGAATTCGCATTCACACGATATCTCTACTTGTGTTACAGGCATTAAGTATAAGTAAAAATGGGGAAATCTGCCTGTAGCCCCTAAAACTCCAAACTAATATAGGATAACAGTATAGAAGTATATTATTGGCCATAAAAAAAAGTATTTGCAGTTCTTAAAATGTGTAAAATGGCTGCTATAAGCATTATTGTAAAACATTAAATAAGGGGTACAATAAAATGGGTAATAGTATATATTTGGATCGTTTTAAGCCATTTAAATAAAAATGCAAAAAAAACAACCCAATAATTCCCACCTGCAAACCTAAAAACACCTGTCCCACTAATAAAGCACCCCCATATACTTTTCCCATACCTTGTATCCCAATTTCCTGCATTTTGCTTTTTTTCACCCAAAAAAATTACATGTCTGTATTAGCCAAATAAAAATAATTAAAAATCTCTAAGTGCCTAATTAGTCATCAAAGGTAGTGCCCCAGTGGCTCTGAACCAAGTTCCCACATATTTACCTTAAAACAGAGGATTTTCCCCAACGTTTCACCTGCACAGGAGGTGGTGAAAATAAATCCCCATTAAAAGCTAAGGAGAATTATCATGGGTAAAGATTGAAAATGGGTAATTGCAGCAAACTGATTTTCTCCCTTTAGTCTGTAAACCCATTATCTTTAATAACCTGTTAAAGTCTATCCCTGGCTAGAGATGTGTACCATTACAGTTTGCTATCGGTACTACACTTGTCCTAAATGTTTATATGCACTCTATGGCTTTTTACCCTACTTGCATGTCAGTGAGTAATCGCAGTGGTGTCACAAGCCAGGTGTGGGGGGTGCGTCCCACACCCGGGTGTCACCCTCAGAAGGGGAGACACCAAAGTGCCGACTCTTCTGCAGTGACAGGAGCCGAGTGCTGCAGTGAGATATTCACCTGTAGCACTCGGCTCCTGTCACAAATGAATAGCCAGCACTGCACTCAGCCCAGTCTCCGGGGCAGCCAGCATCTCCGGGGATGCTGGACACGCCCCCTGAGTGGGAAAATGGAGATCATGTGAGGCCACACCCCTTTTGTTAGTCCACACCCCCTATTTGGCCAGCTGCGCTTCTGTCATAGGGGATAGTGCAGAGTGTGCACCAGGTGCCACCACACTTGGTGACGCCTCTGAGTATTCAGATTTAATTATTGTGCATGGATTTTATTTCTTCTTAAAATACTTTTGTCCATCTGTTAGCTTCAATTTCTGAAAGATAAGAAATGTATTCCCATGATGTGTTCTTATGTATAATTGCTCTTGCTTGTTTGAGAAGCATATAGGTGGTTTAACCTTATTTTCCCTTGTTGAATACTTTACTCAAGTATTTTCTTGGATGGATTTGAATTCCTATGTTGCCATATGTCATTGACAATTTTGCCATCCAAGCTGATAGTTTGGTTAAAACTCAAATCATTGGTGATATGCAGCAGTTTTAAACTAAGACCTTCCAAACGCCTGAAACCTTTAGTAGCTCAGGTAATTTAGAGATTGGAACAGATTCACAGTTTTACGCAAAACTGAAGGCTTGTGTACAACTATAATTGTGGGCGAACTACATGTGTGTGTACTGTGCATGTGCAGAAAGGGCCCTGCATAGTCATGCGCTCTCCCCCCAAGCATCAGCATGATTTACATTCTGTCACCATTTGAATGAAGGTTGGCGACTGGGACCAATTTACAGCACAGCGGAGAAGCAGAGGGTGACAGTGTAATGCAGGGGAGACAAAGGTTGACATAGAGAAAGGCAGAGGGTACCAATGGAAGCCAAGATGAGGCAGAGAGTGACATCAGAAGGCATCGGGTGATAGGTAGGGTGACAGGGAGAGACAATGGGAAACAGGGGTACAAACACAATGGTGGTCATTCCGAGTTGTTCGCTCTGTAATTTTCTTCGCATCGCAGCGATTTTCCGCTAACTGCGCATGTGCAATGTTCGCACTGCGACTGCGCCAAGTAAATTTGCTATGAAGATTGGTATTTTACTCACGGCATTACGAGGTTTTTTTCTTCGTACTAGAGATCCGAGTGTGATTGACAGGAAGTGGGTGTTTCTGGGCGGAAACTGGCCGTTTATGGGAGTGTGTTAAAAAACGCTACCATTTCTGGGAAAATGCGGGAGTGGCTGGAGAAACGGAGGAGTGTCTGGGCGAACGCTGGGTGTGTTTGTGACGTCAAAACAGGAACGACAAGCACTGAACTGATCGCACTGGTAGAGTAAGTCTCGAACTACTCAGAAACTGCACAGAGAAGTCTTTTCGCAATATTGCGAATCTTTCGTTCGCAATTTTGATAAGCTAAGATTCACTCCCAGTAGGCGGCGGCTTAGCGTGTGCAATGCTGCTAAAAGCAGCTTGAGAGCGAACAACTCGGAATGAGGGCCAATGTTCGCTCGCAAGCTGCTTTTAGCAGCATTGCACACGCTAAGCCACCGCCTACTGGGAGTGAATCTTAGCTTAGCAAAATTGCGAATGAAAGATTCTCAAAATTGCGAATAGAAATTTCTTTGCAGTTTCTGAGTAGCTCGACACTTACTCTGCCACTGCGATCAGTTCAGTCAGTTTCGTACCTGGTTTGACGTCACAAACACACCCAGCGTTCGCCCAGACACTCCCCCGTTTCTCCAGCCACTCCCGCGTTTTTCCCAGAAACGGCAGCGTTTTTTCACACACTCCCATAAAACGGCCAGTTTCCGCCCAGAAACACCCACTTCCTGTCAATCACATTACGATCACCAGAACGAAGAAAAAACCTTGTGATGCCGTGAGTAAAATACCAATCTTCATAGCAAATTTACTTGGCGCAGTCGCAGTGCGAACATTGCGCATGCGCAATTAGCGGAAAATTGCTGCAATGCGAAGAAAATTACCGAGCTAACAACTCGGAATGACCACCAATATTCTGCAAGGTGTTGAGAACAGGTGGCATGTACCTTGTTGGATGCAGGAACACAGAGGCCTGTGCTTTGTTTCTGACAGGGGCCCCTGCCCCTTGCATTTCCCTCAGTGTGGAACTTTGTCAGGCAGACTTTGACAGTGCCAGTTACAGTACATTGGCTATGAGCTGACTTAGATTCACAGAAAACAGTCAATCAGAAATAATGAACAGCTGTCTGTAAATTAGAGGAAGAATGTGTCTGTAATCATCAGTGCTGACAGGCGGCAGAACTCCTCTAATAGTCTGGCACACACAAGGCATTTCTACATTTTAGAAGCAAAATGAATGGGATGCACAAGCAGCTCCTCCTGTTTAAAATGATATGTAGCATGCCTACATTCTGTGTGTAATAGCAACTGTATCTGCATTCAAAATGTTATCATACAGTGTACTCCGGCCAAACAGTGTAACATAATTTGGTATGCTGATACAGTTACAATTACACACAGAATAAAGCCATGCCACATACTGTATCATTTAAATCAGCATAAGCTGCTTGTGCATCCAAATACATCCCTTTATGTATCAGGTGCATTTTCCTGTGCAAAATGTGCAAACAAGACATGTACACTACACAGACTATTTTTAGCAATCAAAGTTTTTTAGGTTTTTTTTGTGGCAAAATATATTGAAAAGTGTTTATTTATTGAAAATGTGCTTGAAAAGTGTACTTATAACTGATTTCCAACATGTTCATAACCAACTAGGCCAAAAAAACACCCTCTTAAATCTGTGAGAATGTTAGAGCTTTTTTGTGTTCGACTTTCAATATCGTACTCCATTATATCAGCAAAGTAGTATACTTAACATAAGCAAAACATCTGGACCCGACTCTTTATTGGGTGCTCTACTTTAGAGCCTAAAGCATCCGAAAAATCAGGTTTGAGGTCGCTAATACATTAGCCTCAAAATGCCCGATGTTTGCAGCTATAGCAATTGCCATTGGGAATCTGATGTGTACAAGTGTTGGAAGCTGCCCGGACATCACACATGCAGTGAGCCGCGTTAGCCAGTTTTCACTGAATCCTGTAAAACAGCATAGGTTAGTGAGTAAGAGGTACTAGCTCTCTACAACTTATGTTTTCAAAGACTAAAACTTGACAGCTTGAAATATTCTGCAAGGCACATTTGAGAGCAGATAAAATGACAGACATTCTTATAATGGCAAACTAACTGACTTAGCATGCGCAATGAAACGTTGGTCAAGTAAGAAACTAAAAACTGTTGCTTTATCATCAACAGTAGCAGAATATGTGGTCTTGACATAAAGATGTGTCCTTATACTTCTAGCATGAATACATCACACATTGGGGATGCATGGCGTGAGTGAGTTGATAGAGCCCGTTTACCTCCATTAGCATAGGGCATCTTTTTTTGCCATACAATACACTGCATTGTTTTAGAAAAAAAACAAAAAAAACTTTTTATTGGGTATACAAAATCAACAAGGCAAGTTGAATAAGCAGGAATACATTATTATTTATTTATTACCAGATATTTATATAGCACTTTACAGAGGACATTTGGCCATTCACATCAGTCCCTGCCCTAGTGAAGCTTACAATCTATGTTCCCTACCACATGTACACGCACATACATTCACACTAGGGTTAATTTTGATGACAGTAAAGTAACTTACCAGTATATTTTTGGATTGTGGGAGAAAACCCATGCAAGTACAGGGAGAATATACAAACTCCACACAGTCATGGCCATGGTTGGAATTAGACCCATGACCTCAGTGCTGTGAGGCAGTAATGCTAACTATTACGCCATCTGTACTGCCCTCAATACATCAAATACATCAAATATATCAGAAAGATGGCAATACAAAAGTACAAAAGTGCAGTTCCTGGGAAGGAATTCACAAAATGCTGATGCACAAGGAAAAAATTGCTAACCAAATGAGAGCAAGAACACAAAATCAGCATTAAGCATCAGAATGTACATAATAATAATTAGTTACTAGTTAGTTGAGAAAAATTTCCAAAGGAACCATGGATAATTCACAATAAAATAACAAGGCAAAAACAATAAGAATACATCAAGGGGTGATCCCAGTTGACCGGAGGCAAGATAAATATTGTGGCCCCCCTTACAAAAAATGATTAGGATTTTAACTGACTCCTCTATACCCACCACTACATCACTGACCCCTCTATACCCTACACTACATCACTGACACCACTATACCCTACACTAAATTACTGACACCTCTATACCCTACACTACATCACTGACCCCTCTATACCCTACACTACATCACTGACACCACTATACCCTACACTAAATTACTGACACCTCTATACCCTACACTACATCACTGACACCACTATACCCTACACTAAATTAATTACACCTCTATACCCTACACTACATCACTGACCCCTCTATACCCTACACTACATCACTGACACCACTATACCCTACACTAAATTACTGACACCTCTATACCCTACACTAAACTATTGACCCATTTATACCCTATACTAAATTACTGACCCCTTTGTACCCTACACTGCAAAACTGACCCAACTGTACCCTGCACTACATTACAGACCCCTCAGTGCCCTACACAGCATTACTGACCCCATTGTAGGGAAAAAAACACACACATTTGGCACAACTGTCTCCTCCACCGGCAGTGACAGCATATCACTCTCCTCGCTGCACTCTGTCTCCTAGCTGGCTTATAAGTCAGATACAGCTGCACAGCCAATTGAGCAGAGCACTGAGTTTCAGTCGCTGAGGGTGAGCACCATGCTGATGCTGATCGGTGCTCTGCCTCTGCTCAGTGGGTCTTTTATTAAAGCATTCTGGCCCAGACATTTATTAGTGGGTGCAAGGTCAGAGGAGAGTGTTTGGCACCACCTCCTGGGCATGTCTAGCATCGCCTATTAGTATTCCTTTCCATTCCATATGCACCATATCTATGTGGTGTTTTCTCACAATGGGGAACCTCTGAAGAAATGTATCCTTCCTGGGCAGATGGCATCTTCAGTCGGTATTTACTATTCTTGTAGGATATCACATGGCCCAGAAAATGTCTGTGAAGGAATACCTGTATAGCCAATGTCATCATCATACAAAAGAGGCTCAACCAGACTTGTGTCACCTTCTGTCCTCTGTGTCTATCAGCCACATCATCATCTCCCCCCTGCATCACTCAGTCACGCCATAATACTCTGCATACATCTCTCAGTCACACCATCATCTCCCCTCTGTGTTTTTCTGCCACACTATCATCTCCCACCTACATCTCTCAGCAACACCATCATCTCCTGCCTGTGTCTCTCAGCCACACCATCATCTCCCATTGCATCTCTCAGCCACACCAACATCTCCTCACTGAGGGGTCTATTTACTAAGCCTTGGATGGAGATAAAGTGGATGGAGATAAAGTACCAGCTAATCAGCTCCTAACTGCCATGTCACAGGCTGGGTTTGAAAAGTGACAGTTAGGAGCCGATTGGCTGGTACTTTATCTCCAGCCATTTTATCTCCATCCAAGGTTTAGTAAATAGACCACTGAGTCTCTCAACCACACCATCATCTCCTCCATGCATCTCTCAGTAACATGTTTAGCAGAAAGAGGAGAGAATTGGTTTTACATGGCGCACTAAAGTAAATAATCAATTGCATAAAATATAACTTTTATTCTGTTTTATTAAAGAGACCTTTAACTGTGAAATATTAAAACCAACATACAATGACAAGACAAAATGTAACATATATTAATTAAAAATACACGCTGTACTCAGAGTGTCGTGCACTGCTCCTTTATTTCATTATTTGATACAATGACCTCTATAAAATGTATGTGTATTGTCGGATGTTATGTGAATAAAGACTTATCTCAATATCCGTGTTGCAAATAATTCTCTTTATTGTGCCGGTTACCTTTAACCAAGCTCTCCACTGTATTATAGGGTCTTATATCGCACAGGGAATATTTATTGTATCTATGTTGTTGCACTTAATCGCTATTGAGTTTTATTAGCTGCTGGCTGGTGATCCCCTATCTCCTCTATTCACTATTGGTATTCTGTCAAGTACATGCATAGATTCATATTTTCAGAATTCTGCTATTGATCTTATGTATTATTCAGATGTACCATAGTAGGTAATGTGGTATTCAGTGATTGTCACCCTGAACAGTCAATCAGAGTTCTATCTCACTGACTGGTGCTCTCAATCTTCGTAGTCAGCCATATCAGGGGAATATGATAGTCCGTTGTCATGAAAATTGTAAATTATATCTCACTGTTGGTACCTTCCACCATTTATTACAGTGATCACAGCTTAGGATCTCATCTTAAATGACAATCACTTCTTGTGTATATATTATCTTCTCAGGTGTGCTGGATGTATTCCTTTTTTTACACACCCAATTCTTGCCACAGAATAATAATTTATTGAGAGAGATTGTTCATGGGGATCAACCACACTGTATTCACAGCTTTAAATAAAACTAGATACGTTAAGATACTAAATTTATTCCCTCAGTATCCAAATAGTATATGAATAGAATTTTCACTGGAGACTTGGTTGATTAAGTAACAAATATGTTGCAACTTTTTCTGTGTAGAGTCTACAGGTTACTGGGTGTCTTGTGTTGTTTATTAAGTATCAAAATCCTGCCATTTCTCCTCAAGTTGTTACAAAATAATTTTTAAATATTCTGAGCAGCTGTATGTAGTTGAATACTGAGTAATGACATTCAGTCCACAATATGTGGTTGCTTCTAGTTGAATGCCCAGTATTCTTAGGAGAAGGCCAGTATTTAATACTATATAGTAGTAATTATGATGTCATTGACAGTGCATTCCCCGCAACTGCATTGAATTAATTGCTGGGTATAATCAGCGCCAATCTGCCATTAATTAGAAAGCCATGACTTCATCATGCCACATATTGTGTCTGCTATATATCTCTATAATGTACCATAGACATCTCATTACATAAATATAATAGACACCGTGTCACACCGCCATTGATTAGATGGCTATGGTTTCGTAATACCACATATAGTGTCTGCTGTATGCCTCTATAATGCACCTTGGACGTCTCAGTACATAAGTATATTAGGCACCGTGTCACACTTCATTGATAATAAACTGGCTGCCTGCACTGCCCAGTCTTAGTCTCAGCACCCCTCTACACTATAAGTATATACTAGTCTCGATCACATTTAGACATAACACATAAATTCCATGTGATTAGCATGCACACATTATTTCTACTCTGGTACAGCGTGAACCGCCGACGCGCGTTTCACAGACTGTTTTTTCAGGGCTAACCCGAGTTGTGCTGTGATTGGATAGATAAATCACATGACCATGAGTCCATGTCAGGAGACACAATTCTAATATTGCCTTTACCCCTAGCAAATAAAGTATAAGGTCACGTGATTGGTCCAGGGACACCATGTGATCGGACTGATGTGATCTAGATCTCTGCATACAGGAGCCGCGCCGGGATTGGACAAACGAATCACGTGACCACGAATTCAGTCCGTGATTGGCGCGGCGGTATTGTGATATTCAGGTTACTGGAGACATTCGGGTTAGCCCTGAAAAAACAGTCTGTGAAACACGCGTCGGCGGTTCACGCTGTACCAGAGTAGAAATAATGTGTGCATGCTAATCACATGGAATTTATGTGTTATGTCTAAATGTGATCGAGACTAGTATATACTTATAGTGTAGAGGGGTGCTGAGCCTAAGACTGGGCAGTGCAGGCAGCCAGTTTATTATCAATGAAGTGTGACACGGTGCCTAATATACTTATGTACTGAGACGTCCAAGGTGCATTATAGAGGCATACAGCAGACACTATATGTGGTATTACGAAACCATAGCCGTCTAATCAATGGCGGTGTGACACGGTGTCTATTATATTTATGTAATGAGATGTCTATGGTACATTATAGAGATATATAGCAGACACAATATGTGGCATGATGAAGTCATGGCTTTCTAATTAATGGCAGATTGGCGCTGATTATACCCAGCAATTAATTCAATGCAGTTGCGGGGAATGCACTGTCAATGACATCATAATTACTACTATATAGTATTAAATACTGGCCTTCTCCTAAGAATACTGGGCATTCAACTAGAAGCAACCACATATTGTGGACTGAATGTCATTACTCAGTATTCAACTACATACAGCTGCTCAGAATATTTAAAAATTATTTTGTAACAACTTGAGGAGAAATGGCAGGATTTTGATACTTAATAAACAACACAAGACACCCAGTAACCAGTAGACTCTACACAGAAAAAGTTGCAACATATTTGTTACTTAATCAACCAAGTCTACAGTGAGAATTCTATTCATATACTATTTGGATACTGAGGGAATAAATTTAGTATCTTAACGTATCTAGTTTTATTTAAAGCTGTGAATATAGTGCGGTTGATCCCCATGAACAATCTCTCTCAATAAATTATTATTCTGTGGCAAGAATTGGGTGTGTAAAAAAAGGAATACATCCAGCACACCTGAGATAATATATACACAAGAAGTGATTGTCATTTAAGATGAGATCCTAAGCTGTGATCACTGTAATAAATGGTGGAAGGTACCAACAGTGAGATATAATTTACAATTTTCATGACAATGGACTATCATATTCCCCTGATATGGCTGACTACGAAGATTGAGAGCACCAGTCAGTGAGATAGAACTCTGATTGACTGTTCAGGGTGACAATCACTGAATACCACATTACCTACTATGGTACATCTGAATAATACATAAGATCAATAGCAGAATTCTGAAAATATGAATCTATGCATGTACTTGACAGAATACCAATAGTGGATAGAGGAGATAGGGGATCACCAGCCAGCAGCTAATAAAATTCAATAGCGATTAAGTGCAACAACATAGATACAATAAATATTCCCTGTGCGATATAAGACCCTATAATACAGTGAAGAGCTTGGTTAAAGGTAACCGGCACAATAAAGAGAATTATTTGCAACACGGATATTGAGATAAGTCTTTATTCACATAACATCCGACAATACACATACATTTTATAGAGGTCATTGTACCAAATAATGAAATAAAGGAGCAGTGCACGACACTCTGAGTACAGCGTGTATTTTTAATAAATATATGTTACATTTTGTCTTGTCATTGTATGTTGGTTTTAATATTTCACAGTTAAAGGTCTCTTTAATAAAACAGAATAAAAGTTATATTTTATGCAATTGATTATTTACTTTAGTGCGCCATGTAAAACCAATTCTCTCCTCTTTCTGCTAAACAAGTTTCCTAACATTGGTAACACCAAGGTGTGTGACAGCACCCCCATAATTAATTCAAATTTATGAAATAGATAATAATATGGGGTCTACAGAATAACAATATTATATATCATAATACTAGTGCAGTAGTTTTCCCATTCCCTTTTTCCCAAGAATAGATCTCTCAGTAACACCATTATCTCCCCCTGCATCTCTCAGACACACCATCATCTTTCCAGTGTCTCTCCACCACACCATCATCTCCCCCTCCATCTCTCTTAAACATATCATCATACCCCATGTTTGTCTCAGACACACCATCATCTCCTCCCTGAGTTGTGTCTCAGCACACAATCATCTCCCACCTGCACCATCTCTCATTCACACCATCATCTCCTGCCTGTGTCTCTCTGCCATGCCATCATCTCCAATCTGCATCTCTCACCACTCCATCATTCTGTGTCTGTCAGCCTTTCCCATTCACTCTGTGTCTCTCAGCCTCCCATACTTCACTCTGTGTCTCAACATTCCCACTTCACTCTCTCCCTCTGTCTCCCACCTTTCACTCTGTGTCTTTCAGCCTCACCCCTTGAGTCTGTCCCTCTCAGCCTCCCACCCTTCACACTGTGTCTCTCTGCCTGCCCCCTTCACTATGTACCTCTCAGCCTTGCACCCACACTCAGTGTCTCTCTACCTACCCCCTTCACTTTGTCCCAATCATCCTACCACCCTTCACTCTGTGTCTCTCTACCTACCCCCTTCACAGTGTGCCTCACAGACTACCACCCTTCACTCTGTGCCTCACCACTTCACTCTGTCCCTCTAAGCTTATCACCATTTACTCTGTCTCAGCCTTACCCCCTTCAGTCTGTCCCTCTTAGCCTCCCACCCTTCACTCTGTACCTCTCAGCCTACCACCCTTCACGATGTGTCTCTCAGCTTATCATACTTCAGTGTGTCTTAGCCTTTTCCCTTCTCTCTGTCCCTTTCAGCCTTGCACCCTTCACTCAGTGTCTCTCTGCCTACCAATTCACTTTGTCCCACTCATCCTACCACCATTCACTCTGTGTCTCTCAGCCTGCCCCTTCACCCTGTGCCTCACAGACTACCACCCTTCAATCTGTGATTCACCCCTTCACTCTGTCCCTCTCAGATTCTCACCCTTCACTCTGTATCTCTTAGCCTGCCCCCTTCACTTTGTGCCTCTCAGCCTCCCATCATTCACTCTTTGTCTCAGCCTTTCCCCCTTAACTCTGGCCCTCTCAACCATCCTTCCTTCAATCAGTGTCTCTCTGCCTGCCCCCTTCACTCTGTCTCTCAGTCTGCCCACCTTCACTCTGTCCCTCTCAGCCTTCTTTCCATCCTTCAGTCTGTGTCTCAGCCTTTCCCCTTCACTCTGTCCCTCTCAGCCTCCCACCCTTCAATCTATGTCTCTCAGTCTGCCCCCCTTCACTCAGTGCCTCATAGCCTCACATCTATCACTCTGTGTCTAAGCATACCCCCCTTCACTCTGTCCCTCTCAGCCTCTCACCCTTCACTTTTTTCTCTCTCAGCCTGCCCTTCTTCACAGACTACAACCCTTCACTCTGTGCCTTACCCCTTCACTCTGTCCCTCTTAGCTTATCACCCTTTACTCTGTCTCAGACTACCCCTCTTCACTCTGTGTCTCAGCCTTACCCCCTTCACTCTGTCCCTCTTAGCCTGCCCCCTTCACTCTGTGTCTCACAGACTACCACCCTTCACTCTGTGCTTCACCCCTTCACTCTGTCCCTCTCAGCTTCTCACCCTTCACTCTGTATCTCTAAACCTGCCCCCTTCACTTTGTGCCTCTCAGCTTCCTATCATTTAATCTTTGTCTCAGCCTTCCCCATTTCGCTCTGGCCCTCTCAGCCTCCCACACATTCACTCTGTACCTCTCAGCCTACCACCCTTCACAATGTGTCTCTCATCCTGTCTTCCTTCAGTGTGTCTCAGCCTTCCCACTTCTCTCTGTCCCTCTCAGCCTCGCACCCTTCACTCTGTGTCTCTCTGCCCTCCCACCTTCACTTTGTCCCTCTCAGCCTACCACCCTTCACTCTGTGTCTCTCAGCCTGCCCCCTTCTCCCTGTGTCTCACAGTCTACCACCCTTCACTCTGTGCTTCACCCCTTCACTCTGTCCCTCTCAGCTTCTCACCCTTCACTCTGTGTATCTCTAAACCTGCTCCCTTCACTTTGTGCCTCTCAGCCTCCCGTCATTCACTCTGTGTCTCTCTTCCTGCCCCCTTCACTCTGTCTCTCAGTCTGCCCCCTTCACTCTGTCCCTCTCATCCTCCCACCCTTCACTCTGTGTCTCTCAACCTCCCACCTTCACTCTGTGCCTCTCAGCCTCCCATCCTTCAGTCTGTGTCTCAGCCTTTCCCTTTCACTCTGTCCCTCTCAGCCTCCCACCCTTCAATCTATGTCTCTCAGCCTGCCCCTCTACTCTGTCTCTCAGCATTCCCCCTTCAATCTGTACCTCATAGCCTCACATCCTTCATTCTGTCTCAGCCTTCCCGCCTTCACTCTGTCCCTCTCAGCCTCCCATCCTTCACTTTTTCTCTCTCAGCCTGCCCCTCTTCACTCTGTGCATCAAAGACTACAACCCTTCACTCTGTGCCTCACCCCTTCACTCTGTCCCTCTCAGCTTCTAACCCTTTACTCTGTCTCAGACTTCCCCTCTTTACTCTTTGTCTCAGCCAAACCCCCTTCACTCTGTCCCTCTCAGCCTCCCACCCTTCACTCTGTACCTCTCAGCCTCACACCTTCACTCTGTACCTCTCAGCCAGCTCCCCCTTCAGTCTGTGTCTCTCAGTCAGAACCCCCTTCAGCCTGTGCTTCTCAGCCTCCACCTTCAGTCTGTCTCTCAGCCTGTCCCCCCTTCCACTCTGTCTTTCAGTCTGCATTTTCCTTGTCCCTCAGCATCCTCCCCTTCAGGATCAGATAGTGACCAGTAAGTACAGTAAAAGCCAACACCAAGCTCCCACCTCCACAGGCAGCCATGGCAAGTTGGGAGGTGATGCTGCGGTGGTAAGGCACTAGGCAGGTTACAGCAGGGTGCACAATGCAAAGTGTGTGGCAGGCAGGACCTGCATACCTACACCAATGACTGCTGCAGCTCTCTATATTAGGGTGTGCCTGTGCACATCAGGCACACCCCATGGACTTTTGATGTTGGGGTACAGTACAATAGTGGAGCAAGGTGCCTCCTTTAGGTCTGGAGCCTGGCAGCAACAGACTCTGCCTCTGAGAGTTCTGCCCATGGCTGTGGGAGAAGTTTTATAAACCCAATGTGTTAGAATGAGCTTTTTAGCTACAGAGAGAACAACCATAAGCAAGGGAATAACGGTTTTAGAATTAGAACCTATGTTTCACTAGTATATATAAAATAGCTGATTGATAAAGCCTACCAGCTTATCCAGAATTTTCTCAGTTAATCACATTCCCAGAAGTTATGAAAGAGTTTCATTTCAGTAGTGACAATAGGCCTAATTCATACTTGTCTACCCTCCCAGAATGGCCGGAAGGCTCCCGAAAATTGGGTGGCCCTCCCGGCCTCCCGGAAAGGTGGGCAAGCCTCCTACTTTCCGTGCTGCCCCTCCATGACCATCCTCGGCCGCCCGCAGCAGAGAACAAGGGGGCAATCCGAAAGGGATCTGATGACGCGATTCACGCTTAATCTGGTCATCGTAGCTCCACCCACCGCTATACAGCACCTCTTTTCTCGGCACTGCATAGCGGGGGGTGGAGCCACATGATGCGATCATGATGTCACGCCCCCGGACTGTCCACTACACTGTTGGCCACACCACAGAATGCCCATCCTGCTGCCAGCCATGCCTCCATGCACCTACAACGCTGCCTCCTCCCGGAGGAGGGGGCAGCAAAGTAGGTAAGTATGGCCTAATTCAGACTTGATCGCAGCAACAACATTTTTCTCTAAAGGGGAAAATCATGTGCACTGCAGGTGGGGAAGATATAACGTGCAGAGAGAGTTACATTTGGTTGGGGTGTTACATTTGGTTGGGGTGAAATCTAAATTGTAGTGTAAAAATAAGTATTTACCCTGCACATAAACAAAATTACCCACCCAAATCTAACTCTCTCTGCACATGTTATATCTGTTCCCCCTGCAGTGCGCATGGTTTTGCCCATTTTATAAAAATTTTGCTGCAGCGATCAAATCTGAATTAGGCCCAGTGTGTTTTTTCTGGGCATCAGAAATGAATGCTCTATGGAGCATTTTAAAGTGTACCTGGAGTCATTATTTCAGGTGATTTAAGGGCAGCCTCCCTTCCTTCAATCTGTGTCTCTCTGCCTGCCTCCTTCACTCTGTTTCTCAGTCTGCCCACCTTCACTCTGTGCTTCTCTGCCTTTTATCCTTCAGTCTGTGTCTCAGCCTTCCCCCCTTCAATTTGTCCCTCTCAACCTCCCACTTTTCACTCTGTGTCTCTCAGCCTGCCACCTTCACTCTGTGCCTCTCAGCCTCCCATCCTTCAGTCTGTGTCTCAGACTTTCCCCTTCACTCTGTCCCTCTCAGCCTACCACCCTTCAATCTATGTCTCTCAGCCTGCCCCCTCCACTCTGTCTCTCAGTCTGCTCCCCTTCAATCTGTGCCTCATAGCCTCACATCCTTCACTCTGTGTCTCAGCCTTCCCCCTTCACTCTGTCCCTCTCAGCCTCCCACCCTTTACTTTTTTCTCTCTTAGCCTGCTCCTCTTCACACACTACAACCCTTCACCCTGTGCCTCACCCCTTCACTCTGTCCCTCTGAGCTTCTCACCATTTACTCTGTCTCAGCCTTACCCCCTTCAGTCTGTCCCTCTTAGCCTCCCACCCTTTACTCTGTTTCTCTCAGCATACCACCCTTCACGATGTGTCTCTCAGCCTGTCATCCTTCAGTGTGTCTCAGCCTTCCCCCCTTCTCTATGACCCTCTCAGCCTTGCACCCTTCACTCAGTGTCTCTCTACCTACCCCCTTCACTTTGTCCCTCTCATTCTACCACCCTTCACTCTGTGTCTTTCAGCCTGCTCCCTTCACCCTGTGCCTCACAGACTACCACCCTTATCTCTGTGCTTCACCCCTTCACTCTGTCCATCTTAGTGTCTCACCCTTCACTCTGTATCTCTAAATCTGCCCCCTTCACTTTGTGCCTCTCAGCCTCCCATCATTCACTCTTTGTCTCAGCATTCCCCCTTAACTCTGGCCCTCTCAGCCTCCCTTCTATCAATCTGTGTCTCTCTGCCTGCCCCCTTCACTCTGTCTCTCAGTTTGCCCACCTTCACTCTGTGCCTCTCAGCCTTCCATCCTTTTAGTCTGTGTTTCAGCCTTCCCCCTTCACTCTGTCTCTCTCAACCTCCCATCCTTCACTCTGTCTCTCAGCCTTCCACCTTCACTCTGTGTCTCTCAGCCTCCCATCCTTCAGTCTGTGTCTCAGTCTTTCCCCTTCACTCTGTCCCTCTCAGCCTCCCATCCTTCAATCTATGTCTCTCAGCCTGCCCCCTCCACTCTGTCTCTCAGTCTGCCCCCCTTCACTCTGTGCCTCATACCCTCACATCCTTCACTCTGTGTCTAAGCATTCTCTCCTTCACTCTGTCCCTCTCAGCCTCTCACCCTTCACTTTTTTCTCTCTCAGCCTGCCCCTCTTCACTCTGTGCATCACAGACTACAACCCTTCACTCTGTGCCTTACCCCTTCACTCTGTTCCTCTCAGCTTATCACCCTTTACTCTGTCTCAGACTTCTCCTCTTCACTCTGTGTCTCAGCCTTACCCCTTCACTCTGTCCCTCTTAGCCTGCCCCATTCACCCTTTGCCTCACAGACTACCACCCTTCACTCTGTGCTTCACCCCTTCACTCTGTCCCTCTCAGCTTCTCACCATTGACTCTGTATCTCTAATCCTGCCCCCTACACTTTGTGCCTCTCAGCCTCCCATCATTCACTCTTTGTCTCAACCTTCTCCCTTCGCTCTGGCCCTCTCAGCCCCCCACACCTTCACTCTGTACCTCTCTGCCTACCACCCTTCACAATGTGTCTCTCAGCCTGTCTTCCTTCAATGTGTCTCAGCCTTCCCCCTTCTCTCTGTACCTCTCAGCCTCGCACCCTTCATTCTGTGTCTCTCTGCCTGCCCCCTTCACTTTGTCCCTCTCAGCCTACCACCCTTCACTCTGTGTCTCTCAGCCTGCCCCTTCACCCTGTGCCTCACAGACTACCACCCTTCACTCTGTGCTTCACACCTTCACTCTGTCCCTCTCAGCTTCTCACCCTTCACTCTGTATGTCTAAACCTGCCCCCTTCACTTTGTGCCTCTCAGCCCCCCATCATTCACTCTTTGTCTCAGCCTTCTCCCTTTGCACTGGCCCTCTCAGCCTCCCATCCTTCAATCTGTGTCTCTCTGCCTGCCCCTTCACTCTGTCTCTCAGTCTGCCCTCTTCACTCTGTCCCTCTCAACCTCCCACTCTTCGCTCTGTGTCTCTCAGCCTGCCACCTTCACTCTGTGCCTCTCAGCCTCCCATCCTTCAGTCTGTGTCTCAGCCTTTCCCCTTCACTCTGTCCCTCTCAGCCTCCCACCCTTCAATCTATGTCTCTCAGTCTGCTCCCTCCACTCTGTCTCTCAGCATGCCCCCTTCAATCTTTGCCTCATAGCCTCACATCCTTCATTCTGTCTGTCAGCCTTCAGCCCTTCACTCTGTCCCTCTCAGCCTCTCATCCTTCACTTTTTCTCTCTCAGCCTGCCCCTCTTCACTCTGTGCATCACAGACTACAACCCTTCACTCTATGCCTCACCCCTTCACTCTGTACCTCTCAGCTTCTAACCCTTTACTCTGTCTCAGACTTCCCCTCTTCACTCTTTGTCTCAGCCATACCCCCTTCACTCTGTCCCTCTTAGCCACCCACCCTTCACTCTGTGCCTCTCAGCCTACCACCCTTCACAATGTGTCTCTCAGCCTGTCATCCTTCACTCTGTGCCTCTCAGCCTCCCCCTTCAGTCTGTACCTCTCAGCCTCACACCTTCACTCTGTGCCTCTCAGCCAGCTCCCCCTTCAGTCTGTGTCTCTCAGTCAGAACCCCCTTCTGCCTGTGCTTCTCAGCCTCCACCTTCAGTCTGTCTCTCAGCCTGTCCCCCCTTCCACTCTGTCTTTCAGTCTGCATCTTCCTTGTCTCTCAGCATCCTCCCCTTCAGGATCAGATAGTGGCCACTAAGTACAGTAAAAGACGACACCAAGATCCCACCTCCACAGGCAGCCATGGCAAGTTGGGAGGTGATGCTGCGGTGGTAAGGCACTAGGCAGGTTACAGCAGGGTGCACAATGCAAAGTGTGTGGCAGGCAGGACCCGCATACCTACACCAATGACTGCTGCAGCTCTCTATATTAGGGTGTGCCTGTGCACATCAGGCACACCCCATGGACTTTTGATGTTGGGGTACAGTACAATGGAGGAGCAAGGTGCCTCCTTTAGGTCTGGAGCCTGGCAGCAACAGACTCTGCCTCTGAGAGTTCTGCCCATGGCTGTGGGAGAAGTTTTATAAACCCAATGTGTTAGAATGAGCTTTTTAGCTTTCTAGCTTTTTAGCTACAGAGAGAACAACCATAAGCAAGGAAATAACAGTTTTAGAATTGGAACCTATGTTTCACTGAGTGAAATTCAAAAGTAGGTAGAGAATGGGGTGCTTGACCTAGTATATAGAAAATAGCTGATTGATAAAGCCTACCAGCGTATCCAGAATTTTCTCAGTTAACCACATTACCAGAAGTTGTGAAATAAAGAGGTTCATTTCAGTGACAATAGGCCTAATTCAGACCTGATTGCAGCAACAACATTTTTCTTTAAAGGGCAAAACCATGTGCACTGCAGGTGGGGCAGATATAATGTGCAGGGAGAGTTCGATTTGGTTGGGGTGTGTTAAAACTGAAATCTAAACTGTAGTGTAAAAATAAAGCAGCCAGTATTTATCCTGCACAGGAACAAAATTACCCACCCAAATCTAACTCTCTCTGCACATGTTATATCTGTCCCCCCTGCAGTGTGCATGGTTTTGCCCATTTTATAAAATTTTTGCTGCTGTGATCAGATCTGAATTAGGCCCAATGTGTTTTTC
Organism: Pseudophryne corroboree; assembly: GCF_028390025.1. Classification (NCBI taxonomy): domain Eukaryota; kingdom Metazoa; phylum Chordata; class Amphibia; order Anura; family Myobatrachidae; genus Pseudophryne; species Pseudophryne corroboree. The sequence continues at coordinate 298,997,988 of NC_086450.1, read as the reverse complement.
TAAACATCAGAAATGTATACTCTATGGAGCATTTTTAAGTGTACCTGGAGTCATTATTGCAGGTGATTTAAGGGCAGGTAAGCAATGTAACAAAGCAATGAGGAAGGCTAGTTAGATGATTGGTTGTATAGAGAGAGGAATCAGCATCAGAAAGAAAGAAGTAATAAAGCCACTGTATACTGTAGGTCATTGGAACGGCCTCACCTAGAATATGCTGTTCAGTTCTGGAGGCCATATCTTTAGAAGGATATTACTACATTACAGACTAAACAAAGAAGGGCAACTAAAATGGTGCACGGCCTACGTCACAAAACATACCCAGAAAGACTAAAAAACCTCAATAAGTATAGTTTGGAGAAGAAAATGGAACGGGAGGACATGATAGAAACCTTTAAATATACTGCATCAGGGGTTTTAACACAGCCAGGAGGGAAACATTCTTCAAATGAAGAGAAGTAATAGGACATGAAGACATGCACTGAGACTGGAGGGAGGAATGTTCAGGGGACATTTGAGGAAAAATTATTTCACAGAAAAGGTAGTGAACAAGTGGACTAGCCTCCCAACAGAGGAGGTAGAAGCTAAGACAATAGAGCAATTTAAACATGCATGGGATAGACAAAAGTATAGCCTTACAAAGAATTAAGATCAAATAAGGTTTTAGGTATAAATATGGTAAAAAAGAGGCAGACTAGATGGGTCAAGTGGTTCTTATCTGGCGTCATTATTTTTTTATGTTTCTAATTGATTCCTTGTTACAATATGTTGTTCCCTTAAATAATCGAACATGTGTATGATACCCCCAGGATCAAAAATGTCTCAGAAAGTTGACATGCATGCTGTTTTCCACTGAGTGAAGAAAATGTTGTCTAAACCTGGGGTAAAATAGGGGTTCACCAAAAGGTTGTAAATGATGAAGAAGTATGAGCAATATGGAATCGTTTGTTTAAACCACACCAGTCTTTAAATACATCTTTAATCAGGATATTAGATTATCAATAGGTTATAGCTGTTTAGGATTACATAAAAGAGCACAGGGAGAATTTGGGTTAAATAGGATTTTTTCAGGTTCCCTATTTGTAAATATTAAAGTTTGCTTGAACCAGCCAGAACATATAAAAAAATGAGCATTCTGATTAAACGTGACTATGGGGGTTATTCAGAGTTGGTAGCAGTTTGTTTGGTTTTTTTTCAAAAAATTCTGTATTTTCGAATATTTCTTATGTTGGAATATTTGGATATGGGATACGCAACCTGTACTGATAAAATGACATGCTGGAGGCTGCCCAGCACAGAGCAAGGCCATTCAGCATGTGTAGCGCTGCCCAGTGATGCGATTGCCCTTTAAATGTGAGCGCATCGCAGAAAGTGGCAAATAGAGGTTGACCCCTGTATATTCAGCCAGGCTGTGTATTCGGGTGCACTGCCACCATTTTTTTCCATCACAGGTAATGAAGGCACACATCATCCGGCCACCCCGCAAACAGACATGACATGCATGTTTTTCCTGCAATTCTGCCACAGAGGGATAATGGGAGAGCTAGCCGCCATCCAACCAGTTAAGAGTTTAGAGATAGAGCAAGAAATGGATTAACGTTAACCGAATAAAGGGCATTCAAAATTTGAGGTACAGTATAATGACCCCTAAGTATTTGAGAGGAGACTGACATGTAGAAAATTGTGAGAGAAAGGAATGTGATAAAAAAATAGAGAGTCCATGTATAGAAGCAGCAAGTTAGACTTATTATAGTTTACCCTAAACCAGCAAATTAAACAAAGCTATTTATAATAGAGGTTATTGCTTGGAGAGAATAAAAGGTGGGATAAGGGGCAGTCCTGGCGAGTGCGCTTTTGTATAGAAAAAGAAGAGATATCCATTACTCAATATCTGTGAGAAAGAGGCAGTGTATAAACATCTAATTATAGAAACAAAATCCTCTGAACCCCAAATCTGCAAAGGGAATAAAACAGCTGTTCCCAGGTGATTAAATCAAAAGCATTTCAGCATCGAGGGATAAGATAGTATGGTGTTGATAGGTCCTAGAGGAGTTCAACCACTGCATTACATTACATTACATTACAGTCTTATGATCACTACAGAATGGCATCCTCAGATAAAACCTGACTGATCCACATGAATGATAGAAGATTACTGTATCATAGAAATTTTTGTGAGTCTTATTGTCTATGTTTAATAATAAGATTGTCCTATATGAGATGGGCAGTTCAGAGTCTCAACCTGGCTTACTGTATGTATGACTTTGAGTAGGACAGAATTAAAATATGCAGATGGAGAAGTAATACCTGTTACGAGTTTATTAAAGACCTTTTATAGTATCTTACTAATTCTAGGGGCAAAAAATATTGTGATAGTCATTGGTTAGGCCATCTGGGCCTGGAACTTTACCAGGTTTAAGTTGGCTAATCATATTAACAATCTCCTTCACTGAAATAGGGGCCAGAAGAGAAGAAGATATGATGATCTGCATACATTTGAGGAAAATAGAGATTCCTCCAAAAGGTCACCTTTTCAGAGCTATCTATCTGAGGCGAGGAATATAATTCAGCACAGAACTTCAACTGATACAGAATGTCAAAAATGTATTTACCATATTGAACCAGTAAGCTATCTGAAAATTTAAGTGACTTAAAAATAGTAGGTGGGTGTTGTCAATTCAATAAATTGGAAAGCAATCTACTCGACCTGTTGTCATATCTAAAAAACTTTATAATCAGACCAAAAATAAAAGTTTGCTTAAGACTGTGTTAATAAATTATCAATAAATACCTTCTGGTGAAGGTACTGTTCTCTGTGAGTGGATGTGGCTGAATCTTTGAATTATTTGGAAGCAGAATGTGCTTCCAAATAAGAGGACATCAATATTTTGGGGTCTATTTACTATGCCTTGGATAGAGATAAAGTGGATGGAGATAATCAGCTCCTAACTGCTATGTCACAGGCTGTGTTTGAAAAATGACAGTTAGGAGCTGGTTGGCTGGTACTTTATCCCGTCCACTTTATCCCCATACAAGTCTTAGTAAATAGACCCATATGTCTCTATGGAAGCTATACAAATGGATATCACCTCTCACTACAGATTTAAAGGCCTGCAAAGTCACGAGGAAATAAAGCCTCTGACATTAAAATGATATCAGTAAAGGAGAGAATGTCATGAGCAGCAGAGACACATGTGAAATTCTGGTCTGTTGGATGGTATGCTCTTCATACATCGACAAGATGTCATTATTTAATCATATATGGAATTCCAATTTTTGGAACAACAGATTTTGAAGAGGAAGATCTCTCCATTTTTGGAGATGCTACAAAATAAAAATCTTCACCAAAAATAAGAGGGGTATTTTTAAAAAAATACAATTTGGGATACAATATGAAAAAACAAATCATTATAATAGACATTTGGGGCATAAATATCACAGAGTACATATCTGAAAAAAGTCAATAGTTACGTTGGCTATCAAATAGCGGCCCTTGGGGTCTATTATCTTGGAATGTATCACTGTATTAATATGTGCTTTGACCAAAATAACTATGCCTCTTGCATTTGACAAAAACTGGGCTGAATACAGAAAATAACATTTCAGCATGTTTAATTTTAGAATTTCAGAAGCAGGAGATGGAATTCCGGAAGGAACGCTACCTCAATAATAAGTTTGGACAAGTAAATCCACAATTTCTTTCTCTTAACCAGAGAGTGGAAACCCCCTACATTAGGCGAACCAACAGTTAGACTAGACATTTATGTAGAAGACATAACAAGACATATAGGGGAAAGAAAGGTGCAGAAAACATACAAACTTATAAATAGACTTATAAGAGAAGAAAAATCAAAGAGATACTGGTCCAAGAGGGACCCTAACTCCCCATAGCAACATGAAATTGGGACCTCCAGATAAGTAACCAAATAAGTAACATGATGTCACATACAGGGCCGGATTAACAATGGGGTAGGTGCAATTGCAGCTCCTGGCCCAACATGAAATAGGCCCAGACGGTTCTGGGACAATGTTGACAAGAAAAAAATATATTTTTATGTCACCAGCAGTGGCCATCCGAAGACTCGCCCACTCCTTCCCTAACCCACTCCAACCCACCTAGTGCCCATATATACTACAACAGCACCATCTCCATTTTCTGGTTTGGCCATGGCAGAAACAAAACAGGAGGAGGCAGTCCTGAAGCTGTGTTGCCAGGGCCCCGGCACAAAAGTTAAATGACAGTGGGATCTGCTACTGCTGACGGTACACAGTGTCTGTAACAAGGGGAAGGGGGGTAGAAGATGGCTGACTCAATTATTCAACTACCTTCTCTCTCACACGTCTCCCTTCTTTCTCTGCCTCACCCCTTCTCTCTCACTCTCTCTCTCTCTCTCTGCCTCCCCCTTCTCTCTCTCTGTATTTGTTCCCCCCGTTCTCTCCGTGTGTCTTCTTTATATTGCTCTCTTTGTGTCTCCCCTTCTCTCTCTCTTTGTGCCACCCCCTTCTTACTCTCAATGTGTCTCCCCCGTTCTCGAAGCCTCTGTTTCCCACCCTTCTCTTTCCTTTTCTCTTTCTCTCTCTCTGTCTCCTCCTTCTCTCTCTCTGTATCCTTCTTTCTCTCTCTTTCTCTCTCTGTCTTCTCCCTTCTCACTCTCTGTCTCCCCATCTCTCTGTGTCTCCCACCTTTTTCTCTCTCTTTCTCCATCTCTCTACCCATCTAGTTCTCTCTGTGTCCCCTTCTCTCTCAATGTCTCTAATTTCTCTTTCTCTCTGTATGTGTCTTACCTCCCACCCTTCTCTGTCTCTCTCTGTCTTCTCTCTTTTTGCTCTCTGTGTCTACCATTCTCTCTCTCACACACCTTTTTCTCTCTCTGTCTACCCTTTCTCTCTTTCTGTGTCCACCCTATTCTCTTTATATATATCTCTCTGTCTCCCTATTCTCTCTCCCTTTCTCTGTCTCCCACCCATCTTACTTTCTTTCTCTCTCTCTCACCCCCTTCTCTCTCTATGTCTACCCATTCTCTTTATCTTTGTCTCCCTATTTTCTCTGTCTCCCACCCTTATTTCTCTCTCTCTGTCACCCCTTTCTCTCTCTGTCTGCCCCTTCTCTTTATTTCTCTTTATCTTTCCCCCTATTCTCTCTCCCCTTTCTCTTTTCTATCTCACTTGATCCTTCTCTCCCCCTCTCCCTCTCTATCACCTCCCCTCTACCCCCTCTCTCTGTCTCTCCCTCCTCTCTCTCTCTCTGTCTTCCCCTTCTTATTCTCCACTTATTTCCTTACCATCCTCTCACCACCTCCTCTCTGAAGCTGTGTTGCCGGGGCCCTGACATGAAAACCAAATGACAAAATCCACATCTGCTGAAGGTACACAGTGCCTCCTGTATGGGGGGAGGAAGTACACAGTGATACCTGTACTGAGGGGGTGGTGGGTAGGAGATGCCTGTCTCAATCCTTTCTGTTTCCTCTCTCACACACTTCTCACTTCTATCTCTTTCTACCCCCTTCTCTCTCTCTCTGTGTGTGTCTCTCCGTTCTCTCTCTGTCTCCCCCATTCTCTGTGTGTGTTTTCCCCCTTCTCTCTGTCTGTGTCTCCCACCCTTCTCTCTCTTTCTCTTTCTGTGTCTCCCCCTTCTCACTCTCTCTTTGTCTCCCCCATTTCACTGTCTCTGTGTCTCACACCCTTCTCTTTATTTCTCTTTTTCTCTCTGTCTCCCCCTTCTCTCTCTGTGTGTCTCCTATCCTTCTCTCTCTTTCTCACTCTCCTCACTCTCTTTATGTCCCACGTTCTCTCCCTGTGTGTGTCTCCCATCCTTCTTTCTTTTTCTCTTTCTACATGTTCTCTCTCTGTCTCCACTTCTCTCTTTCTGTCCCCCCTTTCTCTCTCTCTCTCTCTCTCTCTCTCTCTCTCTCTCTCTCTCTCTCTTTCTCTGTGTCTCAAACTTCTCACCTACCACCCTCCTTTTTAGTTTTTTCTCTCTGTGTGTCTCCCCCTTCTTGCTCTCTGTCTCTGTGTCTCCCCTTCTTCTCTCTGCCTTACCCTTCTCTCTCTCTGTCTCCCCCTTCTCGCTCTCTATCTACTTTTTCTCTCTCTCTCTGTCTCCCACCCTTCTTTCTCTCTGCCATCCCCTTCACTTTATCTGTCTCCCTCTTCTCTCTCCCATTTCTCTTTCCTCTCTCACTCTCTTCTTATCTCCTCTTTCTCTGTTTCCCCCTCTCTCTCCTCTCTCTCCCCTTTCTCTCTCTGTATCCCCCCTTCTCTTTCAATTGTCTGTCTCCTTCTGATTCCCCTTCTCTTGTCACTTTCTCTCTCCCTCTTTCTCTCTCCTCTCTCACTCCCCTCTCTCTTCTTCTTTCCCCCTTCTCCCCCACTCTCCTCTCTCTCTGTTTCCCCTTCTCTCTTCCCCTAATCTCTGTCTCACCCTTCTCTCTCTCTCTCCCCTCCTTCACTTTCTCTCTCTTCTCCTTTCTCTTTCTCTCTGTCTCCCCCTTCTTTCTCCTCTTTCTCTCTCTCTGTCTACACCTTTCTCTCTCTCTTTTTTTACATCACTCTCTTTCTATGTATATCACCCTTCTCTCTGTGTGTGTCTCCCACTTCTCTCTATCTATGTCTCCCTCCTTCTCTCTATGTCTCCCCCCTTTGCTCTCTCTCCTTTCCCAAATGTAAGTATGCCAGGTACGGTTAGGCTGTGGGAGGGGAGGTTAGGGTTAGGCTGCATGAGGGAGGGTTAGGGTTAGACTGTGGGTGGGTTAAGGTTAGGGAGATAGTAAGGGGCAGGGTTAGTTTACTTCCTAAGAAGTGTCAGGATTCTGACCACTGGCATCCTTACTGTCTGGATCCCACACCAACCCTCAGAGGGGCACATATATACATAAGCACATACAGACATACAAAAGCACATACAGACATGGGCACATATGGACATAGAGGATCACACGCAGACTTAGTATATAGGGACATACAGGAGCACATACAGACATAGAGGAACATATATAGGCATATTGCAGACACATACGGACATAGGTACATACAGACATAGGCACATACAGACATACAGGATCACATACAGATGTAGAGGAACACATACAGACATAGGCACACACGGACATAGAGGAACACATATAGACATAGGCACATATGATCATAGATGAGCATATACAGACATAGGCACATATGGACATACAGGACCACATACAGACATGGGCAAATATGAACATTGAGGAGCACATACAGACATTGGCACATACAGACATAGCAGAGCACATACTGTATATGCATACTCTAGGTGCATATGGACATAGAGGAGCACATACAGACATACAGAACTGTAGATACATACAGACATAGTAACATAGTAACATAGTAACTAAAGTTGAAAAAAGACAATTGTCCATCGAGTTCAACCTATTTGTGGTCTCTTATGCAGTCTTATTATAGGACTAGATATTTTTTTATGTTAGGACCAGTTATATTAACTATAATGCGTGCCTATGCACCATAACCCTGAATATCTTTATCCAATAGGAATTTATCTAACCCATTCTTAAAGGTGTTGACTGAGTCCACCATTACTACTCTCTCAGGCAGGGAATTCCAAACATGTATTGTCCTTACTGTGAAAAACCTTTTCGCCTTAATGTGCGGAAACTCCTCTCCTCTAACCTAAGCGAGTGGCTCTGTGCTGATCTTATTGAAAACAGGTCCCTCCCAAGCTCTGTGTATTGACCCCTTATATATTTGTAGATGTTGATCTGGTCCCTTCTTAGTCTCCTCTTTTCCAATGTAAACATGCCTAGCCTTGCAAGCCTTTCCTCGTATTCCAGCATCTCCATGCCCTTGATAAGTTTGGTTGCCTGCCTCTGAACCTTTTCTAGCTCCTGGATATCCTTTTTGTAATATGGTGCCCAAAATTGCACACAGTATTCAAGATGAGGCCTCACTAGTGATTTAAATAATGGGAGTATAATATTCTCATCCCTTGCATCAATTCCACGTTTTATGCATGCTAATATCTTATTAGCATTCTTTGCTGCACTCCTACTTTGAATACTGCTGCTTAATTTGTTATCTATGTGGACCCCTAAGTCTTTTTCCAGTACAGAATCCCCTAATATTACCCCATTTAGTATGTAGGTGTTATTTTTGGTCTTGCCCTCACAGTGCATTACCTTACACTTGTCTGTGTTGAATCTCATTCTCCATTGTTCTGCCCATGCTTCCAGTTTAGTTAAGTCACTCTGAAAAAACTCAGCAACCCTCTCCATATTAATAATCTTACACAATTTGGTATTGTCTGCGAAAATTGATACCATGCTCTCTAGACCTACTGCTAGGTCGTTGATGAAAATGTTGAACAAAAGTGGTCGAAGTACAGACCCTTGTGGAACACCAATTAATACTTTGGTCCAATTTGAAAATGATCCATTGACCACAACGTGCTGCTCCCTATTATCTAACCAATTACTGACCCAAGTACATATTGTGCTCCCTAGCCCTATTTCTTGTAGCTTGTAGATAAGACGCATGTGTGGTACAGTGTCGAAAGCTTTGGCAAAGTCTAAAAAGATTATATCCACCTCCTTACCCTGATCCAGGTTCTCACTTACTATTTCCTAAAAGCCAAGTAAGTTGGTCTGACATGATCTGTCCACAAATCCATGTTGTTTCCTTTTAATGACCTTATTTGCTTCAAGGAACTTTTGAATACTGTCCCTTAGAATACCTTCCAATACTTTCCCCACTATAGATGTAAGACTAACTGATCTATAATTACCTGGATCAGCTTTGCTCCCCTTTTTAAATATCGGCACTACCTCTGCTATATGCCAGTTTTTGGGAACCATACCCGATTTAACAGAATCCATGAAGATCAAAAATAGAGGTATTGCTAGTTCAGCATGCAGCTACATAAGAACCCTCAGGTGAATTCTATCGGGACCAGGTGACTTATTAATCTTTATCTTTTTTATTCAGTCACAGACTACCTCCTCACTTAAATAAGCATTTAGCAGTGGGACGTTATCTTTGTTGAGATTTTGCGTTAGACCCAGCATTTGGTCCTTTCTGGTAAATACCGTTGAAAAAAACGGGTTCACTATGGTATGCCGGCGGTCGGGCTCCCGGCGACCAGCATACCGGCGCCGGGAGCCCGACCACCGGCTTACCGACAGTGTGGCGAGCGCAAATGAGCCCCTTGCGCGCACGCTGCGTTCGCCACGCTATGGGCACGGTGGCGCGCTAAGCGCGCCACGCTATTTTATTCTCCTTCCAGGGGGGTCGTGGACCCCCACGAGGGAGAATAAGTGTTGGTATGCTGGCTGTCAGGATCCCGGCGCTGGTATACTGTGCGCCGGGATCCCGTCAGTCGGCATACTGAAGACCACCCAAAAAAAACTTGTTTAGTTTGTTTGCTGTCATTATAATTTTTGATTAATACTCCCCTCTTGTTCTTTAAAGGGCCAATACTCTCCTTCTTTAGTCTCTTGCTGTTGATGTGTTTAAAAAAAAAATTGGTATTCACATTGCTTTCCTTTGCTACTAGTTTTTCAGTTTCTAATTTAGCTGCTCTTATTCCTTTTTTGCGTATTTTGTTACAGTCCTTATAGTGTTGAAATGACTCCGCATCCCCCACAGATTTGTATTTTTTAAATACTCATCTTTTTTTGTTAATTAATTCCTTTATATTGTTGTTAAACCACATTGGTTTGGGATTTTTATTCCTTTTTTTGCTGCTGGTGGGAATCAATTTACGAGTATTATTAATTAGCAGTGATTTTAATACATCCCATTTCTCTGTAGTAATTTCTCCTTGAAACAGAATTTCCCATTCAATGTCCCTTAACGCTTCCTTCATCATGTCAAAGTTGGCTTTGCTAAAGTTTAGAGTCCTAGTTGAGCCAGTATAGGACTGCTTATGAAAACTGATATTGAATGTGACCATATTGTGGTTGCTGCTACCTATAGGCTCTCCTACTTCAATATTTGTTACCAATTCCCCATTGTTAGTTAGTACCAGGTCTAAGATTGCATTGTACCTAGTTGGTTCCTCGATTAATTGAGCACATACAGACAGGGGCACACAAAAACAGAGGAGCACATATCGGCATACTGTAGACACATACAGACATAGTGGACCACATGAGCACCAAATTCTAACTTGCCACTGGAATCACTTTTACACCTCTGAATGCCACCCCACATCACAGAACACACCTCCACAGTGCTAGTCACACCACCACAGTACTGGTCACACCCCTGTGGTGGTACACAAAAGTCCTTCAGCAATTTAAGATCCAGGCCCATGTGGACATTAATATGGCACTGGTCACATATACAGCAAAGATTGGGGCAGTCCTAGCAGACCACATCTAATGCTTACAAAAAATATTTAACAATATATAGCAAATATAGAGCACACCACAGCAATATACTGTAGTATGAATGGTGGTAGCTATAGGAATTTGGAGGACCTTAAAGGCCCCTGTGTGGCAAAGAGGAGGCAGGGAACACAATGGTAGCAAATCAATCAGATAAAGAAGCACAAAATAAATAATAGAACAATGATAGAACAATTTTGAAGTAATTACATTCAAAAAGGTAATGTATATACAGTATAATCACAGTGTGATGTGCAAATGAAAAGCAAACTACTGTCAGAGAGGTAAACATGACCTGAGGAATGATCACACTCAAAACAAGGCAGTAAACATTAGGCATATAAAATAAGGCGATACAGTCCTATGTGTCTTTGTCGGATGGTTGAATGAGCTGAGAGGCAGTCACTTCTGTTTCCTCTGCAAGACAACATTCTGCATCGCGACTGTGGTGAAGTCCATATAAGAGTCCCCATAAAAAATGTGCAGCAGATAAGGAAATGACAGTGGGAATTTGCAGGCACATGTACTGTAATTTATGAGGAATAATCTTTAAATATGAAGATCTTGCTTCCCTCCCAATGGAGATCTTTATGTCATCTGGAGACTGACCTAATTACTTCTTTATGTAGAAAGTTCAAACAGTGGAATATGACTGGTCAAGGAGCGCCAGCCTTTTAAGAGATTCTGGTACATCTATAATTTTCATATTGTTTCTCCTGGACCTATTTTCAAAGTTGTCTAACTTAGGGGGACATTTACTAAGCAGTGATAAGAGCAGAGAAGTGAGCCAGTGGAGAAGTTGCCCCATCAACCAATCAGCAGCTCTGTATAATTTTATAGTATGCAAATTATAGATGTTACCTCAGTGCTGATTGGCTGCCATGGGCAACTTCTCCACTGGCTTATTCACCAGTTGGTAGTGAGATTTCTGCAAGGTGTGATATTTAGATTTTAAATCTGCAACATCTTGAAAAGATTCACTAAGGTGCTGTTCATTAGCATCAGTGGTGCAAGTAGAAATATTTTCTTAGTGGTACTGAGTGTGTCGAAAAATGGCAGTGGTCACGTGTCATGAGGGGGAATGGCCACATGTCACTAGGAGGAGTGGCTCCATTTTACTGGGAGTGTGGCCACACAGCATAGTTCCTTTCTTTGCACTCTGAAGGCAAGGCTAGAAATATATAGTACTGCCTCCAGTATAATAGAAATATATAGTAATAACCACAGTATAATAGAAATATATAGTAAAGTCCACTAGAATGGCCAATCATAGGATTGGGATCGGCAGGATCCTGGAATTTAGGCCAAAAAGTAATCCAGGATTCAATACTGGGATTGGAAACTCCAGTCCCGGGGTTTTCGGGATCAGGCGGCCCCTTGTTTTTTTAATGCCAGGCAGCATTGAGCATCCTCAGGAGGCTTAGATGCTGCCTGGCTCCCCCTGTGCAGCATCATGTGAAGTCAGAGGTCATGCTGCACAGCCAGCTGCCCATCACTCACTGCACGGTTATCGCTGAAACCGGAGGATGTGTGCGCAGCCAGTCGCCTGTCACTTGCCAAACCCGGTGAAAGTGTCCCACTCTCCTGCCCATGTAGTATGATGAGTTATGTGTGCAGGGTGGGGCAGGGGGGCACACAGGAAACAAGCCACTCTGGGGTATCCTGGGAATCCCAGGATTGACCATTTTTCAATCCCGGTACCCATAATTGAAAAAATGGCCCGGTATTGGCAACCCTAGTGTCCACATTACAACAATAATATATTGTTATGCCCCATAATAATAGACATATATAGTAGTGTCCCACATTACAATAGAAATATATAGTGATACCCCTCGGTTTAATAGAAATATATTGTAATGCCCCCAATTTAATAAAAATTCATAGTAATTCCCCCATTATAACAGGAATAAATGCTGTAGTTGTACCTCCATAATAGACATATACTGTATACTAGTGTTCCACATTACAAAATAAATATATAGTAATGCCCCTATAATAGAAATATATAGTAGTGTCCACATTACAATAAAACTATACTGTATAGTAATGCCCCCCATAATAATAAAAAATATGTAGTAGGGTCCACATTACAATACAAATATATAGTAATGTCCCCATAATAATAGAAATATATAGTAGTGTCCACATTTAGGGCAGTACAGATGGTGCAATGGTTAGCATTATTGCTTCACAGCACTAAGGTCATGGGTTTGATTCCCACCATGGCCCTAACTGTGCGGAGCTTGTATGTTCTCCCCATACTTGCGCGGGTTTCCTCCAGGTACTCCGGTTTCCTCCCACAATCCAAAAATATACTGGTAGGTTAATTGGCTTCCAACAAAATTAACCCTAGTGTGAATGTGTCTGTGTGTACATGTGATAGGTAATATAGATTGTAAGCTCCACTGGGGCAGGGATTGATGTGAATGGGTAAATATTCTCTGTAAAGAGCTGTGGAATATGTGTGCGCTATACAAGTAACTGGTAATAAATAAATAATAATTACAATAGAAATATACAGTAATGCCTAGAGATGTGTGGCTGGCACTTTTCGTGTTTTGTTTTTTGTTTTTGGTTCTAATTTCACTTTTGTGTTTTGGTTTTGGCTTAGTTTTGCCAAAACCACCCTTTTGTGTTATGGTTTTGGTTTTGGATCTGGATGATTTTTGAAAAAAACATAAAAACAGCTAAAATCACAGAATTTTGGGGTAATTTTGATCCTATGGTATTATTAACCTCAATAACATTAATTTCCACTCATTTTCAGTCTATTCTGAACACCTCACACCTCACAATATTGTTTTTAGGCCAAAAGGTTGCACCGAGGTTGCTGTGTGACTAAGCTAAGCAACACAAGTGTGCGACACAAACACCAGGCCCATCTAGGAGTGGCACTGCAGTGTCAGACAGGAGGGCAGATATAAAAAAAGGCCCCAAACAGCACATGATGCAAAGAAGTAAACGAGGTGCACCGAGATTGCTGTATGACTAAGCTAAGTGACACAAGTGTGTAGCACAAACACCTGACCCTTCTAGGAGTGGCACTGCAGTGTCAGACAGGATGGCACTTTTCAAAAACTAGGCCCCAAACATGACCTCATGCAAAGATGTAGAAGAGGTGCAATGAGGTAGCTGTATGACTAAGCCAAGTGACACAAACAATTGGCCCATCTAGGAGTGGCACTGCAGTGGCAGACAGGAGGGCAGATATCAAAAAAAGGCCCCAAACAGCACATGATGCGAAGAAGAAAAAAAGGTGCACCGAGGTTGCTGTATGACTAAGCTAAGCGACACAACCACCTGGCCCATCTAGTAGTGTCACGCAGAGGCTGAATGTCGAGAGTGGGCCGCATTTGTTTGGTCCTGTGACAGCATCTCCAGCACGCCCCTGTCATTTTTAAAAAAATTCTGCAATTGGTGGACTTATATGGCAATAACCCAGGACTAATACAGCAGTACCCCTGGACTCATACTGCAGTGTCAGACAGGATGGCACTTTTCAAAAACTAGGCCCCAAACAGCACCTCATGCAAAGAAGTCAAAGAGGTGCAATGAGGTAGCTGTATGGCTAAGCCAAGCAACACAAACAATTCCCACTGGAATTATACATCCAAATCACTGGAATTATACGTCCAAACCACTGGAATTAAATGGCAGTACCGCTGTACATATACGGAAGTGTCAGACAGGATGGCACTTTAAAAAATTAGTCCCCAAACAGCATAAGATGCAAAGAAGAAAAAAAGGTGCACCGAGGTTGCTGTATGACTAAGCTAAATGACACAACCACCTGGACCTTCTAGTAGTGTCAAACAGTGGCTGAATGTCGAGAGTGGGCCGCAATTGTTCGGTCCACTGACAGTATCTCCAGCACGCCCGTCATTTAAAAAAAATTCTGCAATTGGTGGATTTATACAGCAGTACCCCAGGACTAATACAGCAGTACCCATGGACTCATACGGCAGTGTTAGACAGGATGGTACTTTTCAAAACTAGGCCCCAAACAGCACCTCATGCAAAGATGTCAAAGAGGTGCAATGAGGTAGCTGTATGACTTAGCCAAGCGACACAAACAATTTCCACTGGAATTATATGTCCAAATCACTGGAATTATACGTCCAAATCATTGGAATTAAATGGCAAAATCACTGGAATTATACATCCAAATCAATGGAATTAAATGGCAAAATCACTGGAATTATACTGCAAAATCACTGGAATTATAATTGCAAAATCACTGGAAGTATACATCCAAATCACTGTAATTATATGTCCAAATCACTGGAATTAAATGGCAAAATCAATGGAATTAAATGGCAAAATCACTGGAATTATACGTCCAAATCACTGGAATTAAATGGCAAAATCAATGGAATTACACGTCCAAATCACTGGAATTAAATGGCAGTACCATTGTACATACACGGAAGTGTCAGACAGGATGGCACTTTAAAAAATTAGTCCCCAGACAGCACATGATGCAAAGAAGAAAAAAAAGTGCATGTTTGGGGACTAAGCTAAGCGACACAACCAACTGGACCATCTAGTAGTGTAACACAGTGGCTGAATGTCGAGAGTGGGCCGCAATTATTCGGTCCACTGATAGTATCTCCAGCACGCCCCTGTCATTTTTTAAAAAAATCTGCAATTGGTGGATTTATACGGCAGTACCCCAGGACTACAACAGTACCCCTGGACTCATACTGCAGTGTCAGACAGGATGGTACTTTTCAAAAACTAGGCCCCAAACAGCACCTCATGCAAAGATGTTGAAGAGGTGCAATGAGGTAGCTGTATGACTAAGCCAAGTGACACAAACAATTTCCACTGGAATTATACCTCCAAATCACTGGAATTATACGTCCAACTCACTGGAATTAAATGGCAAAATCACTGGAATTATATGTCCAAATCACCGGAATTATACTGCAAAATCACTGGAATTATAATGCAAAATCACTGGAATTATATGTCTAAATCACTGGAATTATAAGTCCAAATCACTGGAATTAAACGGCAGTACAACTGGACATATACAGAAGTGTCAGACAGGATGGCACTTTAAAAAAATAGTCCCCAAAACGCACATGATGATAAGAAGAAAAAAAGGTGCAAGATGGAATTGTCCTTGGTCCCTCCCACCCACCGGAGGAATTTATAATTCATTGTGATGAATATCATCTTCTCCACATTTTGTGGAAGTAACCTACTACGTCGAACGGTGACAAGGTTACCGGCTGCACTAAACACTCATTCAGAGTACACACTGGAGTTGGGGCAAATTAGGTAAAATAAAGTCAGTTTGTGCAAGGGCATCCTCTTTTTCCTGCCAGTATATATACGGACTGTCTGACATGCCTACTTGGATGCTGTCACTCATATAATCCTCCACCATTCTTTCAATGGTGACAGAATCATATGCAGTGACAATAGACATGTCAGTAATCATTGGCAGATCCTTCAGTTCAGACCAGATGTCAGCACTCGCTCCTGCCTTCCCTGCATCACCACCAGCGGGTGGGCTAGGAAATCTTATCCTTTTCCTTGCAGCCCCAGTTGCGGGAGAAATTGAAGGACGAGCTGTTGATGGGTCACGTTCCGCTTGACTTGACAATTTTCTCACCAGCAGGTCTTTGAACCTCTGCAGACTTGTGTCTGCTGGAAAGAGAGATATAATGTAGGCTTTAAACCTAGGATCGAGCATGGTGGCTAAAATGTAGTGCTCTGTTTTCAACAGATTGACAACCCTTGAATCCTGGCAAAGTGAACGAAGGGCTCCATCCACAAGTCCCACATACTTTGCAGAATCGCTCCATCTTAGCTCCTCCTTCAATTTCTTAAGCTGCTTCTTCAAAAGCCTAATGAGGGGAATGACCTGACTCAAGCTGGCAGTGTCTGAACTGACTTCACGTGTGGCAAGTTATAAGGGTTGGAGAACTTTGCACAACATGGAAATCATTCTCCACTGCGCTTGAGTCAGGTGCATTTTCCCTCCTTTGCCTATATCGTAGGTGAATGTAAAGGCTTTAATGGCCTTTTGCTGCTCCTCCATCCTCTGAAGCATATAGAGTGTCGAATTCTACCTCATTACCACCTCTTGCTTCAGTTGATGGCAGGGCAGGTTCAGGAGTGTTTGCTGGCATTCTAGTCTTCGGCACACGGTGGCAGAATGTCGAAAGTGGCCCGCAATTTTTCGGTCCACAAACAGCATCTCCTGTACACTCCTGTCATTGAAAAAAAAATCTGCACCACCAAATAATTTGAATGTACAAAACATGGGACGTGCTGGAATTTGCCCGGATGTAATGCACGCACAATATTGGTGGCGTTGTCCGATATCACAAATCCCCAGGAGAGTCTAATTGGGGTAAGCCATTCTACGATGATGTCCCTCAGTTTCTGTAAGAGGTTGACAGCTGTGTGCCTCTTATGGAAAACTGTGATACATAGTATAGCCTGCCTAGGAATGAGTTGGCGCTTGCGAGATGCTGCTACTGTTGCCGCTGCTGTTGTTGCTGCGGGAGGCCATACATCTACCCAGTTGGCTGTCACAGTCATATAGTCCTTAGTCTGCCCTGTTCCAGTTGTCCACATGTCCGTGGTTAAGTGGACACTGGATACAAACGCATTTTGTAGGACACTGGTGACTCTTTTTCTAACGTCTTTGTACATTCTTGGTATCGCCTGCTAAGTGAAGTGGAACCTAGATGGGATTTGGTACAGTGGACACAATACCTCCATCAATTGTCTAAATCCCACGGCACTAATGGCGGATACCGGATGCAGGTCTAACACCAACATAAGTGTAAAGGCCTCAGTTATCCGCTTTGCAACAGGATGACTGCTGTCATATTTCATCTTCTTCACAAAGAACTGTTGGACAGTCAATTGTTTAGTTGAAGTAGTACAAGTGGTCTTCCGACTTCCCCTCTGGGATGATGAATGACTCCCAGCAGCAACACCAGCAGCAGCAGCAGCAACAGCAGCAGTAGGCACACCACTCAAGGATCCTCCTGAGGAATCCCAGTTAGGAGAGGACTCCTCAGTCTTGACAGTAACATGGCCTGCAGGACTACTGACGTTCATGGCTGAGGAGGAAGTTGAAGTTGAGGGAGTTGGTGGTGTGGCTTGCAGGAGCTTGGGTACAAGAGGAAGAAGGAATTTAGGTGTCAGTGGACTGCTTACACTCTTATCCATAGTTTCACAACTTGACACTGACTTATGATGAATGCGCTATAGGTGACTTATAAGGGATGATGTTCCTAGGTTGTCCGGATTTGTAGAGAAATAATTCCACACCGAAGAGTTGGCTTTTTTGGTAGTTTGCCCAGGCATCACAATGGGCTTCTTCCTCCCACGGACAACAGGTGTATCCCCCGGTGCCTCATTTAAACAAACCACATCACCATCAGAATCCTCATCGTCAGCTTCCTCCTCAGCACCAGCAACACCCATATCCTCATCCTGGTGTACTTCAACAGTGACATCTTCAATTTCAATATCAGGAACTGGACTGTGGGTGCTCCGTCCAGCACTTGTAAGGGGCATGCAAATGGTGGAAGGAGCCACCTCTTCCTGTCCAGTGTTGGGAAGGTCAGGCATCGCAACTGTCGACACACTTGGTCTCTCCTTAGGGAATTGTGATACCATATCAGAGCGCACAGTTCTTTTCAGTGCTTTATCCAGCTTAACTTTTTTAATTTTTCTAGCGGGAGGATGCGGGCTTCCATCGTCATGTGAAGCTGAACCACTAGTCATAAACATAGGCCAGGGCCTCAGCCGTTCCTTGCCACTCCGTGTCGTATATGGCATATTGGCAAGTTTACGTTTCTCCTTAGATGATTTAAATTTATTTTTTGGGGTCTTTTTACTGAACTTTTGCTTTTTGGATTTTACATGCCCTCTACGATCACATTGGGCATCGGCCTTGGCAGATGACATTGATGGCATTTCATTGTCTATGTTATGGCTAGTGGCAGCAGCTTCAGCACTAGGAGGATGTGGTTCTTGATCTTTCCCTATTTTATCCTCCAAATTTTTGTTCTCCATTATTTTTCTGGAGTTATATAACACAATATGCAGCACAGGAATGACTGATGGCTGATGCGCAGGACACTACCACTTGTCTAATGCAGGATAACATAGCAACACTGTAAGGGATTTGTTGTTGTTGTTATTATTATTATTATTATACTGTAGCACTTGACATATAGCAGCAGCGTATACTACTGTGACTGCCTGGTCAATGGAATGATTGAGGCTGATGCACAGGACACTACCACTGATCTGATGTCGTACAAAACAGCAACACTGTAAGGGACTTGTTGTTATTATTATTATTATTATTATTATTATTATACTGTAGCAGTGGACATATAGTAGCAGCATATACCACTGTGACTGGATGGTCACTGGAATGACTGATGGCTGATGCACAGGACACTACCACTGGGCTGATGCAGGACAACACAGCAACACTGTAAGGGACTTGTTGTTGTTGTTATTGTTGTTGTTATTATTATTATTTTTTTATTATAATACTGTAGCAGTGGACATATAGCAGCTGTATATACTACTGTGACTGCCTGGTCACTGGAATGACTGATGGCTGATGCACAGGACACTACCAGTGGACTAATGAAGCACAATACACCACCACTGAACTGATGCAGCACAACACAGCAGCAATGGACATATGGCAGCAAGAGTACACAAACACTGTGACTGCCTGGTCACTGGAATGACTGATGGCTAATGCACAGGACACTTCCACTGGACTGATGCAGCACAATACATCACCACTGAACTGATGCAGCACAACACAGCAGAGACATATGGCAGCAAGAGGACACAACCACTGTGACTGGACAAATACAGCACAAGACACGGACACTGAGAGAACGGAGACACGTCCTCTCTCTACACTCTCCAATAACAGAGTGAAAATGGTGGGGACGCATGGTTCCTTATATGGAATCCAAACCCTGCGAGAATCTGACAGCGGGATGATGACGTTTTGCCTCGTTCTGGTTTTCGAGTCAGGTGGGAAAACCCGAGCCTGACTCGGATCCAGACTCAAATGGTGAAGTCCGGTAGGGTTCGGTTCTCTGAGAACCGAACCCGCTCATCTCTAGGAATGCCCCATAATAATAAAAATATATAGTAGTGTCCACATTAAAATAGAAATATATTGTAATGCCCCATAATAATA
Source organism: Pseudophryne corroboree (assembly GCF_028390025.1). Taxonomy (NCBI): domain Eukaryota; kingdom Metazoa; phylum Chordata; class Amphibia; order Anura; family Myobatrachidae; genus Pseudophryne; species Pseudophryne corroboree. Next base: position 298,978,401 of record NC_086450.1, on the reverse strand, counting down.
GACATATAAAGTATGTGTGTACAATATCATTGCTCTAAAATAGTTACCACACAGCAAAGAAAAAAAAATGAAACCATGTGTAAAATAGCAACAGTAGACACTGAAGCCCCCTACACAAGTGCACATGCCCCCAGCACATGCCTATTCTCAGTGCCCAGTTTGTACCTTCCTCCTGGGGGACCTGGGTCACTGATGACTGGCACTCTGTGCCCATGTAAAGCCCCGATCAACCATCCATTTTGTCAAGCAGCTCCCCAAATTCTCCCCAATCACAAAAAAACAGCATTCTGTATATGAATAGTACAGTGCATGTGCATACAAGGCAGGTCGGATACAGTGTAGGTGTAATTCATTGCAGGTTGTATACAGTATAGTGCAGATCGCACACAGGGGGTCATTCCGAGTTGTTCGCTCGCAAGCTGCTTTTAGCAGCTTTGCACACGCTAAGCCGCCGCCTACTGGGAGTGAATCTTAGCATATTAAAATTGCGAACGAAAGATTAGCAGAATTGCGAATAGACACTTCTTAGCAGTTTCTGAGTAGCTCCAGACTTACTCGGCATCTGTGATCAGCTCAGTGCTTGTCGTTCCTGGTTTGACGTCACAAACACACCCAGCGTTCGCCCAGACACTCCCCCGTTTCTCCAGCCACTCCCGCGTTTTCCCCAGAAACGGTAGCGTTTTTTCACACACTCCCATAAAACGGCCTGTTTCCGCCCAGAAACACCCACTTCCTGTCAATCACATTACGATCACCAGAACGAAGAAAAAACCTCGTAATGCCGTGAGTAAAATTCCTAACTGCATAGCAAATTTACTTGGCGCAGTCGCACTGCGGACATTGCGCATGCGCATTAGCGACTATTCGCTCCATTGCGACAAAAAAATAACGAGCGAACAACTCGGAATGACCCCCACAGTGCGGGTTGGATACAGTGTGGGTTGGATACAGTGCAGGCCAGAGGGCGGGTTGGATATAGTGCGCGTTGGCTACAACACAAGGTCGGATACAGTGCAAGATACAGTGCAGGTCAAATACAGTGCGGGAAACAGTTTGGGTCGGATACAGTGCAGGTCAGAGTGTGGGTTGGAGACAGCGTGGGTTGGATACAGTGTAGGATACAGTGTAGGTTGGATACAGTGTGTGTCGCATACAGTGAGGGTTGGCTACAGTGCAAATACAGATACAGTGCGCATTGGATACAGCGTGAGATACAGTGCAGGTATGATACAGTACAGGTCGCATACACTGTGAGTTATATATATTGCATATCAGATGTGGTGGCCATCTTGGAATCTTTCTTCTTTTTTGTGTGCGCTGGTGCTGTTGTTTAGCTTGCATGAGAAAACTTTTCCATAAGGTGCCCCAGTTGTTCCCCTTCAGATACAGACTAAAATCGCTGCTGTAGCATGTGGTAGCACAGCTCTATAATACCTGATAACTGGGTCTGTAGCAAAGCTGAGACAGCCAGCATCCCCTCACATGGGCACCAGAACCAGAAGTCCCATAAAGTGCATCTTAGTTACAACACAATGTGAATTTGACATTCAACACTGGTATATCTATATGCAACTGAACCTGTATATTGATCAAAAAGGAACTTGGTATGCACAAAAGCTAGAACCACTGCATTGTAGCACTTTGTATGTAGATTCAGAGACTTAGGCCCAGATTTATTAAGCCTTAGAGAGTAGCTGCACAGTCTGGTTGTGAAGGCAGGCCAGCACGGCCATCTTACTCGTCACAGCAGCCGCATGTGATGTCATGTGGCTGCCCAGAAAACATCCTGAATAGCCCCCGTGTTTGCCCCCATGCCCCAGCACATGACACGTTGCGGCCCCTGAACACCCTGCAAACGCCTCTGTCTGTCAATCAGGCAGAGGCATTCACATCACTGCAATGCATTCACATTTTATTAGCCATCCATGCGCAGAATGGGCCCTGCACATGTGCACTGTCATATAGGGAAAACAGGAACGTATGGCAGTACTAACAGGAGCTGAATAAACACAGATATACAAGTGTTGCATATAAAATTAATCAGCAAAATCTCCTGATTCATCTTGGTCACAGTGCATTGCAAATAAGATGTATTTTCAGCAAAAAAGATTTTTAAAAAAATGACCAACTCTAGTAGAGTCTTACACTACCTGACATGCCAAATAGGTCTGTTTGGCATTACTGCAGAAAAGATGTATGCAGACACATATGTAAACAGAAAAAGAAGCACTTTGTATTAATAGTACTTTAACTTAAATAAAAGTTTTAAACACTAAAGAAGCTCTCAGTATCCTATGCGAAAATAAAGGTGCTATATAGACTTGACTATTACTGCAAAAGGCCCATGGCAAAGCACATTGCTATCAACATCATTTCATTAGAGAACTTGTTGAGAACAAGCTAATAACAGTGGACTATGGGGGTCATTCTGATCTGATTGCATGCTGCCATTCATCACAGCGCAGCAATCATGTCAGAAGTACGCATGCGCCGCCGCAGTGCGCCAGAGCATGGCTGACAGCCGATAGCTGTAGCTGCCTAGCGATTGCCTCTGCCGCAGACGCTGGGTGGGAGGGGGTGGCATGGTGGCGTTTGGACACCGTTTTGTGGGCGCAGTCTGGCCAACGCAGGCATGGCCGGACCGTGCGGGGGGTGGGCCGCAGCGGCTTTATGACATCACATGCAGCCGCTGCGACCCGGGCAGCAACGAGTAGCTCCCGGCCATCATGCAAAAGCTGCACTGGTCAGGAGCTTCTCCTGAAGTGCAAAAGCATCACCACTGTGCACTGCTTTTGTACTTCTGCAGGAAGGGGGGGCGGGCGGGCCTGACATGCGGGGCGGACTATCCCTGTGCTGGGCGTCCCTCCGCATGTCAGTGTGCCTGTTCATAGCCCTGCAAAATTTTGCAGGGCTACGATCAGGTCTGAATTAAGCCCTATATCACCTCTCTAAGCAAAGAAGTGTGTTAACATGTGGTTAAATGGTTAAATGCTATAAGCTGTCTTTTAACTGAGCGTTATTGTTCATGACTTACAGTATCAGCCATAATTACATCATATCTGTGCTATTGTGCATGATTCATCAGCCACAATGACATGTCAGAGTCACCAGACTTAAAGGTCAGGCTGATTAGACAGAAAATGCTTGTTGTTTACTTGGCTCTATAACGGTATGCATATGCCCAAGCCTGCCACTTTGCTAGTGTAGCATCACAGTGCTGTACAGCTATTTGATACCTTATCACATTGACTGCTATTTATATTCTATCACCTGTATCCTTTTATCTTCAATAAAACCTATGCTGGTTTGGACTTGTGGACTAACCTCCTTGCTCACATCAACTACGCACATATCAACTTGTAGGCATCTACCACATCACGGCTTGCTGGATATTAGATCTGGTGACTTTGACTATAGAATTACCAGCAATGTGCTACTGTTTTCTGTGCCTAATATTTCCCATTAATAACATATAAAGTTTTCTACAATATCCCCAAACAGTATTTTCAGCTTGATGTGCCTGCAAAAATATGTAGAGGGAAAAAATGGAATTTATCTCTTTTCATATTTGGGATTTAAGTTTGCTGTAAGCACAGAAATAGAATGATGCTGGGTCTATGAATAATTGTTATCTGTAATGTGCTGCTGAGAATAAAAGCATATAAATGTGATGTACAGTGTGCGCTGACATACTAAATTACATTAACACTACAGTATGTATAACTGTTATCTGAAAAAAAGCAGCAGAATTTGAAATGTTAATATATTGCTCTATATATTTTGGAATAAAAATATTTATTTCCTGTGCTGCTTAGTAAACACAAGGATGCATTGATTGCATAAAACAGAAAATAGCATGAAGATTATAATGGCAGAAGGATAGGTAGACAACTAATGCTATCAATCACGTTTACAGGATTTTTCTGTAGAAATGGGTGTAAGATGCCAGAGAAGCCCTTACAACCCACACACTCTCTGAATCTGAACTTTGTTTTTCAGCTTGTTACTGAATCCAAAGAAGCCAAATAAAGAAGTTTAGCCAGATGTAAATTCACAATTCCAGTTAGGGTGGTCAATCCCGGGTCATTTTTTCAATCCCGGGTATCGGGATTGAAAAATGGTCAATCCCGGGATTGACTTTTTTCCTATGTGTCCGCCCCTCTCTCCCCACCCCACCCCTCCCACCTGCCCCGCACACATAACTCACCATACGACGGGGGCGGGATGGTGGGTCGTCGGAGGGTGACGGCAGACGGCTGACTGTGCAGAGTGACCTGTGACTACACATCACGCTGTGCAGGGGGCGCAGGCAGGAGAGAGCCGGGCAGTATCTGAGCATCCTGAGGACTCTCAATGATGCCCGGCTTTAAAAACACAAAGGGCCGCATGATCCCGTAATCCCTGGGATTGGAGCTTCCAATCCCGGGATTGAATTCGGGACGATTTTTGGCCTAAATCTTGGATTCCCGCCAATCCCGGGATCGGGCACCCTAATTCCAGGGGCAATAAGTAGAATCTCTCATTTTCCCAAGTGCACACTACGGGGCTGATTCTAAGAGCAAAATTTACAAAGTGATAGTTTCTAAATCCTGGTGGATTTGCTATCTGCAGATTTGCTGAGGCTAAATCCAGTGCAACTCTGCAGAGAAACCATATACTGCATTAGAATTCAATAGAAATCAATTGAATATCAAGACACCATCAATGAACTAGACCATTGAAAGAATGTAATAGAAATCCCAGATTTATCAAGCAGGGTGTTTGAAAACTGACTGAAAGCAGCTGAGAAACCCATCTAAACACAAGACCTACTGTACCTGTGAATTCACGTTTGTGAGAATCACTGCACAGATAATTATGGGGGTAATTCTGAGTTGATCGCAGCAGCAAGTTTGTTAGCAATTGGGCAAAACCATGTGCACTGCAGGGGAGGCAGATAAAACATGTGCAGAGAGAGTTAGATTTGGGTGGGTTATTTTGTTTCTGTGCAGGGTAAATACTGGCTGCTTTATTTTTACACTGCAATTTAGATTGCAGATTGAACACACCCCACCCAAATCTAACTCTCTCTGCACATGTTATATCTTCCCCCCCTGCAGTGCACATGGTTTTGCCCAACTGCTAAAAAGTTTTCTGCTGCGATCAACTTGGAATTACCCCCTATGATCCGTGCAGGCATTACTCTGTTTAAAACTGCAGAAAAAGTTGAATATGAAGAAAACAATATGTGGGTTCCCTCCCTCCCCCAGAGTGAGAACATGAGAATGGTTTCTATGGTGGGGTCCACTCTCAGCCACTCAGCGCATCCCCTTTAATTTGTATGGCAGTTTCCACAAATTACATGTCATTTCATCTTGTCAAAAATGTTATCTTGTCAAAAATTTCGGGATGACTACATGGAAACAAGAGAATGTTATCCATGGATTTTAAAAGTACCAACATGGAAAAAAGGGTGGTGTGGGGGGAGGTTGTTTTAAAATAAATTACTTAAGTCACCCATGCCTTTATTCTGATGCACTTAACATTAACACTTAGCTAGCTTATCACTATGAAATAACCACATGGACACCAACTGCTAGATTTAAAAGGTCAAACTGGTATTTATTGTTCGATGACCTGTCATTTAAGCTAAATATTGGAGGATGGCGAGAAAAGGCGCTACCAACTCACCAGCACCAGTCAACTATAATAAACCAATAAAACTAGGAGGGGACTCACAACCGCCTCCTTAACATAACCCGCACTGCGCAGGACTCACCCCCCTTACTCTAGCAGAGCCTTGGACAAACCCGCACGGGAACATCCGTAGTCCACCCGCAAGGGGAGGGCACACTCGCTGTTCTATCAAAAGGGGGTGCCCCACAGTGACCACTTATGTAACTTTTGACCGCTGGCTGGTAGCGACTTTCCGCCACAACAAGGATTTTCGACAGCAAAACCCGCAGACCGCCATCCAACCAAACCAACGGAAAAAACTCAACCCGACAAAACTCGAAAGATATTTTCTAAGAACACACCAATACCCGCTGGGGAAAGGTGCACCTCGTCCTCCCTATAAAACTGCACCTTGCGAAGAACCAAAAACGGGTGCCTAACAACCAAACCCCCTATCGCCTGCACATACACTGACACTGCAGAATTAACTTTCTTCCTAGCTTTTCTAATTGCAGAAAACGAACAGCACACCGCCATTGGAAAAATGGGGCACTATGTCAGTAATGCGACCAAGTCCGCCCTGATACTCAGGATGAGGTCGATGCCTTTGACTCGACCCATATCATTCCCCTTGATGTGAATAAAATCCAGCCATGCCGCCCCCACCTTCCGTCGTGGCGAAACAGCAGACTAAGTAACCTCTAACACCCTAACCTCTGACTACCTTGTCCCCAAAGACCTCACCCGTTCGCCCCGCCATAGGATGCCTCCCAAGCCGCTGTAAAGGAAAATTCCTACCGTCAGCAAATTATTCAAACACCGTAACATAACGAAAACATGCATAATAAAGAACCCAAGTGAAGGAGAAAACTCAAAAAACCTCACGTGAACCGTGAGTGAAATGCCAATTGTAATTCGGCCCCCTCGGAGGAAAATGTAAAAATTCACTTCACACCCTCCATTCCTGAACGCTGGCCGTTCAAGAACCGACGGGTAAAAACGCGTTTTTGGGTTCGCGCAACCGGCGCAACAAATCACAACTTAACATCTGAACTTCCCAACAGCCAGGTCGCAAAACCTGCCAACTGAAACCGGGCTTCCGCGACCCAGGCCGGCGTCCTACCAGCATAGGCAGGACCCACTCACCGTGGACAGCGTTCAGGACTGCCGCCACCAGGCCACCTTGGCCACCAGCGAAACCGAGGCAACAGACCACCGTAACTCCTCGTCAACGAGCTTCCACAGGAAGGGCAGAACCGGCAAACCCCCCTCTGCCGCCTCAGGAACCAGCTCCCGAAACTTACCAAACTCAAAAACGGGACAGCGCATCAGCGACTCTATTGCCAACCCCCGGGACATTGCGCAGCCGTTAAATGCATATTATGCCTCAGGTATTTTAGCACTACCAAACGCAACAGGCGCAAAGCTTGCGGAGAGGACGAACGTTGGTTATTAACAGCTTGTACGACACCCAGCTTGCCTCAGCGGAACACCATAACCCGATCCGGCAAGCTGGGTACCCACAATTCAACCGCCACCAACAACAGGAACAATTCCAAAAGAAGCAAGATCTTTGTGAAACCCCTGGAAACCCATGACAACGGCCAAGGGGCGGCGCACCCCTCCCTCCTGAAAAAAGCCCTGAAGCCCGAATCGCCGGCAGCATCATTAAACAGCTGCAACTCGGCGTTGGAACAGCGCTCCGCTGGCCCTAACACCTCCCGGTTAAAGGAAACCAAAAACGTGGACCCGATTTGCAAGTCTTCCCTACTTTCGCGCGAAATATACACCGTATGGTGAGGCTTGCGAACCCCTGCCATAGACCTCTCAAGTCTACGGTAGAACATGCGCCCCATGGGTATGATCCTGCACGCAAAGTTGAAAGACCCCAGTAATGACTGCACTCGTTGCAACCTGACCCTACGGCTAAAAAGGCATTGCTCTATAAAACCCACCAATTTGTGCACCCTATCGGCGGGAAGCCGGCGGCAACCGGCCTCCGCATCGATTTAAAGCCCAAATAACTGGGGTAAACCGTGGGCACCTCAGTCTTACCCGAGGCCACGGGCACCCCCAGCCGCTGAACAAAAACGCTGAGCCAAACCCAGGACGTCCCCGCCAACCGGACTGTCCCTCGGACCCACAAAGAGAAAATCGTCCCAGTAGTGTGTAGCAGTAGTGTGCAGTAGTAGTGACCAGAGGCAGACACCACGCACCAACGCAAAAAAGAACTGAACTTCTCAAAATAGGCACAAGAAACAGAATAACCCATCGGCAAGCACCGGTCAACATATAACCCCCCCCTCCCTAACCGAAAACTGAGGAAACGAAGGGAATCAGGGTGAATGGGCAGCAGGCGGAAAGCAGACTCCATGTCCAGCTTGGCCAGGAGGGCGCCGGGGCCCGCCGATTTGACCAACCGAAGGGCCTCGTCAAAGGATTGGTACCGCACCCTGCAAGATTCTGCCGGCGAGAGACCACTGAAGGGAAATCGCGCGCGGACTTCAAATTGAGCCTGGAGACAACAAGGACTGAATCTGGAAATGGGAAGCCTGAAACCGTGATGGAAACCGTCTAACAAAAAACAGCCCGGAAGTGAGGTCGGGGTAAGCACCCAGCCATTTGGTCCATTCCGGGATGTTAATGGGGAAAAACGCCTTACCTTCCACTTCCAAGCAACCCGGCAGCCTCCGAGGGCCGGGACCCGGGAGTGGAATTGCAATCCTTGGCCGTGTGTCCCCCGCTGCCCACCTTGCAGGAGTGGCGAAAACGGCAGTTCGAAAACCCGGGAACACTTGCAAACATTGAAAGCGAAGCATTTCCTTTTGTTCCCCTAAAGTCGGGCTCGGCCGAACACCCAATTCCGATTTACCGCCTTGGGACTCTGGGAGGGGCCTATTATGTTGCGTGCCCACCAGCCACACTTCAACATCCCCGAAACCCAAGGGTAGCGCAGGGTTACCTTCCTGGTTGCGAGGGAATTTCCCGTCGCCATCCCACCCCGCGCAACCCCTGGAGGTCAAGCACGTCTCGTGTACCAGGGATAAATATTTGACCGTATTATGATACTCCGCCTCGTCTCGGCGTAGCACGCCGTAAATACTAAAAACCCTCGGAGCCAATGATGAAAATTGCTAAATGCATTTTCACCAATGCCCCCGGCTTTCCTAGCCTTATCGAAAGCCCTCCGCATGTCATCCGTAAGGGTGAACATGTCTATATATTTACCCTACCTCATTTTCTCCCTCATCCGCTTACGCAAACCCCTGGTGACCGCAGTGTTTGCGCAGTGCACCCTTTCCGTAAAAAACGCGGAGGGTCCGACGCGACTGCCGAGCCCTTGCCATTCCCCTTCCTATCTTTCGTGAGTATGCAATGCGCAATGAGCCTGTCTAATTTACGCGGGCGCCTAGGGGACCCGGACAACATCATCAAAAGAAGAGCTGGAAGAAGAGCTATCAGAAGAAGAAGAAGGATTAAATATCTCACCAGTTCCAGCAGGACCTCCCACCTCTTCGGACATGGCGGCGGGGCCTGGCAGCACGTCTTTAGGGACCCGATATCCCCCAAGCTTTGCCTGTTCGCACCTGCTCGCTCTGTGCTGCCAAACCCATCTGTGTTGCACTGGACGCTGCTATCACCCTGGCTCCAGACGCTCTTCCCGGGGGAGAGACCCCCCTTAACACATCGACACCTGATGGGGAGACAACAGGGGGGGGGGGGGGGAGGTACAAAAGCGGCAGCCGCCGGAGGGGGACCAGGAGGCAATGGAGGGGGGGAAACAGGAAGATGGGGGGGGGCTGGGAAAAAGGGGGGGCAGGCGCGGCCAACGATTCCGCGCACCCCGGGCCCATGGCCGCACCGAAGGAGGGAGGCCCGATGGCCGGGGCGGCAAAACCTGGTGACAAGCGAACGGAGCCCACGGAAACATCCTCGACCAATAATGCGTCTGCGTAAGACCCCTGAAAAGGGGCCAACCCCGGACCCATAGGGACGGGCCAAGAGGGTACTGAGCCCAGCGAATGCGCAAACGCCGGCGGCAAATAAGGGACAGAAAAAGGGGGGGGGGCCCCCTGCATTCAGGGAGGTCATGACCGGGAATTGTAGCGCACCCGACCCGGCCGCCGGCACCGGCGCAGCCGGCAGGAAACCCGTGGCGGAACCTGAGACCCACTGCCCGTTGCTGGTAACGAAGCGGCCTTGGAATTGTGGACTGACCCCATCTGCTATACCATTAGCTGGCCAGCAGATGGCGTCACATCGCCGGGCCACAGGCCACCGCCCGATGGCAGCAGGATCTGGACACCGGGAGCGCACCCGGATGGATCCCAGCTACCTGCCCGTCCATCCCCGATGCCGCCGCCCCCGCGTTCACCACAGGGGCGGGAACCAGGGGAACGGCGGGGGAAAAAGAGGTACCAACCCCACCCCCAGATGCGTTGCCAAAATCGGGCCCTGCCCCCCGAGCTGCGCCCAAAATCGCTGCCCGGGAAACTGACCCCTCCACCCGCCAGGCACCCGTAGGGGAACTGCCTGGGGAGAGCCCCGCACTACCGCGCCGCTGTGCGGCGTCACTGGACCCATTCAGCGGGTCACGTGACCCACTCAATGCAGCCGCGAGGAGGGAGGACGGAAAGCCAGGGAGGCCGGAGACCCGTCACGCGCGGCACTACCTCCGCGCCGAGCTCTGACCGCAGCCGCTGCCGGGGAGACACCGCCGCCCGGGGAGAGCAGCAACAGCTCTCCTGCGGGCGGAACAGCGGGGGGGGGGAACCACCCGCCGTGAGTGAGCGGGCAGCCTCAGCAAGGCGCCGGGGAGGGGGCACTGAATTTCACGGACGGGGATTGTGCAAATGGGGGAAAACAGTGAGGGCAACAGCACAAAATAATGCAGGTGAAAGTGAAAGAGAACGTGACAGGGAATACAAAGAAATCACTGTAATGTAAATGACACTCCTTACTGCATCCAAAGAAACTGCTGAGAGGAAGATGGCTGCCTACACCAAGACCTATATACCCCTGTATATACTCCTCCTACCTACACCTGATAGGTACCCTGCATCACCTGACCCCAACTGTCTATCACTAAGGCTAGCCCTGCCTACCTTAGCCAAATGTCATAAAAATTCCGGGTGCTTATGTGGATTCGAGCCTATGCGGATCTCTGCCTGCTAAAACATTTGTGTCCGTGTCCTATTCTTTTTTGTATTTTTTTACTGATGCACTACAAGCACGAGCAAGCACTTAATATCTGGGCATGCTGGCACTTGCAGTTCTACAAATACCATCATGCCAGGACATGTAGGCCACCTGTAAAAAATAATATTATGGGGTCCCCATTTTGAAGGGGGGGGGGGGGGGGGTCAGCAACTTTCTTAGGGATTCCAGCCCTGGGCTGACCAGCTTGTTATGGCAGAGGGAACCCATACTGTATGCATCCCTGCTATTGCATTATCACTCTGCCTCGTGCTAGTTATTTTAAAACAGATGATCCCTATGCTGTTTTTCCCCCTATTTTCAAATACCAGTAGACTCAGAGTTTCGCGGGTGGATATTGATTTGGGGGAGACCCCACACTTTTTCCTCTTAATTTTATACTATTTCTACAGTTTTAAACAGAACAAAGCCTGGACATTGTCTATTGTTCAGCTTCTATTACACAATGGTTTCAATAAAAAACTGCTGTGAAATAGAACACGCCATGGTGGGTTGTCTATTAGGGGTACATTTACTAATGTGTAGATTTTTAAATGTGGAGATGTTGCCTATAACAACTAGAGATGAGCGGGTTCGGTTCTCCGAGATTCGAACCCCCCCCGAACTTCACCTATTTTACATGGTTCCGAGGCAGCCTCGGATCTTCCCGCCTTGCTCGGTTAACCCGAACATGCCCGGACGTCATCATCCCGCTGTCGGATTCTCGTGAGATTCGTATTCTATATAAAGAGCTGCGTGTCGCTGCCATTTTCACTTGTGCATTGGAGATTGAACGGAGAGGACGTGGCTGCGTTCTCTCCCTGAAAAGCTCTGTAATCTGCGCTCAGTGTGCTGCAAATATCTGTGCTCAGTGTGCTGAAAATATCTGTGCTCAGTGTGCTGAAAACATCTACGTTCTCTTCCTGAAAACGCTCCATATCTGTGCTCAGTGTGCTGCAAATATCTGTGCTCAGTGTGCTGCATTGTGGGGACTGGGGACCACCAGTATATAATTATAGTAGTACAGTACAGTAGGCCATTGCTGTATCTTGCAGCTCTGTGTCAAGTATACTATCTCTGTGCTGCATTATTGTGAGCAGTATATAGTAGGACAGTGCAGCATTTTGGTGACCAGCAGTATACATATAGTACAGTACAGTAGGCCATTGCTGTATCTTGCAGCTCTGTGTCAAGTATACTATCTCTGTGCTGCATTATTGTGAGCAGTATATAGTAGGACAGTGCAGCATTTTGGTGACCAGCAGTATACATATAGGGGGTAATTCCAAGTTGATCGCAGCAGGATTTTTGTTAGCAATTGGGCAAAACCATGTGCACTGCAGGGGAGGCAGATATAAGGTGCAGAGAGAGTTAGATTTGGGTGGGGTGTGTTCAATCTGCAATCTAATTTGCAGTGTAAAAATAAAGCAGCCAGTATTTACCCTGCACAGAAACAAAATAACCCACCCAAATCCAACTCTTTCTGCACATGTTATATCTGCCTCCCCTGCAGTGCACATGGTTTTGTCCAATTGCTAAAAAAAATCCTGCTGCGATCAACTTGGAATTACCCCCCATAGTACAGTACAGTAGGCCATTGCTGTATCTTGCAGCTCTGTGTCAAGTATACTATCTCTGTGCTGCATTATTGTGAGCAGTATACAGTAGGACAGTGCAGCATTTTGGTGACCAGCAGTATACATATAGTACAGTACAGTAGGCCATTGCTGCATCCTGATCAGTGCTCAATATCGGCTGCATTGTTGTGACCAGTATGTATACTGTACTGTGCGACTTGTGTTATACTCCTGGTGATTTTATACATCCTGTAATCTGTACTGAGCGATGTGTGAGATACACCTGGGGATTATACACCCTGTATACTGTACTGTGCAACGTTTGTGATACACCTGGTGATTAAACACCCTGTATACTGTACTGAGCGATGTGTGAGATACACCTTGGGATTATACACCCTATATACTGTACTGTGTGATGTGTGAGATACACCTTGGGATTATACACCCTATATACTGTACAGTGCAATGTGTGTGATACACCTGGTAATTAATTATACACCCTGTATACTCTACTGCAGGCATTCCCAACCACGGTCCTCAAGGCACACTAACAGTGCAGGTTTTAGTGATATCCAGGCTTCAGCACAGGTGACTTAATTAGTAGCTCAGTTATTTTGATTTAACCATCTGTGCTGCAGCCTGGATATCACTAAAACCTGCACTGTTGGTGTGCCTTGAGGACCGTGGTTGGGAATGCCTGCTCTACTGTGTAACATGTTTTATATACCTGGTGATTATACATCATGTAATCTGTACTGAGTGATGTGTGAGATACACCTGGTAGTATCTGTGCTCAGTGTGCTGCATAGTGGGGACCACCAGTATATAATTGTAGTATTACAGTACAGTAGGCCATTGCTGTATCTTGCAACTCTGTGTCACTGCAAGTATCCATTCCATATCTGTGCTGCATTATTGTGAGCAGTATATAGTAGGACAGTGCAGCATTTTGGTGACCAGCAGTATACATATAGTACAGTACAGTAGGCCATTGCTGTATCCTGATCAGTGCTCAATATCTGCTGCATTGTTGTGACCAGTATGTATACTGTACTGTGCGACTTGTGTTATACTCCTGGTGATTTTATACATCCTGTAATCTGTACTGAGCGATGTGTGAGATACACCTGGGTATTATACACCCTGTATACTGTACTGTGCAACGTTTGTGATACACCTGGTGATTATACACCCTGTATACTGTACTGAGCGATGTGTGAGATACACCTTGGGATTATACACCCTATATACTGTACTGTGTGATGTGTGAGATACACCTTGCGATTATACACCCTATATACTGTACAGTGCAATGTGTGTGATACACCTGGTAATTAATTATACAACCTGTATACTGTACTGTGTAACATGTTTTATATACCTGGTGCTTATACATCATGTAATCTGTACTGAGCGATGTGTGAGATACACCTGTTAGTATCTGTGCTCAGTGTGCTGCATTGTGGGGACCACCAGTATATAATTGTAGTATTACAGTACAGTAGGCCATTGCTGTATCTTGCAGCTCTGTGTCACTGCAAGTATCCATTCCATATCTGTGCTGCATTGTTGTGAGCAGTATATAGTAGTACAGTGCAGCATTGTGGTGACCACCAGTATATAGTAGTACAGTACAGTAGGCCATTGCTGTATCTTGCAGATCTGTGTCACTTCTAGTATCCTGATCAGTGCTTAATATCTGTGCTCAGTGTCAGTGCTGCATTGTGGTGACCAGTATACTACAGTACAATAGTCCAGTGCTGTTCTCGCTGCTCAGTGTCAGTTCTCCGTAGTATCATCAGTGATCAGTGCGCTGTTAGATGTGTGCCCGTTTTCTGCCATTAGTGCAGTGGGATTTAGACAATTGAAGTAGTTATTGTGTCCCCGTTACAAAATCCCATCTAGATTCCACTTCACAAGGCAGGCGATAGCGAGATTTTACCAATTAATATCAGTGATTTATAATTATTAATTACAGTGATCTTGCCAAATAATTCCAGTGATTTTGTCATTTTCTTCCAGTGATTTGGACCAATAATACCATTGATTAGAACGAATAATTCCAGTGATTTTGACATTTTCTTCCAGTGATTTGGACCAATAATACCATTGATTAGAACGGATAATTCCTGTGATATTGAGGTGTTTGTGTCGCTTAGCTTAGCCGTCCAGCGACCACAGTGCACCTCTTTTTCTCTTTTCTTTGCATCATGTGCTGTTTGGGGCCAATTTTTTTAAGTGCCATCCTGTCTGAGACAGCAGCGCCACTCCTAGATGGGCCAGGTGTTTGTGCCGCCCTCTTGGGTCGCTTAGCAAGGTCATCCAGCGACCTCGGTGCAAATTTTAGGACTAAAAATAGTATTGTGAGGTGTTCAGAATAGACTGGAAATGAGTGGAAATTGTGGTTATTGAGGTTAATAATACTATAGGATCAAAATTACCCCCAACTTCTATGATTTAAGCTGTTTTTGAGGGGTTTTTGAAAAAAAAACACCCGAATCTGACAAAAAAAATTCAGGGAGGTTTTGCCAAAATGCGTCCGAATCCAAAACACGGCCGCGGAACCGAATCCAAAACCAAACACAAAACCCAAAAAAATTTCCGGTGCACATCTCTAATAACAACCAGATTTGACTATTATCTTCTAGAAGGTGCAAGATAAATTCTAAGTAGGGTCTGATCTGTTGCTATGGGCAGGGGCGCCGGCAGCTTTGTCGGGCCTTGGTAATGTGAGGGGGCATGGCCAAGGAGGGAGGCATGGCTAGGCTGAACCATTTAAAAATCTGAAAAAATCTGAAAAAATATAACATACATGCAGCCACAAAGTGGGGGTGCGCCAGTCTCAGGAGCGGTGGGCGGGCATGATCACTCTCTCTTTCGTCATGCGAGTAGAGAGTACTGGCCACTGCTGCAGCTGATTTTCTCCCCAGCACATGCCAGTGTGTGGCATGTGCTGGGCTGGGAGCAGCGGTCAGTCCTCTCTTCCCACCCAACATGTGGCTGTGGCCCTGGCCCGGGTAAAGAGCAACCGATCCCCCACCTCTTGGCGCCACTAGCTATGAGCAACATCTGCACATTTGAAAACCCACCCTTTAGTAAATATACCCTTTAGAAACCACTAGGTATTGATGGGGGTTTAAGTTTAGACTTCAAATCTAACTAATACAATGAAACCCCAGACAATTCTAAATGAAACCAAACCTTTAACTTAGTAAATTTAAACCTAAGTTGGGGGCAAAGCAAAAAATAAACTAAATAGTATCTTTGCAAATTTGTAAAATCATGCGGAACTGCAAGTTGGTTTATTTAATATGTTCAGAGAGATTTAAATTTAAGAGGGGCGCTGAAATCTAAATTGTAGTGTAGAAATAGAGCTGACCATCATTTGCGGTCTATATGCAAAATAAGTCAGTTTTTACCCTGCATGTATAAAACATAGAGCAAAAGTGTGGCTGAGAAGTCTCCCAATGATAACCTCCCTTCAGGAGGGGTGGAGCACTTACAGTGGCATCCTCACACATCGCTTCATGTTGTGCTACATGGTATGAAATGCCATGCACACTTTAGATATTCTACCATGATTAGCAAATCCTGTACTTTTGTACTCTTTCCTGAATGTAATACTTTATTTGCATTGTAACTGCATATTGTTTTACTTATAGTGCCCTAGGTACTTTGGATTATTGTTTTTGCTCAAAGGAAGTGGTATAAAGCATCTGATTATCATAGCAATGCCTGGCGCAAGGCATGGTGCAAGTCATCCATATCGGACTTTGGCTGTGTGTGTTTTTACCCAGATTAGTCGTACACTGAAGCTTGCATTGATCATTTGTAATATTAGTAGAGATGAGCGGGTTCGGTTCTCAGAAAACCGAACCCTACCGAACTTCACGTCCCGAGCACGGATCCGAGCCCATCTCAGGTTTTCCGGCTTGACTTGGAAACCAGAATGACGCAAATCATCATCATCCCGCTGTTGAATTCTCGCGGGGTTTGGATACAATATGAGGAGTCGCACATCGCTGCCATTTTCACTCCAGTTATGTAGAGTGTAGTGAGAGAACGTGTCTCCATCCTCAGAGTCTGTGCGGGCAGGAAAGTGGGTGGCGATTATAGTGCTGTCTTGTGCTTCTCAGTCCAATGTAGTGTCTTACGCTGCATCAGTCAGTCCAGTGACCAGTCACAGTGGTGGTGTCCTCTGCTGCCACATGTCCAGTGCTGCTGTATAATAAGTCCCTTACAGTGTTGCTGTGTTGTCCTGAATCAGACCAGTGGTAGTGTCCAGTGATCAGTCACAGTGGTGGTGTCCTCTGCTGTCATATGTCCATTGCTGCTGTATAATAAGTCCCTTACAGTGTTGCTGTGTTGTCCTGCATAAGACCAGTGGTAGTGTCCTGTGCATCGGTCAGTCCAGTAATCAGTCACAGTGGTGGTGTCCTCTGCTGCCATATGTCCAGTGCTGCTGTATAATAAGTCCTTTACAGTGTCACTGTGTTGTCCTGCATCAGAGCAGTGGTAGTGTCCTGTGCTTTATATTATTTACTCCAAATAAAGGGGTTATTAACATTTAATCCAAATATAATTTTTACAGGGTTTTTCCTGTGTGGTGTAGGGATACGCTCTCCTGTGCAGCATATTGTGTTATATAACTCCAGAAAATAATGGAGAACAAAAATTTGGAGGATAAAATAAGGAAATATCAAGAACCACTTCCTCCTAGTGCTGAAGCTGCTGCCAGTCATGACATAGACAATGAAATTGTTAGGGTCTCCTGCTCTGTGCTGCCACGTCGTCATGGCAACCGGGAGACAAGTGCTAGCGGAGTAACCTGAGCGTAGCTGATACTCCGGTTCGGGTCTTTTGCTGTGCAGTGGTTACAGGCTCTGTGCACGGCAGGGGATCCGGTGCTGGTTTTTGTGTTCACAGTCTGTGAGGTCTGAGTGGGGCGTGGACAGCACCTGCTATATAAACCCTCTTCTCAGGTTAGGCAGATGCTGCTGAATCTTTGTTGGTTAGTCAGTTCCTGAAAGCTAGCTAGTACTGTGTAAACTTTGTATTTGTTTGTTGCTTACTGCAAATAGGCCTTGGGATTTGGTATTACACTCTGCCAATCCAGACCTAGCAGTAAGACTGGAGTCAGTCGTTTAACCTGCTGGGGTTCTTTTGCTACTCTGTGAACCTAGCAAGTTTGCGGCTGTATTCTCAGACTTGCCTGCCAAAATCCTTTCTCACTGTGCAAGGTGTTCAGGTGTCAGTTTAGTGGCAGTAAGCTGAACCAGTGCACTGCAAGTGAGGACTAGGATTGTGGAGACTCTCCTTGTGTCTATTATTCCATCTCTGACCAAGGAGTTTACTGCCAAACCCGTTGGTAACCCTTTAGGGTTTTGCTGTTGCCCTTAGCAACAGCATTTCGGGTTCTCTACGTATTAAATCACTACATCTCACTTCTTTCCATCTGAGCATTCCTAATACTAAGGAGACACCCAGTTTCTTAGCCTTTGGGCTTCTCTGTTCACTTTGTGTTTATTTTGTTACCCTATCACCTTCTGTGTATGTAATGTCATATTCCCCAGTCTGTCTGAGTTCATTTGTTTTGCATCCCTCTCCATTCAGACACCAGTACATTCCTGCTGGCACTGGTGTGCATAACAGAAATCCCATCAATGTCGTCTGCCAAGGCCGATGCCCAGTTTCAAAGTATAGAGCACGTAAAATCCAAAAAGCAAAAGTTCAGTAAAATGACCCCAAAAAATAAATTTAAATGGTCTGAGAAGAAACGTAAACTTGCCAATATGCCATTTACGACACGGGCTAAGTCACTGGCCCATGTTCATGAATAGTGGTTCAGCTTCACATGAAGATGGAAGCCCTCATACTCTCGCTAGAAAAATGAAAAGAGTTTAGCTGTTAAAAGCACAGCAAAGAACTGTGCGTTCTAAGATGGTATCACAAATCCCCAACTAGAGTCCAAGTGTGTTGGCGGTTGCAATGCCTGACCTTCCCAACACTGGACGGGAAGAGGTGGCTCCTTCCACCATTTGCATGCCCTCTGTAGGTGCTGGAAGGAGCACCCACAATCCAGTTTCTGATATTCAAATTGAAGATGTCACTGTTGAAGTACACCAGGATGAGGATATGGGTGTTGCTGGTGCTGAGGAGGGAGTTGGTGAGGAGGATTCTGATGGTGATGTGGTTTGTTTAAATCAGGCATCGAGGGAGACACCTGTTGTCCATGGGATAAATAAACCCATTGTGATGCCTGGGGAAAATACCAAAAAGCCACCTCTTCGGTGTGGAATTATTTCTCCACAAATCCGGACAGCAGGTGTCAAGCCATGTGTTGCCTCTGTCAATCTGTAATAAGTAGGGGTAAGGACGTTAACCACCTAGGAACATCCTGCCTTATACGTCACCTGCTGTGCATTCATCAGAAGTCAGTGTCAAGTTGTGAAACTTTGGGTAAGAACGTAAGCAGTCAACTGACACCTAAATTCCTTCTTCCTCTTATACCCAAGCTCCTGCAAGCCACACCACCAACTCCCTCAACTTCAACTTCCTCCTAAGTCAGGAACATCAGTAGTCCTGCAGGCAATGTCACTGTCAAGACTGAGGAGTCCTCTCCTAACTGGGATTCCTTGAGGATCCTTGAGTGGTACACCTACTGCTGCTGCTGCTGTTGTTGCTGCTGAGAGTCAATCGTCATCCCAGAGGGGAAGTTGGAAGACCACTTGTACTACTTCAACTAAACAATTGACTGTCCAACAGTCCTTTGTGAAGAAGATGAAATATGACAGCAGTCATCCTGTTGCAAAGTGAATAACTGAGGCCTTGACAGCTACATTGGTGTTAGAAGTGCATCCGGTATCCGCCATTAGTTCAGTGGGACTTAGAGAATTGTTTGAGGTAGTGTGTCCCCGGTTCCAAATCACATCTAGGTTCCACTTCTCTTGGCAGTCGATACCGAGAATGTGCAGAGACATTAGAAAAAGTGTCCTCAGTGTCCCAAATAAAGCAGTTGTACCCACTGTCCACTTAACCATGAACATGTGGAACAGGGCAGACTAAGGACTATGGTGGTCATTCCGAGTTGATCGCTTGCTGCCGTTTTTCACAGAGCAGCGATCAAGTGAAAAAGCAGCAAATCTGTGCATGCTCATGGTACGCAGCGCGCATGCGCTAAGTACTTTCACACAAAACTTTGTAGTTTTACACATGCTCGAGCGACGTTTTTTAGTCGCTCGAGTGTTCGTAGTATGATTGACAGGAAGTTGGTGTTTCTGGGTGGCAACTCTGTGTTTTCAGGGAGTGTGCAAAAAAACGCAGGCGTGCCAGGAAAAAACGCAGGAGTGGCTGGAGAAACAGGGGAGTGGCTGGCCGAACGCAGGGCGTGTTTGTGACGTCAAACCAGGAACTATACAGACTGCAGTCATTGCAAGATAGGAGTAGGTCTGGAGCTACTCAGAAACGGCATGACATTTTTTAGTAGCAGTTCTGCTAATCTTTCGTTCGCACTTCTGCTAAGCTAAGATACACTCCCAGAGGGCGGCGGCCTAGCGTTTGCACTGCTGCTAAAAGGAATGACCACCTATATGACTATGACAGCCCACTGCGTAGATGTATTGCCTCCTGCAGCAACAACAGCAGCGGCACCAGTAGCAGCATCTCGCAAATGCCATCTCATTCCTAGGCAGGCCATGCTATGTATCACCACTTTCCATAAGAGGCACACCACTGACAACCTCTTACGGAGACTGAGGGACATCATCGCACAATGGTTTACCCCAATTAGACTCTCCTGGGAAAATGTGATATCGGACATCGCCACCAATATTGTGCATGCATTACATTTTGTCAAATTCCAGCACGTCCCATGTTTTGCACATACAATTAATTTGGTGGTTTAGAATTTTTTGAAAAATGACAGGGGCATGCAGGAGATGTTGTTGTTGTCCCGAAAAATTGCAGGCCACTTTTGACATTCAGCCACCGCGTGCCGAAGAATTGAGCGCCAGCAAACACTCCTGAACAGCCATGTGTGGTTGGGTGAGGCAGGTGAGGCAGAAACTTTCCTGTCATACTAACGTCCTGCCAGAGTTATGACTGTATAAAGTATATGAAAAATACAAAGAATATGTATGAAATATCTTCTTTGCATTATTCTAATCATTTTTGTAGCCAAAACTCTGGAGTAAAAAGTCTATGGCAGGTAAGGCAGTGCCTCACCTGGCTAACTTTTCCGCACATCTCAGATCAAAATGCTCCATATTTCCAGGAGATTATACTGCTGCACCGGTGTACAATGCGCAGATGTATGCTTTGACTCATATTTTGCATGTAAATCTGGCTCTGGTGCTAGACAGTGCCTCCTGAGCCATTTAGCTCACCGCACGTCCCTGCTCCTGAACCAGCCCTGCCATCACCTGAAGCAAGATGTGGTAACGAGGTCGAATTCAACACTCTATATGCTTCAGAGAATGGAGGAGCAGCAAAAGACCATTTAAGCCTATACATCCACTTACGATATAGGCAAAGGAGTCGAAATGCACCTGACTCAAGTGCAGTGGAGAATGATTTCTGTCTTGTGCAAGGTTCTCTAACCCTTCGAACTTGCTACACGTGAAGTCAGTTCAGACACTGCCAGCTTGAGTCAGGTAATTTCCCTCATCAGGGTTTTGCAGAAGCAGCTGGAGAAATTGATGGATAAGGTAAGATGGAGTAATTCTGCGAAGTATGTGAGACTTGTGGATGGAGCCCTTCGTTCACTTTGCCAGGATTCAAGGGTGGTCAATCTGTTGAAATCAGACCACTACATTTTGGCCACCGTGCGCAATCCTAGGTTTAAAGCCTACGTTCTATCTCTCTTTCTGGCAGACCCAAGTCTGCAGAGGTTCAAAGACATGCTGGTAAGAAAATTGTCAACTCAAGCGGAACGTGACCCGTCAACAGCTCCTCCTTCATTTTCTCCCGCAACTGGGGCTGCGAGGAAATGGATAAGATTTCCTAGCCCACCCGCTGGTGGTGATGCAGGGCAGTCAGGAGCAAGTGCTAACATCTGGTCCGGACTGAAGGACCTGCCAACGATTACTGCATATGCTTCTGTCACCATTGAAAGAATGGTGGAGGATTATATGAGTGACAGCATCCAAGTAGGCATGTTAGACAGTCCGTAAGTATACTGGCAGGAAAAAGAGGCAATTTGGAGGCCCTTGCACAAACTGGCTTTATTTTACCTAAGCTTCCCCCCCTCCATTGTGTACTCCGAAAGAGTGTTTAGTGCTGCCGGTAACCTTGTCAGCGATCACCGCAGGAGGTTACTTCCATAAAATGTGGTGAAGATGATGTTCATCAAAATGAATTATAAATTCCTTCGGGAAGACCTTTACCAGCAATTGCCTCCAGAAAGTACACAGGGACCTGTGATGGTGGATTCCAGTGGGGACAAATTAATACTCTGTGAGGAGGAGGATGTACACACTGAAAGGGACGAGGAATCGGAGGATGAAGATGAGGTCAACATCTTGCCTATGTAGAGCCAGTTTGTGCAAGGAAAGATTGCTTCTTTTTTGGTGGGGCCCAAACAAATCAGTCATTTCAGCCACAGTCATGTGGCAGACCTTTTTGCTGAAATTACTGTTTGTTAAAGTGTGCATGTCCCATTTATGCAACATAAAGGTGGGTGGGAGGGCCCAAGGACAATTCCATTGTGCACCTCTTTTTCTTCTCTGCATCATGTGCTGTTTGGGAACTAGTTTTTTAAGTGCCATCCTGTCTGACACTGCCGTACAACTCCAGGGGTACTGCTGTATAAGTCCAGGGGTACTGCCGTATAAGTCCAGTCCAGTGGTGCTGTCTTGTGCTGCCATAAGTCCAGTGGGGGTGTTCTGTGCTGTATATTATTTACTCCAAATAAAAGGGTTATATACATTACTTATATTATTATCCAAATCATTTTTACAGGGTTTGCCCGGTGTGGTGTAGGGGTACGCTCGTCTGTGCTGCATATTATTATGATAGCTCCAAATAAAAAGGTTATTATTATCCAAATTCATTTTACAGGCTTTGCCATGTGTGTGTGTTTTTAGGGATATGCTCTCCTGTGCCACCAATATTAGGCATTTATTACATCTGGGAAAATTCCAGCATGTCCCATGTTGTTTGTGCAGCACACTTGTATCACTTAGCTTAGTCATACAGCTACCTCATTGCACCTCTTTTTCTTCTTTGCATAATGTGCTGTTTGGGGCCTAGTTTTTTAAGTGCCATCCTGTCTGCAACTGCAGTGCCACTCATAGATAGGCCAGGTGTTTGTGCCGCACACTTGTGTCGCTTAGCTTAGCCATCCAGCTACCTAATTGCACCTCTTTTTCTTCTTTACATCATGTTCTGATTGGGGCCTATTTATTAAATCTGCCATCCTGTCTGCCACTGCAGTGCCACTCCTAGATGGGCCAGGTGTTTGTGCTGCACACTTGTGTCGCTTAGCTTTGTCATCCAGCCACGGTGCAACCTTTTGGCCTAAAATCAATATTGTGAGGTGTGAGGTGTTCAGATTAAACTGGAAATGAGTGGAAATGAAGGTAATTGAGGTTAATAATACCGTAGGATCAAAATTACCCCCAAATTATGTGATTTTAGCTGTTTTTATGTGTTTTATTAAAAAATCATGCAGATCCAAAACCAAAACACAAAAGGGGTGGTTTTGGCAAAACCAATCCAGATCCAAAGCACGAGCATGGAACCAGAACCAAAACCAAAACACAAAACACGAAAAGTGCCCAGCGCACATCTCTAAATATTAGCGATGAGAATCAGACACATATTAATATTTTGTGAAAAGGTCTCTAGTCGGACTAGTGGGAATGGATAAGTTGCAAAAGTCTGTGATGCGCTAAACGGTGCTATTTGGTGTGATTTATGGATAGGTACATGAGGGCATGTCTTTATAAAAC
Source organism: Pseudophryne corroboree (assembly GCF_028390025.1). Classification (NCBI taxonomy): domain Eukaryota; kingdom Metazoa; phylum Chordata; class Amphibia; order Anura; family Myobatrachidae; genus Pseudophryne; species Pseudophryne corroboree. Next base: position 298,955,021 of record NC_086450.1, on the reverse strand, counting down.
AGGTCTCCTAAAACCCATTTTTATCATACTGTGCATAGTGTTCAGACTTCTTCTGTAGCGGGGATATGAATCATTATCTGTTTTTTTACAATTAAATTATATGATATTTTGTATATTCTGATATTGACCCATTGTAAGACCCTGAGTTCCTGAGTACTTTTAAGGTTTTGGAAATATCTAAAACAATTAATTCCTATGTATATGGAAGATACTAATTCTGTATGTGATCATTTGTTCCCTGTGAGATTGTGATTCCCATGAAATTTGTATTGTTCTTCCCCTCATGTTTCTGCATATTTTGGGGGAGATTTACTAAAGCTTCTAAAAATGAAAAGTCCCCCTATCAATCAAGCAGAGTTTGTCTATGATTTACAGTGGCTTTGTCTCTGTGGTGCCTTTAAGAGGTCTCTCTAAATCCTGGGAAATTGCATCCCAACATGAGAGCATAGGGGAGCTTAGGATCAACCATGGCAACCAACTCATAAGAGCACTCGCCCTTGGTGAGGCTAAGACACCACTGGAGAAGTTTTCTGTGTATCCATGAATTCAGAGTACTTCAACAAACCCTGGCACTTTTTCCACTGGCCTGGGTAAGACAACATCTGAGCTCAGGGTCAGCTCACTCCCTGAGTCTATAATAGCTGGGAGTTCTCTGCCATTTGTATAACATTTTTCTACATTAATGTGGGTCTGGAATCCAGGTGTACCATCATGCAAAAAGCGGGGTACATGGTGCCCATACTGGCAACCACACATTCCTTAAGCTCTGTTTTTCTTGGACATTCCCATGTTATATGACCTGGCTCTCTGCATTCATAACAAATGACCCTGGCATCTCCAGCGGTGTTTCCTTGCGGATGAGTGACAGTCGGGGTCACAGTTCACTGGGGGGCCATCTCAACTGGTCGCCCATTCCCTGGTTTCTCTTCCAACAACTCTGGCATAATTCCTGTGGTCTTATACCACTCCAATACTGTAATTAATTCCTCTAAAGTCTGAGGATCAGCATGCATGACCAAGCGCTGCATATTCGGCCCTAGGGGTTTTATACACTGGTCAGTAACCGTCTCTACAATCTGAGCGGCAGTTTGGTCTTCTGGCAAGAGCAAATGCTGCCCCTTCTGGCAAATTCTGCTACCTGCTTCTAAATTGGGACCCCTGGTAATAGGACCCATTTGTGGAAGCGCTGTACTTTCCCAGAAGGAGTGAGACCTGACCCTCTGGGTCACCTGAAGTAGACATTTTCTTTAGATGCCCTGCAGCAGGTGGTGTGCCAATTGTTTGGGTCACTAATTGTAACATTTGCTCCTCTGTTTATTTGATTTGAGGATAGCAATTTACTATAGTATGAAAGAGGTCCTCCATTTTTACAGAGAGAAGTTTGAGCACAAAGTTTTGGTGCTTTTAAATTAAAAATAAAAATCCAGTTTAAACTAAGGATGAGCCGGCACTCCTGAGGACACCTGCTGCACTGCCGACATTGCTAGCACTCCTGCATTGAGGACTCCTCTGGCACTCTTGCGCTGCTGACACTCCTGCACTGGGACACTGCAGGCACTTCTGCACTGAGGACACCTCCAGTACTTCCACACTGCAGAGACTTCTGGCACTCCTGCGCTGAGGACACCTCCGGCACCCCCACACTGCCAACACTGCTGGCACCCCTGCAGTAAGGACACTGTCACCACTCCTGAACTGAGGGCCCCTCCAGTACTACCACATTGCTAACAATGCCAGCACCCCGCATTGCCGACACTGCTGACACCACCACACTGAGGACACCACAGACACTCCTGCACTGCCAACACTGCTGACACCACTGCATTGAGGACACAGCTGGCACCCTTGCACTACCAACACTGTCGGAACCACAGCACTGAGGATACCCCTGACATCCCCGCATTTACGACACTGCCAGCACCACAGCATTGAGAACTCCGCTGGCACCCCTGCACTGCCGACACTGCTGGCACCTCTGCACTGAGGACACCATTGACACCCCTGCACTGCCGACACTACTGCTCTAAGGACACTGCTGGCACCTCTGCACTGCCGACACTGCTGGCAACACCACACTGAAGACATCGCTGACAACCCCACAATGAGAACCCTCTGTCACAGTAAGTGCACTATACCTCATAAAAAAATGAATAAGCACTTGAGAGAACAGCAAAAGAACTTAAAACTGTTGATTCCAGATATGACAAGTTTAAACTGCCATGATATTGAACCAGGGGACTATGTGATGATTCAAAAAATTTTACACTCAGGTTGTTTTATAGACCATTGGGAGGCCACTTCAATGAAGGTAGCAGAGAGAGAGACTTGGGTACATTTGTTGTATTGCAAGAAAGCTAGTTACCAAGAAGAAGCTTGGGAAAGAAGTGAAATGGAGGAGATATCACTAGAGAACCTATTCTGGGAGAACTGAGAGGCGATAACAGCGGACATTTCCCCCTCTGAATGTATTAAGTGTTCACAGGACTTTTGGTTGAGAGATAGAAGATCATCGACAATAAACATTTTCTTTTTCCATTTTTTTCCTTTTTGACTTTATTTTTCTCAGGACTGTTTATTTTTGCGAAGGTTTAAAAATAATTGAGTGGGGGCTTGGAACAGGTACTTCAGGATATGGTGATGACTTGATAGAATCCCAGGCACAGTCTGATACTTTGCTCAAAGCAGGAGTGAGTAAGAGGTCTGGAGAGTACGGAGTTTGGAGACAATGTGAGGGGTTATTGTCTGAGGAATACTGTATTTGAAACTATTGTGACCCTATAATTGAAGATGAGTGCATCCAAAAATGTCAGTCTAGCAATAAGGCAGAATTTGACAGACATCCCTTGAGTGATTAACACTCACTAGTGGGTAAGGTCTTAAACTAAACAGAATGTTGGGTGTGCTCACAGGTACCTCAAGGACAAAATAATGTAGGCTTAGTACCATACCCATTAACATTAGATGAGGTACTTGAGTTACGTGGGGGGAGACTGGTGGACAGGAAATATAATAAATCTAGATCCCCTAGCCTAAGACTCCACCAGTACCATGTAGATAAATCCCTGATATGTTTAGATTTGAACAATTCCCAGAAACCAGGAAATTGGGAGATAATATGGAATAATCAGACAATGACCTACTCACATCCAGCAAAGGGAAGCTGCTCCTGTGTCTTTGTGGTGTCATCATTATTATCGGTTTGGGAAAAAAATGTGTTCGGGTGATAAACCAGAGAAAAAGTTGGCGTTGAGAGATCAGAAGATGTTAGCACAAATTTAATGAGCTTAACGAGAAGCAGTACTGTAGAAGAAGACCTAGTATATAACCCTGAAGTGGAAATGATGATCAGATAAGGGATACCATGTAAATGCTAGAGATGAGCGCCTGAAATTTTTCGGGTTTTGTGTTTTGGTTTTGGGTTCGGTTCCGCGGCCGTGTTTTGGGTTCGAACGCGTTTTGGCAAAACCTCACCGAATTATTTTTGTCGGATTCGGGTGTGTTTTGGATTCGGGTGTTTTTTTCCAAAAACACTAAAAAACAGCTTAAATCATAGAATTTGGGGGTCATTTTGATCCCAAAGTATTATTAACCTCAAAAACCATAATTTACACTCATTTTCAGTCTATTCTGAATACCTCACACCTCACAATATTATTTTTAGTCCTAAAATTTGCACCGAGGTCGCTGTGTGAGTAAGATAAGCGACCCTAGTGGCCGACACAAACACCGGGCCCATCTAGGAGTGGCACTGCAGTGTCACGCAGGATGTCCCTTCCAAAAAACCCTCCCCAAACAGCACATGACGCAAAGAAAAAAAGAGGCGCAATGAGGTAGCTGTGTGAGTAAGATTAGCGACCCTAGTGGCCGACACAAACACCGGGCCCATCTAGGAGTGGCACTGCAGTGTCACGCAGGATGGCCCTTCCAAAAAACCCTCCCCAAACAGCACATGACGCAAAGAAAAAAAGAGGCGCAATGAGGTAGCTGTGTGAGTAAGATTAGCGACCCTAGTGGCCGACACAAACACCGGGCCCATCTAGGAGTGGCACTGCAGTGTCACGCAGGATGGCCCTTCCAAAAAACCCTCCCCAAACAGCACATGACGCAAAGAAAAAAAGAGGCGCAATGAGGTAGCTGACTGTGTGAGTAAGATTAGCGACCCTAGTGGCCGACACAAACACCGGGCCCATCTAGGAGTGGCACTGCAGTGTCACGCAGGATGTCCCTTCCAAAAAACCCTCCCCAAACAGCACATGACGCAAAGAAAAAAAGAGGCGCAATGAGGTAGCTGTGTGAGTAAGATTAGCGACCCTAGTGGCCGACACAAACACCGGGCCCATCTAGGAGTGGCACTGCAGTGTCACGCAGGATGTCCCTTCCAAAAAACCCTCCCCAATCAGCACATGATGCAAAGAAAAAGAAAAGAAAAAAGAGGTGCAAGATGGAATTGTCCTTGGGCCCTCCCACCCACCCTTATGTTGTATAAACAAAACAGGACATGCACACTTTAACCAACCCATCATTTCAGTGACAGGGTCTGCCACACGACTGTGACTGATATGACGGGTTGGTTTGGACCCCCCCCAAAAAAGAAGCAATTAATCTCTCCTTGCACAAACTGGCTCTACAGAGGCAAGATGTCCACCTCATCTTCACCCTCCGATATATCACCGTGTACATCCCCCTCCTCACAGATTATCAATTCGTCCCCACTGGAATCCACCATCTCAGCTTCCTGTGTACTTTGTGGAGGCAATTGCTGCTGGTCAATGTCTCCGCGGAGGAATTGATTATAATTCATTTTAATGAACATCATCTTCTCCACATTTTCTGGATGTAACCTCGTACGCCGATTGCTGACAAGGTGAGCGGCGGCACTAAACACTCTTTCGGAGTACACACTTGTGGGAGGGCAACTTAGGTAGAATAAAGCCAGTTTGTGCAAGGGCCTCCAAATTGCCTCTTTTTCCTGCCAGTATAAGTACGGACTGTGTGACGTGCCTACTTGGATGCGGTCACTCATATAATCCTCCACCATTCTATCAATGTTGAGAGAATCATATGCAGTGACAGTAGACGACATGTCCGTAATCGTTGTCAGGTCCTTCAGTCCGGACCAGATGTCAGCATCAGCAGTCGCTCCAGACTGCCCTGCATCACCGCCAGCGGGTGGGCTCGGAATTCTGAGCCTTTTCCTCGCACCCCCAGTTGCGGGAGAATGTGAAGGAGGAGATGTTGACAGGTCGCGTTCCGCTTGACTTGACAATTTTGTCACCAGCAGGTCTTTCAACCCCAGCAGACCTGTGTCTGCCGGAAAGAGAGATCCAAGGTAGGCTTTAAATCTAGGATCGAGCACGGTGGCCAAAATGTAGTGCTCTGATTTCAACAGATTGACCACCCGTGAATCCTTGTTAAGCGAATTAAGGGCTGCATCCACAAGTCCCACATGCCTAGCGGAATCGCTCCGTGTTAGCTCCTTCTTCAATGCCTCCAGCTTCTTCTGCAAAAGCCTGATGAGGGGAATGACCTGACTCAGGCTGGCAGTGTCTGAACTGACTTCACGTGTGGCAAGTTCAAAGGGCATCAGAACCTTGCACAACGTTGAAATCATTCTCCACTGCACTTGAGACAGGTGCATTCCATCTCCTATATCGTGCTCAATTGTATAGGCTTGAATGGCCTTTTGCTGCTCCTCCAACCTCTGAAGCACATAGAGGGTTGAATTCCACCTCGTTACCACTTCTTGCTTCAGATGATGGCAGGGCAGGTTCAGTAGTTTTTGGTGGTGCTCCAGTCTTCTGTACGTGGTGCCTGTACGCCGAAAGTGTCCCGCAATTTTTCTGGCCACCGACAGCATCTCTTGCACGCCCCTGTCGTTTTTTAAAAAATTCTGCACCACCAAATTCAAGGTATGTGCAAAACATGGGACGTGCTGGAATTTGCCCATATTTAATGCACACACAATATTGCTGGCGTTGTCCGATGCCACAAATCCACAGGAGAGTCCAATTGGGGTAAGCCATTCCGCGATGATCTTCCTCAGTTGCCGTAAGAGGTTTTCAGCTGTGTGCGTATTCTGGAAAGCGGTGATACAAAGCGTAGCCTGCCTAGGAAAGAGTTGGCGTTTGCGAGATGCTGCTACTGGTGCCGCCGCTGCTGTTCTTGCGGCGGGAGTCCATACATCTACCCAGTGGGCTGTCACAGTCATATAGTCCTGACCCTGCCCTGCTCCACTTGTCCACATGTCCGTGGTTAAGTGGACATTGGGTACAGCTGCATTTTTTAGGACACTGGTGACTCTTTTTCTGAGGTCTGTGTACATTTTCGGTATCGCCTGCCTAGAGAAATGGAACCTAGATGGTATTTGGTACCGGGGACACAGTACCTCCAACAAGTCTCTAGTTGGCTCTGCAGTAATGATGGATACCGGAACCACGTTTCTCACCACCCAGGATGCCAAGGCCTCAGTTATCCGCTTTGCAGTAGGATGACTGCTGTGATATTTCATCTTCCTCGCAAAGGACTGTTGAACAGTCAATTGCTTACTGGAAGTAGTACAAGTGGGCTTACGACTTCCCCTCTGGGATGACCATCGACTCCCAGCGGCAACAACAGCAGCGCCAGCAGCAGTAGGCGTTACACGCAAGGATGCATCGGAGGAATCCCAGGCAGGAGAGGACTCGTCAGACTTGCCAGTGACATGGCCTGCAGGACTATTGGCATTCCTGGGGAAGGAGGAAATTGACACTGAGGGAGTTGGTGGGGTGGTTTGCGTGAGCTTGGTTACAAGAGGAAGGGATTTACTGGTCAGTGGACTGCTTCCGCTGTCACCCAAAGTTTTTGAACTTGTCACTGACTTATTATGAATGCGCTGCAGGTGACGTATAAGGGAGGATGTTCCGAGGTGGTTAACGTCCTTACCCCTACTTATTACAGCTTGACAAAGGGAACACACGGCTTGACACCTGTTGTCCGCATTTCTGGTGAAATACCTCCACACCGAAGAGCTGATTTTTTTGGTATTTTCACCTGGCATGTCAACGGCCATATTCCTCCCACGGACAACAGGTGTCTCCCCGGGTGCCTGACTTAAACAAACCACCTCACCATCAGAATCCTTCTGGTCAATTTCCTCCCCAGCGCCAGCAACACCCATATCCTCCTCATCCTGGTGTACTTCAACACTGACATCTTCAATCTGACTATCAGGAACTGGACTGCGGGTGCTCCTTCCAGCACTTGCAGGGGGCATGCAAATGGTGGAAGGCGCATGCTCTTCACGTCCAGTGTTGGGAAGGTCAGGCATCGCAACCGACACAATTGGACTCTCCTTGTGGATTTGGGATTTCAAAGAACGCACAGTTCTTTGCGGTGCTTTTGCCAGCTTGAGTCTTTTCAGTTTTCTAGCGAGAGGCTGAGTGCTTCCATCCTCATGTGAAGCTGAACCACTAGCCATGAACATAGGCCAGGGCCTCAGCCGTTCCTTGCCACTCCGTGTGGTAAATGGCATATTGGCAAGTTTACGCTTCTCCTCCGACAATTTTATTTTAGGTTTTGGAGTCCTTTTTTTTCTGATATTTGGTGTTTTGGATTTGACATGCTCTGTACTATGACATTGGGCATCGGCCTTGGCAGACGACGTTGCTGGCATTTCATCGTCTCGGCCATGACTAGTGGCAGCAGCTTCAGCACGAGGTGGAAGTGGATCTTGATCTTTCCCTAATTTTGGAACCTCAACTTTTTTGTTCTCCATATTTTATAGGCAGAACTAAAAGGCACCTCAGGTAAACAATGGAGATGGATGGATTGGATACTAGTATACAATTATGGACGGACTGCCACGGTTAGGTGGTATAAAAAAACCACGGTTAGGTGGTATATATTGTAATACAATTATGGATGGACGGACTGCCTGCCGAGTGCCGACACAGAGGTAGCCACAGCCGTGAACTACCGCACTGTACACTGGTTGATAAAGAGATAGTAGTATACTCGTAACAACTAGTATGACACTATGACGGTATAAAGAATGAAAAAAAACCCACGGTTAGGTGGTATATATTATAATAATACAATTATGGATGGACGGACTGCCTGCCGACTGCCGACACAGAGGTAGCCACAGCCGTGAACTACCGCACTGTACACTGGTTGATAAAGAGATAGTAGTATACTCGTAACAACTAGTATGACTATGACGACGGTATAAAGAAAGAAAAAAAAATACCACGGTTAGGTGGTATATAATTATACAATTATGGATGGACGGACTGCCTGCCGAGTGCCGACTGCCGACACAGAGGTAGCCACAGCCGTGAACTACCGCACTGTACTGTGTCTGCTGCTAATATAGACTGGTTGATAAAGAGATAGTATACAACAATATACTACTATACTGGTGGTCAGGCACTGGTCACCACTAGTCACACTGGCAGTGGCACTCCTGCAGCAAAAGTGTGCACTGTTTAATTTTAAATTAATATAATATTATGTACTCCTGGCTCCTGCTATAACAACCTGCAGTGCTCCCCAGTCTCCCCCACAATTATTATAAGCTTTTATACATTGATGTGCAGCACACTGGGCTGAGCTGAGTGCACACAGACTGAGTCACACTGTGTGACTGCTGTGTATCGTTTTTTTCAGGCAGAGAACGGATATAGCAGAGAACGGATATATTAAATAAAAGTTAACTTAACAACAACTGCACTGGTCACTGTGGTAAACTCTGTCTGCACAATCTCTCTCTCTCTCTCTCTCTTCTAATCTATTCTAATGGAGAGGACGCCAGCCACGTCCTCTCCCTATCAATCTCAATGCACGTGTGAAAATGGCGGCGACGCGCGGCTCCTTATATAGAATCCGAGTCTCGCGAGAATCCGACAGCGTCATGATGACGTTCGGGCGCGCTCGGGTTAACCGAGCAAGGCGGGAAGATCCGAGTCGCTCGGACCCGTGAAAAAAAAAGTGAAGTTCGTGCGGGTTCGGATTCAAAGAAACCGAACCCGCTCATCTCTAGTAAATGCCAATATTTGTATGCTCTGTTTTCTTCCCCCTCTGCGCCATTAATTGTCATCCCAACAACGCTTGGATTTGGACTTCCTAAACATCCTTTATAGGTTGGATACACTCCCACGTCTTACCCATGGGCCTTATATACCCGCTGAGTCAACACCTTTAAGAATAGGTTAGATAAATTCCTATTGGATAAGATATTCAGCGTTATGGTGCGTAGGCACGCATTATAGTTAATTTAACTAGTCCTAACATAAAAATAACTAGTCCTATAATAAGACTGCATAGGAGACCACAAATAGGTTGAACTCGATGGACAATTGTCTTTTTTCAACCTTAGTTATAATCTCTGATGAATCTCTGATGAAGTCCTAACGGATGAAACGTGTTAGGTTTCTTCTAACATGTGAATTGGATCATACATCTGGAAAATCTAATTGAAGACTATACTTCTTATACAACAGTTGATATCATCAGAATTTAATTCTCCAACTGATTGTCATACAATATGTTCTTGTGTATGTGATGTTTATGATCTTAAAGAAAATCTTTTATTGATGTCACAAACATTTACCACAGTGTTCTGATTTTATGAATAAATGTTTCTATTTTAAATGTTTTGATTTTCTGAGGTGGTTCAGCTCCCATGAGAATTCTTTTTTTTCTTGCATGTATATATATATATATATGTATATATATATATATTGTGATGATAGAGACACCAGACGGTCTGAAGTGGAGTGCCAGACCAGCCAAAAGGAACCTCGCAAAAAGGAAATGGGATCCGTTCCATATTTTGCAACGACCTGGAAAATGCCTACAGCAGACTTTAGAAACCCCCAGGGAGACAGAAGGAACTATTTTAGGTCCTGTAGTTTGGTTTTGTAGAAAACCAGCAAGGGTCCCTGGGGGTGGATGGGAGAAGAGGGCGGGCCTCATCCACAAAGGTCAGTACAGGTCTTGTGGGTTCTGCAGCCAGTATGACTGAGTAATTGTGCACCTGAAGAATACCTAGAAAGGGCTGTAGGTTTCACAGGTGCAGGACCTCTGATGCTGACTAGCGTCCAGAAGATAGGCCCTGTAAGGGGGGCTAGTGTCAGGGGTCTGGAAGACTGTGTATGCTTGAAGGGACTTCGGTACCAGTGGTTCCTGTCAGGACGCATTTCCACTGAAGCGGGACGCTGCACACATTGGTGACTATAACCCAGGACACTGTGTTATGAATGCTTATTTGTAATGCTGTTGGCAAAAAGCTTTATACTGCTGGATTCATTGTTGTATAGACGGTATGCTGTGTCTATAATCACCTGGCGGCTGTGTGATGTTACAGAGCCAGGGAGATTGTTGTTACCCCAAGTTGTTTTATGTAGTAAAGAACCTGTGGTCTAATAAAACTGTTTTGTTTTCTCTATATACCTTGGTGTCAGTATTGTTATTTTATGACAACCCCAACAATACTGTTACTATATATATATATATATATATATATATATATATATATATATATATATATATATATATATATATATATAAAGGTATTGTTTCATTAGATATCCAGCCATACATGTAATACAGGGATGGAACTGCATAGGGACACTGTGTGTGAGATCAAATTGTTCAGGGTCACTTAAGTAGTAATCTGGTGGTTGTGAGGATATTGTCACATATTGTGACAAGTTATTAGCGATACCGGTTTCATGTATATTCCTGTATGATACTGTGGTCAATTTGAACTGGTCTTTAGGTGGGAGCCCAGAGGTAAACAACTGTAATCACATCCCAAGATTAGGCATCGGCCAGTGTTCGAACTGACCAATGACCCACAGTTTACTGAATATGTCCCTCCCCTGGACCAATGGAAGAAGATCTTACATTCCCCATTGTACTGTTTTTGGAACACTGTATAAAAAGACACGCACCTGGCACAGGTTTCAGTCACCTTTCTCAGATGTCATCTTGTTAGACGACTGAGACCTAGATCCAGTGGCGCCAGCGTATATGTATTTGGTCTGTTACCTGTAAGCCCTTATTGGTGTATTATACTGTGCTTGCATTTCTCTGTATAATTGTGTTTATTGTTTGATCAATTATTACTGCGATCTGTATCTGTTTTCCCTTTTCATATTATTAAATGTTTGCGGGTTGGAGGGCAGTACACTTGTAACGTGGTCATTTAAGGTAAAGTGCTACACTTCTCATCAGAGTTGTGGCCGGTTACATTAACAATTGCACTGGTTTTTAAATATTAATAACTTTTACAGTTGGCATGTGCACTTGTGTAGGAGGTATCAATGTCTGCTGTTGCTATTTTACACATGGTTTGGTTTTGTTTCTTTGCTGTTTGGTATCTACTTTAGTGAAATGATATTGTACACACAATTCTCAGGAAATTTCTCTGTTGGATTGTTTTCTATTGTTAGTACTTGTGAGTTGGTTTGATTGGTTATTGCTAATAGAGTACTAATTTGTAAAAAAATTTTAAACAGAAATAACTGCCGTGTGTTTGTACCGCTGCTCTGATGCTTAGTTGAGTCAGCCAGGCTTTGGTCTGTGTTGGTGAACAATATTGTGAGCAGTGAGGTGGTGAAAATTGACTGAAAATGAGTGAAAATGAATGTTATTGAGGTTTGTAATACTGTAGGAACATAAACACCCTCAAATTCTTTGGTTTTAGCTGTTTTTATGTTTTATTTTTAAATACAGATCCAAAACCAAAACCCAAAAGGGTGGTTTTGGCAAAACCAATCCAGACACAAAAAACGAAAGGAGATCCAGATCCAAAACCAAAACACAAAACCTGAAAAGTATCTGATGCACATCTCTAGTTTAAACAAATAAATGTGTCTTTAGCACTGCACTCAGTCAACTAAATTCAGCACAGTAAAACAAAACACTGTGTTTTTCCCAGCAATGCATGGGTTAAACAGAACACAGAAAAAAATAACTATATTTTTCTTTAAGCAGTGCTTAATTAGACCTTACTATAAATATAAATCACTATTACACAGCACTCAACTATTCCTAGATTTGGGGTGCAACCAGAACCAGCCATAACCAATGTAATGCCCTAGGCAAGTTTTTGGCTAGAGCCCCCTAGTACTGCCGCTAGTTCCACATTTGACACTACAACCATTTCCCAGCACCATCACCCCTCACCAATGGCAGTCCTCATTTTGGTGCTCCTACCCCCTATATTTGAAACATGAACAGTGCGCACATTCGGCGCGCAGCCCAAAAAGGGGCATGTTCTTGCTGGGAAGGGGCATGGCCACTCAATGGTACACTCAATTCAAATTACGCCACGCAGTAGTGCAACTTTATTCACATTTCATGCGATAGTGTTCCTTATTCAAGTTACGTCACACAGTAGTACCACTTTACCTTATATACGTATTTCCTCATAGTAGTGCCCCTTATATACACTTTACATCACACTGAATTGCTCCTTTTTCACATTACACCACACCATATTGCTCTTTATTCACATTAGACCACACAGTAGTGCCCTTTCTATATGTTATGCCACACAATATAGCACCTTATACACATTATGCCACACATTAGTAATGCATTTATACACATAATACCACACAGTAATGCCCGTTACACATATGACACACATTATTAATGTCCTTATAAATATAATGTGCCTTACACATTATGCCAACCTTTATTAATGCCCGTTACACATAATGTCCCTTACACATACGCCGCACATTAGAAATGCTATTATACACATAATGACAAACATTATGGGGATGATTCAGACCTGATCGCATGCAGGCTTTTTTCGCTGCGCTGTGATCAGGTCAGAACTACACATGCATATGCACTGCAATGCGCAGGCATGTCGCTTGGGTACAAAGTGGATCGTTGCTGTGCGATTGGTTTTATGAAGAATCCATTCGCACAGCCGATCGCAAGGATATTGACAGGAAGAGGGCATTTGTGGGTGGCAACTGACCGTTTTCAGGGAGTGGTTGGAAAAACACAGGCGTGTTCAAGCATTTGCATGGCAGGTGTCTGACGTCAATTCCGGTCCCGGACAGGCTGAAGTGATCACAGTGGCTGAGTAAGCCCTGGGCTTCTCAGAAACTGCAAAAGAACTTTTTGTACTGCTCGGCTACACATGCATTTGCACACTTACACAGCTAAAATACACTCCCCTGTAGGTGGCGACTATCTGATCGCAGTGCTGCAAAAAACTGCTAGCAAGTGATCAGGTCTGGATTAGGCCCTATGTCCCTTAGACATATGCCGCACATTATAAATGCATTTATACATGTGACATACATAATGACACTTGCATGTATGCTAAACACTATTGCACAACCAACCTACCCGCACACAGCACTCACATGGCCGCTAATGTGACCTCTTCCTCTGCTTGGATACAGATGTGTCCTCATACATTTTGCCTCAATACACCATGCAGAATGCAATTTATTTGCATTGCTTTATGGCTAGGATGCTCACATGCAGCTTCTGATGATTAAAATGATATGCGGCATGCCTATATTCTGTATGTGTGACTGTGACTGTATCTGCATACAAAATGCTGATTTCCAGAAATACACTGTAACATAGCATTTTGTATGCAGATACAGTCACAGTCACACAAAGAATATAGGCATGCTGCATATCATTTTAATCAGCAGAAGCTGCCCGTGCCCCTAGGCATTTCCTTAGTTTACTTATGCCTTAGGCCAGCTCTGGGTGCAACACGGTATGCGACCACATTGTTAAAAAAGAAATCACAGGGTTTATGCACTCACTATACCAACTGAAAATAACAAACAGTGAAGTCTTAGCTAATGCATTGATCATGAATTGGGGCAGTACGGATGGTGTAATGGTTAGCATTACTACCTCACAGCGCTGATGTCATGGGTTCAGTTCCCACCATGGCCCTAACTGTGTGGAGTTTGTATATTCTTCCCATACTTGCGTGGTTTTCCTCCGGGTACTCTGGTTTCCTCCCACAATCCAAAATATACTTGTAGGTTAATTGACTTCCAACAAAAATTAACCCTAGTGTGAATGTGTGTGCGTGTACATGTGGTAGGGAATATAGATTGTAAGCTCCACTAGGGCAGGGACTATTATTCTCTGTAAAGCGCTGTGGAATATGTGTGCACTATTTAAATAACTGGTAATAAAATAATATTAAATAAATAATCAACGCATCCAAGCCTACAGCCCCCGGCAAGTAACCCCACTACACTGCAGGTCCTACTCTATTGCTCAAAATAATTATCATAAAAATAGCTATAACATTAGTGTTAAACTTTAGGTGTGCTACCTGGTCTAATGCTCACAGCCACTTTGCTTATATAAGTGTGACAGCTACCCACACACCTGTTGTAAAGCACCTAGGAAAACAGCTAACACAAGCTATAATTAAGTTCTAGGAATAGGTGAGTGTCATAGAATAGAGCTTTTTGTGTATGAGATTCATTTTTTCATTAATCTTTTTGTGATCACATTTCTCATGCACTGTTTTAACTTCATTATATATATGCAAAAGAAGCCTGTATTCATACTGCATTGAAAAAATATATATTGTTATCCCTTACATTACAATTAGGGGTGTGTCAAGAGAGAACGGGCCCCTTGTGCAGCATCTGTTTAGGGGGCCCTCCTCCCTAGCCAGCAGTGCAGCTTTAGTGCTAGCAGACTCTGGCGCTGTGTCTGTAACATCTATTTCCCAAATGATTTTGCAGCACTGCAGCTGCTGGTGCTGGACTCAAGAAAGGTAAGTATAGAGGTGAAATTATATTAACCCATTTTAGACACACCACTGATTACAACATAATTTGTTTCAGATACAAAGGGGGAGATGTATGAATAGTTGTTAAATGTATTAGCAGTAACTGCACACATGTTGTGCTGCAGTTATCACTTCTCTTCATCTACTGTATGAAAGTGTGAAAATGTGTAGAATCACGGAGGTGCATCAATTACTAGGTCAGGAGTCAGTTGCATTGACAGTACCAAAAGCAGGTTCCCTTGATTTTGGCAGATCTGGCTGTTGAAAGTGCACACTGAGTGTACCTGGCTTTTGCCCATCACTATACCCTGTAAGTTGCTTGTAGGTGCCGCTGGACAGGATAGTCTGGTGCATGCACAGTATCACTTCATGCACTAGTCATGGACACTGAAAGAGCAAGAGTAAGATTTGCTGAAAAGGTTAGTAAACACTCTCCCCCTACGGTAAATTATTTTTTTAATACATTCCACCCATAATTGGCCCAACTTCACCTCAATAATTGGCAAAGCAGTACCATGCATAAAGGCCACTTTATTACATCTTCCCTTAAGTTACTTTCTTTTTTTCTTTCTATGTGTTGCCAATTTAGAATCAGCTCCTAAGATAGTATATAAAACAAAGGGAAAGAGGAGATATTACAATCTAAGTTGTATGGCTGCATTATGATAGGTTGTCTTTTGTGAACTACAGTATACAATAAACATTTGCGTAATTATTTAAAGGCTCTTATTCACTGAGACCATCATCTTAACTCCTGCCAGGCCCTATAGTAGTATAAATCACACTTCTGGGGTAACCAGGTTGGCTCAGCAGGGGGTGGGCCATAGCATACGTGGGTGGTGCAGGGAAGCATGACAGTGCAATTGCACCATCATAGCCCATCACCCACTGTACAATGGCAAGATTACCAGCATTGCAAAGTAGGGATGGGGCAACAGTTATAAGATTCACCATGTACACTTGAATACTCTCCCAGCAGTCTCCCCCAGCTGAGAGTAGAAATACAGTTTGTACAGTACATAGGCTTGTATTAAAAGTCAAAATTTTCACTATTTCATATGTGTATAAAATATTGCCACCAGTTACCTTATTAAGCCTATTAAATATCGTTTATTCTAATAAATCTCTTACTTTAAGATTTTAGCCATATCAGCAAATTGCGTAACTTATTACCTTAGCAATGCAGTTTGTTGCATAACATATTTGCTAAAATACCATATTAGTTGTCATTTTTGATATTGCATTGTATAGTAACTGAAAGTGTTTTGTTTTATTTTATTTTTAATTTTTTTTGGGGGGGGCACTTTCATAAGAAAACATTCACAATGGGGCTTATTCCATGTTGGGAACAAAGCAAATATACAACGGGGGCAAATGCATTTATTATTTTTGCATGCAAGGTAAATACTGCCTGCTTTTGCATGAACAGTAGCTCACAAATATTGGACAGCTTTATTTTTACTCTGAAATAAAGATTTGAGTTTGGACACACCCCTCTCAAGTCTAAATCTCTACACATGTTAAAGCACTATGCAGTGCAGCATGGGTTTGCCAAGGTACAATGGTGGTCATTCCGAGTTGTTCGCTCGCTAGCTACTTTTAGAAGAAATGCAAACACAAAGCCGCTGCCCTCTGGGAGTGTATCTTAGCATAGCTGAATTGCTAACGAAAGATTAGCAATTCTGCTATTAAGTATTTCCTTGCAGTTTCTGAGTAGCTCCAGACCTACTCCTAGATTGCGATCACCTCAGTCCGTTTAGTTCCTGGTTTGACGGCACAAACACGCCCTGCATCCAGCCAGCCACTCCTGCGTTTTCTGCTGGCATGCCTGCGTTTTTTAGCACACTCCCGGATAACGGTCAGTTACCACCCAGAAACACCCATTTCCTGTCAATCATTCTCCGATCAACAGAGCGACTGAAAAGCTTTGTTCGCCAATGAGTAAAATAGCATAGTTTTGTGTAAAATTGCTTAGCGCGTGCGCCCTGCTGTGCATACGCATGCGCAGACCTGCTGGATTTTAGCCTATTAGCAATTCTGCTAAAAATAGCAGCGAGCGAACAACTCGGAATGACCACCAATGTTACAGTACTTGCCCTTTTTTCTGCTCACAACTCACATTTGTCCACAATATTTCTTCATCAGAGATCTACTTTATGGTATACATACTAAATTATATTTTAGGGTGATTTTACCATGGGATTTAATGCAGTGAATCTTTTAAAGGCAATACACTGTTAAACTGACATTTTTTTAGATAACCTCCTTAGTGTTACTCTCCTCAGTTAAACAAATTTTGAGTTCAACAACTTAAACCTAGGATCATAAAATGTATGAGATTTGGTTCTTCTGAACTTACCAGTAATGAAAACCTGGGAGCTCTTAAGCTAGGAGAATGCTGCAACACAAAGAGTGATTAAATGTTCCAGTTGATCAGGCAATACTCGACAGAACAAATCATCATTTTGTTATTAAATTAAGATGAGTGAATTGATTCATTTAAATCACATTCTACGCAGGCTAAAAAATTTCCAAATTGATAATGATTTGCATACAATTTGAAGAATAAAACATGACCATGGCAGTTTCAGACAAGTCACATCAATCATAAGGCAACAATCACATCCCTTTCTTATAATCCTAAAAAAGTAGAACATTTAATTTTGGTATGTTCAGTTACTGTACACTAATTTTTGTTTTTTTATTTCCAAACTGTAGACCTAAAGGGAAAATAAATGCTAATAAAAGATAATATAAAACATTCATATTGGCTCTAAAAATGATCAAAACAGACATATTAAGAATGTTGAGCACTATTGTGATAAGGCTATCTATTTATCTTATAACATTCACAATAAATAGGTAAGAGACTCAGATCGCAATTGGCGTATGGGGTACCATAAGGGTACGCACTTAGCGTAGCATACGCTCGGCCGTGATCGAGACGCACATGCGACATGCTCGCTCACAGCTTAATGCGTGGTGTCGAGCACGCTATAGGCGGCCGACTACCGTAATGCTACGCTACCAGCGTAGCGGACGCTTGAGTCCACGAGGAGAACACGAGCGGCGCAGACGCTCACGGGATGACAATCAGTAAACCTTGAATGTAACACACAGAAAGGATACTCTTATACTGTAAACCTTGTACTGAAATACTGTAGCGATGTAACGCTGCTTAACCTTGTTAATGCTAAAGCTGCTTGAGCGTTTGAGACGCTCCTATTACCTTCTGCAATATAATAAACACATGATACCTTGCTAAGGTTCCAACACCTTTACTAACAAGCTTTTAGTTATATTGAAAAAGGGGAAACAGTTTACAAGTCATACCCTACAAGCTAACATATCATTCTAACAGAATATCTAGACAGAAATATACAATAGCGTCACCAACTTATACTATAACAGAGAGAGAGAGAATGGCCAATACAAACAGAGAACAAGTTGGTTTACAGAGAATTACTTACACACACTGGGAACGATCGCTGCGCAGCTTCTGGTACCAGCTCCAAGCTAGTCAAGATGAAAACCGTTTGTGGAGAGTGAGGGAGCTGCCCAGGCTGGCTGATCTTATATACACTGAGTACAGTATACTACAAAGGGACCTATAATCTCATTGTTCATTGGACACAGGAATGTCTCCTCGCATCATAACAAAAGGTCATAGGTTAGTTTGAACAGGTGGGCTGCGACTATATCAAACTGCTCAGGTGGGAGGGAATCTGAAGATTCCCGCCGCATGGGTAATGAATCGCAAATATAGTAAATGTCCAGAAAATACTAATGGCCATAACTATACGCAGGAGCGATTAATCTTTACCTAACCAGCACCGGATTGTTTCCCTTAAAATGTTCTTTAGTTAGGTACCAGACACAGCTGCTCAAACCCTGTCTGACCCTTCGTACCATACAAAGAGGAATTCCTCTGTCCAGCGACCATTTACATTAAACAAACTTACAGTCATTATTAAGGGGAACATTATCTATAAAACATGCTATTTGGTTTTATTATTTAACGATTGAGTCGCCCGCTAGACGCACACAAACTCTACCGTAAATGCACATACCACGCGCTCGAGCGCATGGCCGAGGCGCCATCACGCGGCTGCGAGTATCCGCACGCACGGGAGAGAATGTGTACGTGCAGCAGGCACGCGCATGGGGTGGATATATGGCAACGTGTAGCATGATATTTTTCCGACTTTGACAGTCATCAATAACTGCCACTTCCTAAAACAGTTCAAAAAAGAAAAATATATGTCATAATGTAAATACCATTTTATGATTGGGTAAAGGGAGTAGAGGATCAGGTAGGAAAAAGGTATGACCTAGTGAGATATTAGAAGCATGTGTGTATGAATCCATGTTTGAGGGGTCATGTATCAACGTGCCGTACGTGATTTAGATCAAGCTTCGAGGTATTGCGAAGTATACATTTAAATTCCTTCTTATCCCGTATCAAGGGTCTGTGGATGGGCTGTCAAACTTTACCGAGCTCTTTTCGGCTTTTGGTTGTAACAAAATGGAGGAGCACATTTTAGTTGATGATACATGAATGGGGGGGGATATGTGAGTGCTGATATCTGTGCCTATATTCCCTATTGACTATGTGTGTCATTACCTGAAGGTTGTAGAAATGAAGATAAGAAGCAATTATGGTAAATGCAGTCATAAACTATGTGAGTTTAATATACATTTGCCGATTGAGGTCTTGTCTTGTGTCTTGTCTCGATGTACATGTTGACTGTAGTCTCATGATGCTTTTGCTATAAATGACGGCAAAAGTTTTTCCATTGTCCAGAAAGTTAGTCACTAAAATATTTGGGCTATCGTAAAATTTAAAGTCACTAGGGAAAATGGGGCTTGTAGCATAGTTCATCAATGGTCTGTATAAAAGAGGTTGTCAAATTCTTCTTCCAAGCGGATGTCTTTGTACCTTGGAGGAAAACAAAGGAGAAACGGGTGAAAGAAACGGACCGTGGAATCACATTTTCATCACAACATTGTCTCTATCGTTGGGTCATACATCAAATTAGTTGTTGTTAGTACAGTGTCTTCGCTCCTTAGACTCATCACCCTGGTATTACTTTTACGCTTCGCTAAAACCCGAACGCATCTAAATATCAGGCCAACCAATATGACGACTCCCAGAATACACAAAAGAAATTTCCCTACATCCATAATAATACCTTGGGCCCATTCTCCTAAGCCCGAGAACCAATTTCGTGGGTTCAACCATGACACCCAACTGGTCAGCTCATTACCCACAGCAGCGAGTGTGAGATTGTGTTTCCTTCGAAACTCCCACTTTAATTGTAGAATGTCATCCATCTTTTGGTCTATGACCTCGGCTGGGTCCTCCGTGCTGTTTGTAATGTACGTGCAGCACTTTATTCCATATTGAGTTGCCAGGGTAACACAATACCCGCCTGTCACAGCTGTGAGGTAATTGAGAATCATCCTATGCTGAACCAGTTCTGTTTTGTAGGCTTGTAACTCTTTCCCAGTGTACCTTATTGTGTCTTCATACATTTCGGTGATATTGTCTAATAAATTTGCAAGCGCAGATATATATTTATAATTTATCACTCCTCTGGCGGTACGAGTGATATCTAACGCGAGTAGGAATTGAATCCCGGTGGATTCATGGATCAGATCAGAGGCTGAATGCTCTGTCCTCTCTATCAGGTGCCGTTTAACGACGTGCTCGTAATGAGTGTGAGTATAAGGAGCTTGGGCACTGCGGTGAATATCTTTCATTTTGTTATGGGTTACAGTCATTACTTCAGGCAGTACTTTTCCAATATAGCACAATCCCTCTGAGTTTGGGACAAGCCACTTATACGCCTTCCTCCCGCATATGAAATATGCATCATCGGGGTGAACATATGGGACGGAGTATGACATTATCATGTTACAAATTTTCCATGTGAAATCTCCTAACCCTAATTCTCCCATCTGTTTAGTACACGTATCAGTTTGTACGATCTGTGCACAGTATCCTGGTGATACCTCTCCAACTCGCATGGTCCTACTTCCTAAAGTGTACCTATACCGGAAAAATTTCCTATGGTCGGCTATCTGGCATATAAGTTCTGTGTCTATGGGCATTCTGTCGGGTCTGTATGAAAAGGTCATGGTTTGATTACTCCATGACACTTCCCAATTTCCCGGCTTTCGGGGATTGGAAATGTTAAAGCATACTAAGGACCTAGCCACATGATATTGGTGGAGCTTCAAACTAGGAGGACTAGAGATATTAAACCTCTTGTCCACCGGCCTCCCACCACTTAGCTCAAGTACCTCTCCTACAGTTAAAGGGAATGGTACTAGCCCTGATTTGCTATGGCCTTGAGGTACTTGAGAGCATACCCAACAGTCTGTCTGATTTAACACTTTACCCACTAAGGAGTGATAGTCACTCAATGGATGCCGGTCCATGTGGACATTAAAACTGGACTGACATTTCTTTATGCACCCATCCTCAACTATATTGTCACAATGCCTACAGATGCAGTTCTCTTCAGCTAACAATCCTTCACAATTCCTTCTATTGTCAATGCTACCAGATCGTTTTCTGATACTCGCCTTTACTCGGAGATTATGTTGTTCTTGGAAATCTACGCCTGCATCATGGTCATTAGAACCCATTCCCGATCCTTTCTCGACCTCCATGGTACTCTCACCGAAACAGACTGCTCTGGTCAACATCATGGTCAACAGGAAAATCCGGATCACAGTCTCTTGGGGCAAGTCCATCTTAGAGGAGTAAAAGGAGAAAAATAAGAAGGGGGAATGGAAATAGGAGGGAGGTGGGAACTGGAGAAAATAACAAATGGGAAAAAGAAATCTGGCTCGACAAGCTTCCGGTCTTGTTATTCTCAGCGCTCAGGTGTCGTCTCAATCCTCCCTGAACAGACACTCTAGTGATACAACCTCTACCGTCTGTTCTTTATCACGGGACCTCTCTGGGTCAGTGACCTTTTTACAATGAGACGAATGGACCCAAGTCTCTCTCTCGGCAACCTTCAAAGCAGTTGTGCTGGTCAATAAGACTTGATATGGTCCTTCCCATCTGTCAATAAGGCAACCTGTCCCTCCACTAGGGGCCTTTGATACTGCTCTTACTGGTTGGGACGTGCCCACTGTTGTTTCTGCTATGGTGGCTGCTAGAGAGAGTGCCGATATTGTTGTTGGCTCATCCTCTTGGTCACAATCCTGGGGAAAGTTTAAAACAGGGTACAGCTTGCACGGGTTAATATTAGCATCAACAATCTTGGTTACATTAGTCTTAACATTTATACAGTTACTAAGTGCATGTTTATCATTCACCAGTGTGCCATTCTCTGCAACCACCTTCTCTCCCGTTATGTATGGTGGTGGTGGTGCGGTGGCTATCAGTTTTCTGATAGGGTTAGATCCACCCGCTTGAGCCAATCCTCTTTGTATTTCACCTTCCTGTTGCCATAACTGTAAATAATCATAATGTTTGATCCGTCTCTTTGCAGATTTAATGAGACATATCCTTCTCCTTAGATTCTGTAACACCTCGGGACTAAAACTGCCTACCCGTGGGAACTTTTCCCCATCGTGCACAGTCATTCTTTCCCATTCATCGCACAAAACTTCTGTGTGTGAACCGTATTTCTCACACATTACATACCTTGCCGACCCGATTGGTCGGTTTACTAAGTCAACCCGAACCGAGGTTGATCGCCCCCTACCTGAACAACTGGCCCCCATCTTTGCAGGTGTTGCTTTCACTACCTCTGACCTTCAAATCAGGGCCTTCAGCGAATCCTTACAAAAACCAAGATGTCCGGGGTAGGCCGGCGGCGGAAGTTTACCGAGTACTCCACTCACTCGCCCACGTCAACCAATACGCCCACACACTGCCTTAGCGCTGGCGTACTCGACCTAGGGCCCCTGCGACCTGAACCTCTATTTACTGGAACATGTGGGTGTGATCCGCAGAGCACTTAACCCTTTCCAGTAACTATTGGTTGTTGGATAGTTCCCAAGTGACCAGCGAACCTCCCTTAAAATAAAAAAAATTACACAAATCACGTTAGAATGTACAAATAGCGTTTATGACCCCTCTAGCGTACGCAAATGGTACTGGGTCAAGTTACTAACTAATGCACACAATTACGTGCGGTACAATCGTTCTGCACATAAGCAACTAATCTTATGTGCGGAGCGACCAGTGGAATCGAAAATTGTGGCTGCGAATTCCTTCAGCCTGAGCTTAATGGCCTATATGGGTACCGCACCAACCCTTTCTGGTGTTGTGCTCTTTTACTCTTTATCTATAGCGGACTTCTTAGACCCCTTTCACACCGCAGCTTATACCCGGTATTTTGCCGTTTTAACTGGCTTCCTAAACGGGTCAAGCTGCGATGTGAAAGGGTCCCCTTCAATTTACCGTTTTCAAAATACCGGTATTTTGAAACGGTAAAAAAGAAGGGTCCTACCCGTTTCAGTCCCATTTCACTGTGCAGTGTGAAAGGGTCTGAAACGGTATTTGCAAGCCCCAGAAGATGATAGGCTGTCTCCATGTGTGATGTCACCAGCCACAACCAGGAAACAGCTTGGAAAACACAGGAGACACATGAGAGAGTGGCTTTATAAACGTTTAAATGTGAAAAACACGGAAAAAAATGGCGTGGGGTCCCCCCTCCAAAGCATAACCAGCCTCGGGCTCTTCGAGCTGGTCCTGGTTCTAAAAATGCGGGGGAAAAATTGACAGGGGATCCCCCGTATTTTTAAAACCAGCACCGGGCTATGCGCCTGGTGCTGGTGCAAAAAATACGGGGGACAAAACGAGTAGGGGTCCCCCGTATTTTTCACACCAGCATCAGGCTCCACTAGCTGGACAGATAATGCCACAGCCGGGGGTCACTTTTATGCCGTGCCCTGCGGCCGTGGCATTAAATATCCAACTAGTCACCACTGGCCGGGGTACCCTGGGGGAGTGGGGACCCCTTCAATCAAGGGGTCCCCCCCCCAGCCACCCAAGGGCCAGGGGTGAAGCCCGAGGCTGTCCCCCCCATCCAATGGGCTGCGGATGGGAGGCTGATAGCCTGGAGTAAAATGTCAGAATATTGTTTTTTCCAGAAGAAATACAAGTCCCAGCAAGCCTCCCCCGCAAGCTGGTACTTGGAGAACCACAAGTACCAGCATGCGGGAGAAAAACGGGTCCGCTGGTACCTGTAGTTCTACTGGAAAAAAAATACCCAAATAAAAACAGTACACACACACCGTGAAAGTAAAACTTTATTTCATACGTCGACACACACATACTTACCTATGTTCACACGCCGACATCGGTCCTCTTCTCCATGTAGAATCCAGGGGTACCTGAAAATAAAAGATCAATATACTCACCTCAACCAGGCTCCAGAGATAAATCCACGTACTTGGAGAAAAAAACAAACCGGACAACCGACCACACGGACTGAAAGGGGTCCCATGCTGACACATGAGACCCCTATCCCCGAATGAGACCTGTCAGTGACAGCTGTCACAGAAAGGTCTCTTAAGCCAATCAGGAAGCGCTACTTCCGTGGCGCTCACCTGATTGGCTGTGCGCTGTCTGTGCTGTGACAGCGCATCGCACAGCTCCGTCCATTATATTCAATGGTGGGAACTTTGCGGCTAGCGGTGGGGTCACCCGCCGGTCAGCGGCTGACCGGCGGGTGACCCCACCGCTAGCCGCAAAGTTCCCACCATTGAAAGTAATGGAGCGGCTTTGCGATGCGCTGTCTGATAGCTCAGACAGTGCACAGCCAATCAGGTGAGCGCCACGGAAGTAGCGCTTCCTGATTTGCTGAAGGGACTTCAGTGACAGGAGTCACGTGATGTCCCGGCATTCAGGGAGAGGGGTCTCATGTGTCAGCATGGGACCCCTTTCGGTCCGCAGGTCCGGGTGTTCGTTTTCTTTTTTTGCCAAGTCCGTGGATTTATCTCTGGACCATGGCTGAGGTGAGTATATTGAACTTTTATTTTCAGGTACCCCTGGATTCTACATGGAGAAGAGGACCGATGTCGGCGTGTGAACATAGGTAAGTATGTGTGTGTCGGCAGTGTGTAATAAAGTTTTACTGTCGACGGTGTCTGTGTCCTGTTTTTATTTGGGTATTTTTTTTCCATTAGAACTACAGGTACCAGCGGGCCCGTTTTTCTCCCGCATGCTGGTACTTGTGGTTCTCCAATTACCAGCTTGCGGGGGAGGCTTGCTGGGACTTGTAGTACTACTGGAAAAAACAATATCTTTTCATTTACAACAAAGGCTATCAGCCCCCCCATCCGCAGCCCATTGGATGGGGGGACAGCCTCGGGCTTCACCCCTGGCCCTTGGGTGGCTGGGGGGGGACCCCTTGATTGAAGGGGTCCCCACTCCCCCAGGGTACCCCGGCCAGGGGTGACTAGTTGGATATTTAATGCTACGGCCGCAGGGCACGGCATAAAAGTGACCCCCGGCTGTGGCATTATCTGTCCAGCTAGTGGAGCCCGATGCTGGTGTGAAAAATACGGGGGACCCCTACTCGTTTTGTCCCCCGTATTTTTTGCACCAGCACCAGGCGCATAGCCCGGTGCTGGTTTTAAAAATACGGGGGATCCCCTG
Organism: Pseudophryne corroboree; assembly: GCF_028390025.1. Lineage (NCBI taxonomy): Eukaryota > Metazoa > Chordata > Amphibia > Anura > Myobatrachidae > Pseudophryne > Pseudophryne corroboree. Next base: position 298,929,606 of record NC_086450.1, on the reverse strand, counting down.
TCAATTTTTCCCCCGCATTTTTAGAACCAGGACCAGCTCGAAGAGCCCGAGGCTGGTTATGCTTTGGAGGGGGGACCCCACGCCATTTTTTTCCTGTATTTAACCATTCCATCTAAAAAAAAAAAAAAATAATTTTAAAAAATATATAAATAATACTTGTGCCTCCAAAAAAGACAAACCAAGTACCTAATCCCATCTAATAAAAATAGATATGCTTCAAGCTGCTGGGTTCCATCGTACGACTATCCAAATTATTATTAATGAATTAATTAGTGATTAATAATAATGTGTGGGCCAGAAAAGTCCATTTATAATGACAACCACTGTTTTCTATGGGTGAAACGGGTTCAGTGTGAAAGGTACCAAAATGGGAATGAAATGGTAATTTACTGGTTACAACATGAGATGTGAAAGGGGTTTAACTGCTCAGACCCGTTTTAAGAACCGTTTCAAATACCATTTCAAAAGCAGGTTTTGCGATGTGAAAGCAGCATTAGTCTGCTGTACCTGGACCTCCTGGTCTGTCTGGACCTCCTGGTCTGTGCTACAGTAGACCTCCTGGTCTGCTATACTCTAATGCTCTTTTTTTAATGTTTAACAAGGGATGCATCCCAAGGCACCGTGCAGTCACTTACACATATGTACTTCACGAGAACTCGATGATTTCCTGTGGTTCAACCCCAAAAATTAGAAACTTATATATATGTATACACACTCTTTCACCTCATATACTCTTTACTTTCGTTTCTGCGCAGAAATCCCTTTCATTCAGTATCGCAGGCTAATCCCGAGGAGTTGCAACTAGAGAAGGATCTATTAGCTTAAAATTTTGGACACTGAGATCGATTTGCGCTATTATCGCGTTGCCTCCTTATCGCCTAACTAAAACAATACTATCGTGTGATTTGTATTATGTGGGCGTAACCAGACGCTCCGTTGCGTAATATACGCTCCGTGCGTCGGCCCTTGCGTCGCGTACACTAGTCCCTCCCTTTGTTAGAGACACGTGTATGCAAGCCAGGTATATCCACAGAAATACAAAGAACACGTTTATATCAATGTAGATGATCTTTAACTGTAATCATCTGCCGAACACCACACCGAACTTCCTTGTATCTTAGGCAAGCCGTGCGGGTGTTTTACAAAAAACTCCTTAATGTATTAATATTACTTTTAACTACCAATAGCAACACATCTTTCTCAGCATGTTATCAATTGTGAAATGGCAAACAGGAAAGTGATATGTAAAAATACACAAATGAAAAGAAATACAGGTGTGTGCGTGCGTGCGTGTGTGCGTACGCAAAACAGAAATAAACAGTTTTAAAAGACAATAGCGTATTGTTCTTACCTCCGGTTCCGGATTCCACCAGCACTCCTTCAACGTAGCGAAACAGACGCTTATCTAGCCAGCACTACTGTATCCCGATACGAAGGGATACTGCCTTCCCGCCCTTGCTGACAGATAAAGTCTGTGTTCGCTAGTGCGGATATGTGGAGGAAGGACGAGCCCCCAATTGATAAGGCTATCTATTTATCTTATAACATTCACAATAAATAGGTAAGAGACTCAGATCGCAATTGGCGTATGGGGTACCGTAAGGGTACGCACTTAGCGTAGCATACGCTCGGCCGTGATCGAGACGCACATGCGACACGCTCGCTCACACCTTAATGCGTGGTGTCGAGCACGCTATAGGCGGCCGACTACCGTAATGCTACGCTACCAGCGTAGCGGATGCTTGAGTCCACGAGGAGAACACGAGCGGCGCAGACGCTCACGGGATGACAATCAGTAAACCTTGAATGTAACACACAGAAAGGATACTCTTATACTGTAAACCTTGTACTAAAATACTGTAGCGATGTAATGCTGCTTAACCTTGTTAATGCTAAAGCTGCTTGAGCATTTGAGACGCTCCTATTACCTTCTGCAATATAATAAACACACGATACCTTGCTAAGGTTCCAACACCTTTACTAACAAGCTTTTAGTTATATTGAAAAAGGGGAAACAGTTTACAAGTCATACCCTACAAGCTAACATATCATTCTAACAGAATATCTAGACAGAAATATACAATAGCGTCACCAACTTATACTATAACAGAGAGAGAGAGAATGGCCAATACAAACAGAGAACAAGTTGGTTTACAGAGAATTACTTACACACACTGGGAACGATCGCTGCGCAGCTTCTGGTACCAGCTCCAAGTTAGTCAAGATGAAAACCGTTTGTGGAGAGTGAGGGGGCTGCCCAGGCTGGCTGATCTTATATACACTGAGCACAGTATACTACAAAGGGACCTATAATCTCATTGTTCATTGGACACAGGAATGTCTCCTCGCATCATAACAAAAGGTCATAGGTTAGTTTGAACAGGTGGGCTGCGACTATATCAAACTGCTCAGGTGGGAGGGAATCTGAAGATTCCCGCCGCATGGGTAATGAATCGCAAATATAGTAAATGTCCAGAAAATACTAATGGCCATAACTATACGCAGGAGCGATTAATCTTTACCTAACCAGCACCGGATTGTTTCCCTTAAAATGTTCTTTAGTTAGGTACCATACAAAGAGGAATTCCTCTGTCCAGCGACCATTTACATTAAACAAACTTACAGTCATTATTAAGGGGAACATTATCTATAAAACATGCTATTTGGTTTTATTATTTAACGATTGAGTCGCCCGCTAGACGCACACAAACTCTACCGTAAATGCACATACCACGCGCTCGAGTGCATGGCCGAGGCGCCATCATGCGGCTGCGAGTATCCGCACGCATGGGAGAGAATGTGTACGTGCAGCAGGCACGCGCATGGGGTGGATATATGGCAACGTGTAGCATGATATTTTTCCGACTTTGACAATTGTACAACAAAGGATATGCTATATATATTTTTTTTAGCAAAATGTAATATGTATTGAAATATGACTAACAAGATACAGCATAATATGCCAAGTATTATTCCCAAAAAGATGTAGAATGTGCCATTTAGTATTGGCAACAAGAACATCACATTTGCATGGTAGTGTGTGCTATATTGTGCAAAACATATTAGTAGAGATGTGCACCGGACATTTTTCGGGTTTTGTGTTTTGGTTTTGGATTCGGTTCCGCGGCCGTGATTTGGATTCGGACGCATTTTGGCAAAACCTCCCTGAAATGTTTTTGTCGGATTCGGGTGTGTTTTGGATTCGGGTATTTAAAAAAAAAAAACTCAAAAACAGCTTAAATCATAGAATTTGGGGGTAATTTTGATCCTATAGTATTATTAACCCCAATAACCACAATTTCCACTCATTTCCAGTCTATTCTGAACACCTCACACCTCACAATACTATTTTTAGTCCTAAAATTTGCACCGAGGTCGCTGGATGACTAAGCAAAGCGACCCAAGAGGGCGGCACAAACACCTGGCCCATCTAGGAGTGGCACTGCAGTGTCAGACAGGATGGCACTTAAAAAAATTGGCCCCAAACAGCACATGATGCAAAGAAAAGAGAAAAAGAGGTGCACTGTGGTCGCTGGATGGCTAAGCTAAGCAACACAAACACCTCAATATCATAGGAATTATTCATTCTAATCAATGGTATTATTGGTCCTAATCACTGGAAGAAAATTACAAAATCACTGGAATTATTCATTCTAATCAATGGTATTATTGGTCCAAATTACTGGAAGAAAATGACAAAATTACTGGAATTATTTGTTCTAATCAATGGTATTATTGGTCCACATCACTAGAAAAAAATGACAAAATTACTGGAATTATTCGTTCTAATCAATGATATTATTGTTCCAAATCACTGGAAGAAAATGGAATGGATGGATACTTGCAGTGACACAGAGCTGCAAGATACAGCAATGGCCTACTGTACAACTATATACTGTTAGTCACCAAAATTCTGCACTGTAATACTAGAAGCTATAGAAAAGAATATATAATATTGTATATATCAGTACAGACAGAGCGGTGTAACTGTGACACATGTGTCCTGACAAGCAGTATAGAAGCTATAGAAAAGTATATATATTATTACTGTATATCAGTACAGAGCGGTGTAACTGTGACACATGTGTCCTGACAAGCAGTATAGAAGCTATAGAAAATTATATATATTATTGTATATATCAGTACAGAGCGGTGTAACTGTGACACATGTGTCCTGACAAGCAGTAAAGAAGCTATAGAAAATAAGAAAAGTATATATATTATTGTATATATCAGTACAGATAGAGCGGTGTAACTGTGACCCATGTGTGTCCTGAAAAGCAGTATAGAAGCTATAGAAAAGTATATATATATTGTATATATCAGTACAGAGCGGTGTAACTGTGACCCATGTGTCCTGACAAGCAGAATAGAAGCTACAGAAAAGTATATATATTACTGTATATCAGTACAGACAGAGTAGTGTAACTGTGACCCATGTGTCCTGACAAGCAGTATAGAAGCTATAGAAAAGTATATATATTACCGTATATCAGTAGTAGTACAGAGAGGTGTAACTGTGACACATGTGCGTCCTGACAAGCAGTATAGAAGCTATAGAAAAGTATATATAATATTACTGTATATCAGTACAGAGCAGTGTAACTGTGACACATGTGTCCTGACAAGCAGTATAGAAGCTTTAGAAAAGTATATATATATTATTGTATATATCAGTACAGAGCTGTGTAACTGTGACCCATGTGTGTCCTGACAAGCAGTATAGAAGCTATAGAAAAGTATATGTTATTTACTGGTGGTTCCCAGTCCCTTACAATGCAGCACACTGATCAGATATTTGCAGCACACTGAGCACAGATATGGAGCGTTTTCAGGCAGAGAACGTAGATATTTTCAGCACACTGAGCACATATTATTTGCAGCACAATGAGCACAGATATTTTCAGCACACTGAGCACAGATTACGAAGCTTTTCAGGGAGAGAATGCTGCCACGTCCTCTCCGTTCAATCTCCAAAGCACGAGTGAAAATGGCGGCGACGTGCGGCTCCTTATATAGAATACGAATCTCGAGAGAATCCGACAGCGGGATGATGGCGTTTGGGCGCGTTCTGGTTAACCGAGCAAGGCAGGAAGATCCGAGGCTGCCTCGGAACCGTGTAAAATGGGTGAAGTTCGGGGGGGTTCGGATCCCGAAGAACCGAACCCACTCATCTCTACATATTAGTATAGCCTCATTCTCTATAGTACACAGGTGTTAGATGTTATGGTTTATTTATCAAGCGCTAATGTACTCTGTTATACTGCCAAGCAAAATCCATAACAATATGTTGTCATGATGATGTCCATCAGCATCACTGTCTAAATTCTCCACAATGGCTGCATATTGACTTCTCCATTTGATAGTACTTCATTCCTTAGTGCTGCAGCTATAGTATATCAAGGGGATCGGTATGAAATACCTCCAATAAAAATCCCGATGGTCGAAATCCTGACAGTAATTGACCGACGGTCAAAATCTCAACATTTTGACCTGTCGGCATTTTACATGTTGGTATTTTGACCTTGTCTGTATCTTAAATGTCGGTATTTTGTCCATGTTGGGATTTTGACCTAGTCTGGATTTTGACCGTCGGTAAATTGCTGTCGGGATTTCGACCGTCGGGATTTTGATTGGCGGTAAATTGACTGCATCCCATATCAAGTGGTGATAAGTGCAAGGTGATAACACACCAGCCAGGCAGCTCCTACAGTAGCGGTCATTTTTCAAATCCATAATGATTGGCTGGTACATTATCACCTTACAGTTATCACTGCTTTATCACTTCTTTATACCTTCTCCAGGCTTAATACATCTGCCTATTTAAGACACTGTAGTTTGTCTGCTGTATCAAGACTATTAAAATATCCCCTGTATATAATCCCCATGTATCATACCATGGCAACTGGGGGGGGGGGGGGGGTAGGGAAGCATGCACCCCGGGTGCAGAATCTGAGAGGGTGCAGAGATGGGTACTCTGCCTGCACTCCTTCCTCTCAGCCATAAGGGGCTACCTTCTGCAGGGTCCAAGAACCCTCACTGTAGTTACCCGCTCCCCAGCACCACAAATAAAAATCCCCCCTCCTCGGCAAGTAGAATGCTATTGAATGGGGCAGGGGTGGTTATCAAGGAATCTCCAGCTACCCCCTCTCATTTCCCAAGCGCTGGTCCATGGCTGCTCACACACTCCTGTGCTTGTGTAAGCAATGTCTGCCCCCAGGCCTGTTCCCCAGCGCCTCCCCATTCCCGCAGAGGAGGACAGGGCCCTAAGAAGCTACCTTCTGCCATGTCCCAGAAAGCTCACTGCAGGTCCCTGCTCCCCAATACCACCAATGTGGACTCCTGGGAAATCAACCCCCCGGCAACTAGAACACTTCTGAATGGGGTTGGGGGGCTTCTGTAAATGGTGTCTGCCCCCAGCCCTGTTCCCAGCTCCACCAGAGGGAAACATGGCGAGAGGAAGCAGCAGCAGCCGATAATTAGTCTGGGCACTGAGGTGGGGTCTCTATACGCCAGGACAGCTGCTGCTTCCCAGTAACATAGTAACATAGTAACATAGTATCTGAGGTTGAAAAAAGACAATTGTCCATCGAGTTCAACCTATTTGTGGTCTCCTATGCATGATGATTTGACTAAAATTTCTGACTGATGCTGCTGTCAGCCGTTACATTTTATCCCTATTTATAGTAACTATAATGCATGACTATGCACCATACCCCTGGATATCCTTATCCATTAGGAATTTATCTAGCCCATTCTTAAAGGTGTTGACAGATTCCGCCATTACAACTCCCTCGGGCAGGGAATTCCAAACATGTATTGTCCTTACCGTGAAAAAGCCTTTACGCCGTATTGTGCGGAATCTCCTCTCCTCTAACCTGAGCGAGTGTCCACGAGTCCTCTGTGTTGATCTAACCAAAAACAGGTCCCGCGCAAGCTCTGTGTATTGTCACCTTATATATTTGTAGATGTTGATCATATCCCCTCTTAGTCTCCGCTTTTCCAATGTAAACATGCCTAGTCTTTCAAGCCTTTCCTTGTATTCCATCGTCTCCATGCCCTTAATTAGTTTGGTCGCCCTCCTCTGTACCTTTTCAAACTCCAGGATATCCTTTTTGTAGTACGGTGCCCAGAATTGTACACAGTATTCAAGGTGTGGCCTCACTAGTGATTTATATAACGGGAGTATAATACTCTCGTCCCTAGCATCAATACCCCGTTTTATGCATGCTAATATCTTATTAGCCTTCTTTGCTGCAGTCCTACTTTGGGTACTACTGCTTAGCTTGCTATCTATGAGGACACCTAAGTCCTTTTCCAGTACAGAATCCCCTAATTTTACCCCATTTAGTAGGTAGGTGTATTTTATGTTCTTGTTACCACAGTGCATTACCTTACACTTGTCTGTGTTGAAGCGCATTCTCCATTTGTCTGCCCATGCTTCTAATTTAACTAAGTCGTTCTGAAGAGACTCGGCATCCTCCTCTGTATTTATAGCCTTACACAATTTGGTATCATCTGCAAAAATGTACACCATGCTCTCTAGACCTTCTGTTAGGTCGTTAATGAAAATATTGAACAATAGCGGTCCTAATACTGAGCCTTGCGGCACACCACTTAGCACTTCAGTCCAAGTTGAAAAAGATCCATTAACCACAACGTGCTGCTTCCTATTATCTAACCAGTTTTTGACCCAAGTGCATATTGTGCTTCCTAGCCCTGATTCTTGTAGCTTGTAGACAAGTCTCATGTGTGGTACAGTATCGAACGCTTTGGCAAAGTCTAAAAAGATTACATCCACGTCTTTACCCTGATCTAGGTTTGCGCTTACTGTTTCATAAAAGCCAAGTAAGTTGGTTTGACAGTGTGTGGTCCTAGGTCCCAACTTGCATGCAGGGCTTTGTAGTCCTACAGCAGTAGGACAGTTGGAGTCCTCCCCCCCAAGGTGTGTGATACATTGATTGCATGGCTTATATCAGGTATATAACACCTGCCAGTCCTAGGGATTCCTCTCTGCATCCAGGATAACCCACATTCTGTGTCCCCCCTCCCCAGAAGGTTGGTACTCCTCCTCTTTAATTGGTCATAGGTCCTGATTGGCATACTGGGCTTTGTAGTCCTACAACAGTTGGACAGTCAGAGTCCCTCACAATACTGTATCTGAGGTACATGTTAGTTTTCTTGTGTTCCTATCCATTTTCCTAGGGAATGTGTACTGAATGCACCCTGACGATGCTGGTTGTCACTTTGCCAACTGTTTATTACTGTGTTTTGACATGGTTCCAAAGTGTGTGTGTGCATGGGGGGCACCAAATTACTGCCTTGCCCCGGGTGCCAAAAATCCTAGTTTTGGCCCTGACCATACATCCCCTGCACATATTCACCATGTCCCATACATCTTATGCACATATTCCACAGGTCCCATACATCTCCTGCACATATTCCCAAGGTCCATTACAACCACTGCATATATTCCCTAGGTCCCGTACATCTCATGTACTTATTCTCCAGGCCCTGTACATCCCCTACAGATATTCCCCAGGTCCCTTACATCTCCAGCACATATTCCCTAGGTCAAGTGCAACCACTGTATATATTCCCCAGGTCCTGTACATACCCTGGACATATTCCACAGGTCCTGTACATCCAATGCAGTTTTTCCCAGGTCCCATAAAATCCCTAAACTTTTCCCCCAGTTACCATACAACCCCTGCACATAATCCCCAGGTGCTGTAGAACCACTGTAAAGTAACATAGTAACATAGTATCTGAGGTTGAAAAAAGACAATTGTCCATCGAGTTCAACCTATTTGTGGTGTCCTATGCATGATGATTTTACTAAAATTTCTGACTGATGCTGCTGTCAGCCATTGCATTTTATCCCTATTTATAGTAACTATAATGCATGACTATGCACCATACCCCTGGATATCCTTTTCCAATAGGAATTTATCTAACCCATTCTTAAAGGTGTTGACAGATTCCGCCATTACAACTCCCTCGGGCAGGGAATTCCAAACACGTATTGTCCTTACCGTGAAAAAGTCTTTACGCCGTATTGTGCGGAATCTCCTCTCCTCTAACCTGAGCGAGTGTCCACGAGTCCTCTGTGTTGATCTAACCAAAAACAGGTCCCGCACAAGCTCTGTGTATTGTCCCCTTATATATTTGTAGATGTTGATCATATCCCCTCTTAGTCTCCACTTTTCCAATGTAAACATGCCTAGTCTTTCAAGCCTTTCCTTGTATTCCATCGTCTCCATGCCCTTAATTAGTTTGGTCGCCCTCCTCTGTACCTTTTCAAGCTCCAGGATATCCTTTTTGTAGTACGGTGCCCAGAACTGTACACAGTATTCAAGGTGTGGCCTCACTAGTGATTTATATAACGGGAGTATAATACTCTCGTCCCTAGCATCAATACCCCGTTTTATGCATGCTAATATCTTATTAGCCTTCTTTGCTGCAGTCCTACTTTGGATACTACTTCTTAGCTTGCTATCTATGAGGACACCTAAGTCCTTTTCCAGTACAGAATCCCCTAATTTTACCCCATTTAGTAGGTAGGTGTAATTTTTGTTCTTGTTACCACAGTGCATTATCTTACACTTGTCTGTGTTGAAGCGCATTCTCCATTTGGCTGCCCATGCTTCTAATTTAACTAAGTCGTTCTGAAGAGACTCGGCATCCTCCTCTGTATTTATAGCCTTACACAATTTGGTATCATCTGTAAAAATTGACACCATGCTCTCTAGACCTTCTGTTAGGTCGTTAATGAAAATATTGAACAATAGCGGTCCTAATACTGAGCCTTGCGGCACACCACTTAGCACTTCAGTCCAAGTTGAAAAAGATCCATTAACCACAACGCGCTGCTTCCTATTATCCAACCAGTTTTTGACCCAGGTCCTGTACATCTCCTGCACATACGGGGTCATTCCGAGTTGATCGTAGCTGTGCTATATTTAACACAGCTACGATCAGGCATGCGGGGGAATGCCCAGTACAGGGCTAGTCCGCCCTGCATTTCAGTGCCGGCATACCCCCCGCAGAAATGCAAATGCATCGCACATCAGCGATGCTTTTGCATTTGAGGAGTAACTCCAGGCCAGCGCAGCTCCAGCGGCTGGCCCGGAGAACCCCTTCGCTGCCCGGGTTGCCCAGCGACTGCCTCTGCCTATCAATCAGGTAGAGGCAATCGCTAGGTAACAACGGCCTTCTGCCATCCAGCATGAGCCAGCACACTGCGGCGGCGCATGGACAGATCCGACCCGATCGCTGCACTGCAATAAACTGCAGCGAGCGATTGGGTCGGAATGATCCCCATATTCTCCAGGTCTGTACAAAAAAGTGGAGTCACCCCAAAAAATAAAAATCCATGCCTGGAGCCCTGAGCCTGATCTGGTACTGGAAAATAAAGGCAAAAAAGCACTATTTTTCAACACTCAGCACCATACCAAACCAACCAGGGAGATAATTCCATAGCAGGGGGACCAATGTATGTGAAGGTACTGTAGAATGGATGGACCAGCAACCTCTTAAACATATTGGGTTCAGTGGCGTGCGGTGAGGTCAGTGGCTGGTGAGGCACTGCAGCCATAATCTCTGTGGAGTCCCGACGAGGTCATCTTCTGCCGCCGTGCCAATGCCCACTACTGCCGCCACTAATGGTTGCCGACCCTGCCAATTGCCTACAAAATCGCCGCCATCAACTGCCTGACCCCCAGCCGCTAATCTGCATCTCAGTCTGATGCCGCCAGTGCCTGCAGCCTTCCTGCTCATCAAACTTGTGATGAGCAGGTGGCTAATACATTGTCAATTTTTATAAATTTATGAGAGACAGAGAGGTGGAATATGGGGAGATGGGAGAGAGAAGAGAAATATGAAGACAGGAGGGATAGACAAGGGAGTAGGCACAGGGGAAGATGGCAGAGAGAGAGGAATAGGGTGAGAAGGAAGAGAGACGGAATAGGGGGCAGAAGGAAGATAGAGAAGGAATAGAGGGAGATGGGAGAGGAGGAATAGAGGAGATGGCAAAGAGAGAGGAGAAATAGGGGTATATGGGAAAGAGGAGAGTGAGAGGAATAGAGGGAGATGACAGAGAGAGAGAGAGAGAGAGAGAGAGAGGAGGAGCAGGCTGGCAGACTGGGAGTAATAGTGGTGGAGAGCAGGGGGCAGGATTGGAGTAACAGTAGTGCAGAATAGGGGGACAGGCAGGGAGTAATAGAAGGGGGGGGCAGGATGGGAGTAGTGGTGGGAAAAAGTGGGCAGTATGGGATCTCACCTCCTCTAATGCAGCTCCCGGGTCCCAGCCACCGTTGCTCCTTCCATGCAAGCTCACACAGGACGGCCTCAGTAGAAGTTATGGGTTCCGCTCCTCTGGTGTTCTCCGCGTAGTCCAGGGGAACATGGGCGTGGCCTGCGATCGGTTTGGGGGTGGGGCAGGGCTGCACCTCCGCACCAGGTGTACATAAGGCTCTTTGTTTTCTGGCTGCCCGCAGCTGTGCCCTCCTCATCACTGGAGCTATCTGTCCGAGTTCTCTTTGTGACAGTCCAGGGGCAAATGCAGGATTTTTAGGGGGGAGGGGGGGTTCCAGATATGAGAGAGAGGGAGAGATAGAAATAGAATAGAGTGCACATATATAGAAACCTCCAACCCGTGTGTGTGTGATATATAAACACAGAACCAAGGAGACATTGGGAGTGAGGGGGATATGGGGGGGGGGGAGAAAGAGGGAGTGAGACACAGACATGTTGAAAGAGAGACTTACATGCTGAGAGACAGTTCTGGAAAGAGAGTTACTTGGGTGGGAGAAAGAGACAGGGACAAACAGACACAAACATGGAAAGAGAAACGGACATGGGGAGAGAGAGACAGACATGAGGTGGGATAGAGACACACATGGAGAGACACAGACACAGGGAAAGAGAGACAGACACAAGGAGGGATAAGACATGGAGAAAGAGACAGACATGGGGAGGGAGAGAGAGTGAAACACACACACATGGGGAGGGAGCAGACATGGAGAAAGAGACACACAGGGAGAGATATACAGAGACGTGGAGACAGACACAGGGAGAGAGACAGACAGACATACGGAGAGAGAGAGAGAGACGAACAGAGAGAGGAAGAAAGAGGAGTGACATGGGGAGGGAGGAGATATGGAGAGACAGACACAGTGACCAAGAGAGACAGACATGGGGAGGTAGAGATACAGGAAGAGAGAGAGAGAGAGAGACACACACGCGCACACACACACATTGGAAGGTAGGAGGAGACATGGAGAGAGATACAGACACAAGGAGAGAGTGACAGACAGACATGTGGAGAAAGAGACCGAGACAGGGAGAGACAGACACAGGGAGGGAGAGAGAGACTGAGGAAAATGGTATGTTAACCCAGTGGTTCTCAAACTGTCATCAGGACCCCACACGGTTCACGTTTTCCATGTCACCCAGCAGCTGCACTGTGTATCACCAACTGTCACATTTTAAAAATCTACAGGTGACCTGCAAAACATGAACCGTGTGGGGTCCTGAGGACAGAGTATGAGAACCTGTGCCCCTATTCCAGGTGCTACAAGGGCAGCATTTCCACAGCAGCTGTTAATACGTAGAGGTTAGTTACGCCCTGAAACAAAATACATGATGAAACAGCGCTCAACAGAATAATATAATAATATAAAAGAGATGGCATGGTTAATATATTAAAACACTTTCATATGGCAAATATCCCATGTATATCACAGAAATAGTAAAGTGACAATCAGCTTGCAATTAGCATTAAAATCAGATATGTTTAAAAAGTAAATGAAGTAATATGTAACAATTTATGCCCCTGTTCTAATAATACAGAATACTTTTCAATATACCTGTTCCTAGTATAGTCCCTGGGGGGTGATAGGCAGTCTATTGATGAGCACAAAATCAACAGCAGTGAATAGTTACCGCAGCTGATGGTAGGGTCACAATGGACAAGGTCGCATTCTGGCGGCCGGGATCCCGACGTCGGTATGCTGACTGCCAGGATCCCGGCCGCCAGTCAACCATACCCAATGCATTTGAATGACTACTTGTACCTGGTGTAGGATTGTGACCCTACCATCAGCTGCGGTAACTATTCAATGCTGCTGATTTTGTGCTCATCAATAGACTGCCTATCACCCCCCCAGGGACTATACTAGGAACAGATATACTGAAATGTATTCTGTATTATTGGAACAGGGGCATAAACTGTAACATATTACTTCATGTACTTTTTAAACATATGTGATTTCAGCTCAGATTGAAAGCTGATTGTCACTTTACTATTTCTGTGATATACATGAGATATTTGCCAAATGAAAGTGTTTTAATATATTAACCATGCCAACTTTTATATTATTATAGGTTATTCCAGTGCCGGATTAAGAGGGGACCCAGGGGGTAAGTACCCCGGGCCCTCCAGGTCTAAGCTGCTGTCCACTGACAGTTCTACTGTCTACAGGTTCCACCGCCAGCAACAGCACTCCCAGCAGCAGCGGCAGCTGCTGGGGGAGCTGTGCCCGTGTTGGAGCCTGGAGAGAAATAGAATAATCCCCTACGGCTACACCCTTGATGTTTCTACTGGAAGGCGGGTGACACGTGGAAACGCCCGGGATGCCCGCTGCCAGCAATAGTCCCTTACAAGGCTGCGTGCCGTGGCCGGTGTCTAAGCCCCTGTCCCAGTACACAGGATTCATTAGAGTGGAGGAGGAGGTGAGGATTGACAGAAGTGTGCCCGCCTCCTCACTGCCCTGCGATCTGTCTCTGTCCCAAACTCCCATCGCAGCATCAGCTCCAGCTCGTGGTGTTAGGTGAGGGACTCTGAGGAGCAACAGCAGGTTAGATTAGAGTGGACTGATGGGGGAGAGTGCTGGGCACAGGCTGTACTGCACACACCCAGCTCAGACACTAACAAGTGCTTCGTTTAGTGTTTGGGACACTGGCTGCAATGTGCCAATGTGGCTGTATGCATATGTGAATGTGGCTGTGTGCATATGTGAATGTGGCTGTGTGCATTTGCGTGTGTGTGCATATGTGAAAGTGGCTGTGTGCATTTGCGTGTATGTGCATATGTGAAAGTGGCTGTGTGCATTTGCGTGTGTGTGCATATGTGAAAGTGGCTGTGTGCATTTGTGAAAGTGGCTGTGTGCATTTGCGTGTGTGTGCATATGTGAAAGTGGCTGTGTGCATTTGCGTGTGTGTGCATATGTGAATGTAGCTGTGTGCATTTGCGTGTGTGTGCATATGTGAAAGTGGCTGTGTGCATTTGCGTGTGTGTGCATATGTGAATGTAGCTGTGTGCATTTGCGTGTGTGTGCATATGTGGATGTGTGCATTTGCGTGTGTGTGCATATGTGAATGTGGATGTGTGTGGCTACGTTCTTTGCAGTTGGACCACACCTCTTTGTTGGTGTACTACATTTTTCAGTTATTTAAGGGGGGGGTTACTGTTCGCACTGGGTATGTCTTGTAACAGCCCTGCCCCTGAGTCTGTGCCCACAGGCTTGATCGTCTCCCCTCCGTCTGCAGCGTTAGTGTCGAGTAGACGCGCTGCACAAAAGACAACTGGGGGTGGAGACATCCTCCAAGAAGGCACTGAGGAGCGGGACTCTGAAGGGGAATCATTAAACATATTTTATGAGGTGGGGATGAGAGAAGGTTATTAAATCCTGACATCAGGGAAGGGGGCCCCCCTGTTTTCAGTGCCCCAGGACCCCTGAAGGCTTAATCCAGTTATTCTATTGTGTGCTCTTTCATCATTTTTGGTAGGGGAGAGAGATAGAGACTGACATATGGAGGGAGAGAGGCATGGAGAGACAGACACCAGGAGAGACAGAAACAGGGAGAGACAGACATGCAGAGAGAGAGAGAGAGAGAGAGAGAGAGAGAGAGAGAGAGAGAAAGACACACAGACATGAAGAGAGTGATATGGGGAGGGAGACTGGTTTGGGAAGGGACTCAGAGAGAGGGACACAGAGAGAGGGAGAGAAACAGCTAGACACATGGAGAGAGAAACAGGTATGAGGAGAAAAGACAGGGACTACTTACCCGATCAGCCATCCCCCCTCCAGCATGCCAGACACGGACCTGCTGCAGAAACACTTCCTCACCCGACCTCTGAACTCTCAAAGGCCCATGGGAACTGCCTGAGAGGAGCTGGCCAGGTGAAGTGACTCTGCAGCTCCCCCTACAGTTCAGTCAGCCCAGCCTCCACATACGTATAATGAGGCTGTGTGCTGCAGCTGCGTGCACATTACAGTGAGTGAGTGAGCCTGCTATGCTGCCTTGAAGTCCTCCGTCTCCGGTAAACTTCGGGGGGGGGGGGGGTCACAATCGGCATCCCTTGGTGTAAGATCGGGAGGGGGGTGGACATTGTTTGCGGCAGTCAGCCCGGGAAGGGGGGTGGATTGGTAGTCTGACAGTACAATCCACCCCTGCTGCCACTGCCCAATCATTCAGTGACA
Organism: Pseudophryne corroboree; assembly: GCF_028390025.1. NCBI lineage: Eukaryota > Metazoa > Chordata > Amphibia > Anura > Myobatrachidae > Pseudophryne > Pseudophryne corroboree. Next base: position 298,914,121 of record NC_086450.1, on the reverse strand, counting down.
GGGGCGTGCTCTCATATCTGAAAGCACGCCCCTTGTCAAAGCGGCACTCCTAGAGGTGCCGCTTGCAGGGCTTTTTGTAATGGGCTTTTACTGCCCGATGCCTGGCCCCGCCCCCCGCTTCCGGCCCTCTCATATAGCTAGCGGGAGGCACCGAAAGCAGTGCCTCCGATTCATAAGTAAAACCGTTTTTTTTAATATAAAAAGATGATTAAAATAATATAAAGTCTAAGTACATACTTATGACACATCATATGTGTCATAAGTATATTCTTTCTATTATTTTAATCATTTATGACAGGGGAGGCACTGCCTCCCCTGCCTCCCCTGACTGCACGTCCCTGATTGGGTTATGGTTCAGCGTCCAGATTTCTCTCCTGGACTCAATTTGCTTAGAACAAGCATCAAATTCTGTTGCAGACCCACTTGTTTTTTCTAATTACTGTCATTTTTCACTACACTGTTGTACATTTGTATCTTTTTGGAGGTAACTGAGTTCCCAGCACCGAGCCTAAAACATTACACTTGAGAGGTTGCTGGTTAAATCACTCTGCTGTCAAAAAAAAGTGTCCTGATTTATTTAAGACTCCCACAAATTCAGATAAGCTTCTACAAAAGGATTACTATTTAGTATTAGGCCACCTATTTTTCTGATTATATCACAGGTCAGGTTTTTTTTTATTCATTCAAATTCAATATTACGTTTTCTTTATTTTTCAATATTCACAAATTTACTCCACTAAAGAAACAGGAGGTGTTATGAAGGATAGCTGTCATTCTATTAAGAAAATATGACAGTGAAATATTAATTTAATTTGTTACTGTAATTGTTTTTTCATGTTTCTTATTTTTCTTCTTCATATATTTTAAAAACTGTATTATTTTATCTCACGCTTATTCGTTTATATAACTTCATTTTATAATGGATGTGAAGGTGTTTGTATTTGACTACATTTCCAATGAAAAATGTGAATTTCACATACTGTATATTAAAATCTGTCAAGACAATATTGTCACTTGTGTATATGCCATTTTATTATTATTATTATAATATTGCACACAAATATGGTACCATGAGTTCTGTATTTATAACTAATACAATCAAGGAACAGATGTTCATGCCTGATTTATACTTGAAGCAAACACTACTTTTTATGAATTGGAGACTCTCTTGAGTTACATGTGAATCAACCACATACTGTATAACAATTACTTTGGGGGAGGGCAATATCTTTACACTTATGCTTATTGCACAAATGTGACAAACTCCACATGTGGCCAAGGTTTTATGTTTTCACTTCACAGGCTAAACATCCAATTTACTATACCATAAAAACCCTTATTCTGGTGGACGGGATCCCGCTGACGGGATCATGACAGCTGGCATCCCGTCTGATGGTAAATTGTACGTATCCTAGCTCACTGGTTCTGTTGTATTTGCCTGCTGGAGCAAGGTGACTGAGATACAGAGCCCCAACATGCCAGTGGATAGAATGGCTAAGTGGTTGGGATCCTTCCAAAGACAATAAACATAGGCAGAGTTAGGAGGGCAGCAGTGAGCCTGTCTAGATGATTATATTTATAATGTCAGGGCTCACCCTGCTACATGATAAGATACAGGAACTGTACTTGCCAGGGACATTTAGTAAGGTAAATGGATGAGGAGGCACTGGATAGTACCAGAGCCAGGTTTACATACAATACATGATTCCAATGAAAAGATGAGGAAGTGCAGGAACTATTGGCAGTGCAGGAAGTGGAGGAGCTAAAAGCCCAAATAATGTGCACAGTGAACAACATTTATAGCAATATCGCTAAAATCCTTGCTACAAGGGGGTGAAAATAAAACTCCACAGCAGGTGGTAACCAAGCTTAAAGCTATTTACAGCAGTACAGCAAGGTCCATAACCACAATCAAAACAGTAGTGGTGCGGGACACATGGGGCCGGATGTAATGAAGTCTGAGTTAAGCGGCCGTGCAGGATGTCGGTTCAACTCACATGTTTTCTTAAAGGGCTAATCATTTACAAGGCTAAACCATGCCTGACAAATGATTGCCAGTTTAGAAAACATCCGAGTTTGGCCGGCATCCCACACAGCCGCCAAACTCGGACTTCATTACATCCCGCCCATGGAGTGGCCTTATTATAACTTTGGCTATGTTGTTTTCATAATCTATCCACTATCTAACCCCATCACACTGTTCTCCTCAAGTAGCACATCTTGAGCGACTGTGATGCCCGGAATGCAAGCCTACCACTGCTGCATGTGCTGTTTGATGGCAGTGATATGGAGTCATCTGTGGTTAGTGAAGACCCAACCAACACCACATTAGATGTGACAGCAGAGATGTAGGCACGGCGTTCAGACTCCCTTACAGAGAAGCTGGCATTACGCAACAACAGTAAGTTTACCTGTATTCACTGTATTACACACAAACATGCATTTTTTTAACTATATTTTATTTAAATACAAGTAATTGTACATTGTACATTTTATCTGAACCAAACTGTGAACACCAAATTAAAACTGTATCTGTTGCAGTGTAAAACTAGTGTGCAAAAGGAAGGAGGCCACAAGTAGAGATCACTTTACAGAGCTGCTATGTAATTTGCAATATTTTATGGTATTTTTTAGTATATACAGTACATTTAATTGTAATCAATAACAAAATACACCACCGTGTGCAGCAATATAGCATAAATTACACACACACAGCAGATTGAATGGCATTATTATGACTTACAATATGCAATGTGTTATTTGGAAACTACAGTAATATTGCATAAATCCTATTTGTAGGGTGCTGTACTACTGTGTGCTGTATTGTTTTTATTTCAAGTGCGGCCATGCATACCCAAGAAAATGCCAGTCTACAGTGTACAATCTAACACTAAGCACATAGTCACCCTCAGGGCCAGTGCTAGGGTGTTCAGTGCCACCCCTGCAAATGATAAATTTGCACCTTCACTCCAATATGCAATAAAAGGACTGCACACACCTTCAGGAGTGCATGCACGCACCACAAAAAAGGGGTATGATCTCACAAGAAAGGGGCATGGACACACAATAGTACCCCCAATTTAAATCACACCACAGTGTAGCACAATCTTATTCAGATTATATCGGAAATAGTGCCCCTGATCGATATTGCACCACAGGTGATATCAAACAGTAGTGCCCCTTAGTCACATTATGCTACACAGAAGTAACCATTATACACATTATTCTTCACAGTTGTAGTGCCCCTTACTATAACACTCCAATCTATCCTCAATGCTGCTGCTCGGATCATCTTCCTCACCAAACACACTACATCCACCTCCCCTCTCTTACAAGACCTTAACTGGCTCCCCTTCCCCTTCAGAATCCATTTCAATCTTCTCACACTGACTTACAAAGCCCTGACTCACTCCTTTCCCAGGTACATCTCGGACCTTATCTACCATTACACTCCTGCCCGTTCTCTTCACTCTGCTAATGCATGCCGACTCTCCTGCTCTCTGATTACCTCCTCCCACTCCTACCTCCAAGATTTTGCACGTGCTGCTTCCTTTTTCTGGAATTCTCTACCTCTTCCCCTCAGACTCACCACCCCTCTACAAAACTTCAAGTGGGCTCTCGAGACACACTTTTTCACCAAGCCCAGCCTAATTTCATCCTAACCCTCTGTTCCATGCTCTCTATGTACCCCATCTGTGTCACCCCTGTCTGTCTACCCCACCCCTTTAGAATGTAAGCTCTCATGAGCAGGGTCCTCTTCCCTCATGTGCTTTTACATCTCTTTATGGGAATGCGAGATTGGATATAAATGTAAGTGTATTTCCAGTGATGGGCTTGCTGCATTGATTCCATCTGTGCTATTAAAGTAACCTTTCAGTGCCTATGGGTGAGAACCCGAATGTAAATGTCTTTCTAAAAGTTAGAATCTGGGCACCTTTGACTGCCGGATAATGCACGATCATTTGGGAACTCTCCGGCACAGTGCTTTGAACACTATCTCTCTTGTTTTGGTTTTAAATGTGATATAGGGGTTTCAAAGGGTGAGCTCCTTTAGTGTTTTTAAGCTGCTTAGGTGCATGGTAGTGCAGGTGAAGCACATTTGCAGTAATTTTACTGTTTGTTATTTTACCCTTGCTTTGTTCCTGCTGCTCACCTTTGGGATATTTTTTATGTTCCAGTTTAGAGATCACGTAATGATTTGGTACATAATATATTTAATGTTGAGGATGATGTATCGTTGCAGGATCATGACCTTGAAAGTGCTTTCTTAAAAATAGAGAAACTTTTGGTTAAAAAAAGCAAAATATGGTGGGAAACAGTCACCCCGGTAAGATATATCAAAGATAAATTGATTCCAAGGGGTCTTAGAAGTCACCATCTTTTGAAGGTGAATCGGACATGTTTAGAAATGAATGGTTTAGTATTTTGGACAATTGTTCCTTTTAGCTAGTGATGTGCACCGGCAATTTTTCGGGTTTTGTGTTTTGGTTTTGTGTTCGGTTCCGCGGCCGTGTTTTGGGTTCGAACGCGTTTTGGCAAAACCTCACCGAATTTTTTTTGTTGGATTCGGGTGTGTTTTGGATTCGGGTGTTTTTTTCAAAAAACCCTAAAAAACAGCTTAAATCATTGAATTTGGGGGTCATTTTGATCCCATAGTATTATTAACCTCAATAACCATAATTTCCACTCATTTTCAGTCTATTCTGAACACCTCACACCTCACAATATTATTTTTAGTCCTAAAATTTGCACCGAGGTCGCTGGATGGCTAAGCTAAGCGACCCAAGTGGCCGACACAAACACCTGGCCCATCTAGGAGTGGCACTGCAGTGTCAGGCAGGATGGCCCTTCCAAAAAATACTCTCCAAACAGCACATGATGCAAAGAAAAAAAAAAAGAGGCACAATGAGGTAGCTGTGTGAGTAAGCTAAGCGACCCTAGGGGTGGTCTTCTGTATGCCGGCGGTCGGGCTCCCGGCGCTCAGTATACCGGCGCCGGGAGCCCGACAGCCGGCATACCGACACTTATTTTCCCTCGTGGGGGTCCACGACCCCCATAGAGGGAGAATAAAATAGTGTGGCGTGCGTAGCGCGCCACCGTGCCCCTAGCGTGGCGAGCGCAGCGAGCCCACAAGGGGCTCATTTGCGCTTGCCACACTGTCGGTAAGCCGGCGGTCGGTCTCCCGGCGCCGGTATGCTGGTCGCCGGGAGCCCGACTGCTGGCCAGCCGTAGTGAACCCGACCCTAGTGGCCGACACAAACACCTGGCCCATCTAGGAGTGGCACTGCAGTGTCACGCAGGATGGCCCTTCCAAAAAATACTCCCCAAACAGCACATGACGCAAAGAAGAAAAAAAAGAGGCGCAATGAGGTAGCTGTGTGAGTAAGCTAAGCGACCCTAGTGGCCGACACAAACACCTGGCCCATCTAGGAGTGGCACTGTAGTGTCACGCAGGATGGCCCTTCCAAAAAATACTCCCCAAACAGCACATGACGCAAAGAAGAAAAAAAAGAGGCGCAATGAGGTAGCTATGTGAGTAAGCTAAGCGACTCTAGTGGCCGACACAAACACCTGGCCCATCTAGGAGTGGCACTGCAGTGTTACGCAGGATGGCCCTTCCAAAAAATACTCCCCAAACAGCACATGATGCAAAGAAGAAAAAAAAGAGGCGCAATGAGGTAGCTGTGTGAGTAAGCTAAGCGACCCTAGTGGCCGACACAAACACCTGGCCCATAAAGGAGTGGCACTGCAGTGTCACGCAGGATGGCCCTTCCAAAAAATACTCCCCAAACAACACATGACGCAAAGAAAAATGAAAGAAAAAAGAGGTGCAAGATGGAATTGTCCTTGGGCCCTCCCACCCACCCTTATGTTGTATAAACAGGACATGCACACTTTAACCAACCCATCATTTCAGCGACAGGGTCTGCCACACGACTGTGACTGAAATGACTGGTTGTTTTGGGCCCCCACCAAAAAAGAAGCAATCTCTCCTTGCACAAACTGGCTCTACAGAGGCAAGATGTCCACCTCATCATCATCCTCCGATTCATCACCCCTTTCACTGTGTACATCCCCCTCCTCACAGATTATTAATTCGTCCCCACTGGAATCCACCATCTCAGATCCCCGTGTACTTTCTGGAGGCAATTGCTGCTGGTGAATGTCTCCATGGAGGAATTGATTATAATTCATTTTAATGAACATCATCTTCTCCACATTTTCTGGAAGTAACCTCATACGCCGATTGCTGACAAGGTGAGCGGCGGCACTAAACACTCTTTCGGAGTACACACTGGAGGGAGGGCAACTTAGGTAGAATAAAGCCAGTTTGTGCAAGGGCCTCCAAATTGCCTCTTTTCCCTGCCAGTATACGTACGGACTGTCTGACGTGCCTACTTGGATGCGGTCACTCATATAATCCTCCACCATTCTTTCAATGGTGAGAGAATTATATGCAGTGACAGTAGACGACATGTCAGTAATCGTTGGCAGGTCCTTCAGTCCGGACCAGATGTCAGCATCAGCAGTCGCTCCAGACTGCCCTGCATCACCGCCAGCGGGTGGGCTCGGAATTCGTAGCCTTTTCCTCGCACCCCCAGTTGCGGGAGAATGTGAAGGAGGAGATGTTGACAGGTCGCGTTCCGCTTGACTTGACAATTTTCTCACCAGCAGTTCTTTGAACCCCTGCAGACTTGTGTCTGCCGGAAAGAGAGATCCAACGTAGGTTTTAAATCTAGGATCGAGCACGGTGGCCAAAATGTAGTGCTCTGATTTCAACAGATTGACCACACGTGAATCCTGGTTAAGCGAATGAAGGGCTCCATCCACAAGTCCCACATGCCTAGCGGAATCGCTCTGTTTTAGCTCCTCCTTCAATGCCTCCAGCTTCTTCTGCAAAAGCCTGATGAGGGGAATGATCTGACTCAGGCTGGCAGTGTCTGAACTGACTTCACGTGTGGCAAGTTCAAAGGGTTGAGAACCTTGCACAACGTCGAAATCATTCTCCACTGTGCTTGAGTCAGGTGCATTCCCCCTCCTTTGCCTATATCGTGGGCAGATGTATAGGCTTGAATGGCCTTTTGCTGCTCCTCCATCCTCTGAAGCATATAGAGGGTTGAATTCCACCTCGTTACCACCTCTTGCTTCAGATGATGGCAGGGCAGGTTCAGTTTTTTTTGGTGGTGCTCCAGTCTTCTGTACGCGGTGCCTGCACGCCGAAAGTGGCCCGTAATTCTTCTGGCCACCGACAGCATCTCTTGCACGCCCCTGTCGTTTTTTTAATAATTCTGCACCACCAAATTCAAGGTATGTGCAAAACATGGGACGTGCTGGAATTTGCCCAGATGTAATGCACGCACAATATTGCTGGCGTTGTCCGATGCCACAAATCCCCAGGAGAGTCCAATTGGGGTAAGCCATTCCGCGATGATCTTCCTCAGTTGCCGTAAGAGGTTTTCAGCTGTGTGCGTATTCTGGAAAGCGGTGATACAAAGCGTAGCCTGCCTAGGAACGAGTTGGCGTTTGCGAGATGCTGCTACTGGTGCCGCCGCTGCTGTTCTTGCAGCGGGAGGCAATACATCTACCCAGTGGGCTGTCACAGTCATGTAGTCCTGAGTCTGCCCTGCTCCACTTGTCCACATGTCCGTGGTTAAGTGGACATTGGGTACAACTGCATTTTTTAGAAAACTGGTGACTCTTTTTCTGACGTCCGTGTACATTCTCGGTATCGTCTGCCTAGAGAAGTGGAACCTAGATGGTATTTGGTAACGGGGGCACACTACCTCAAGAAATTGTCTAGTTCCCTGTGAACTAACGGCGGATACCGGACGCACGTCTAATACCAACATAGTTGTCAAGGCCTCAGTTATCCGCTTTGCAACAGGATGACTGCTGTGATATTTCATCTTCCTCGCAAAGGACTGTTGGACAGTCAATTGCTTACTGGAAGTAGTACAAGTGGTCTTCCGACTTCCCCTCTGGGATGACCATCGACTCCCAGCAGCAGCAACAGCAGCACCAGCAGCAGTAGGCATTACACTCAAGGATGCATCGGAGGAATCCCAGGCAGGAGAGGACTCGTCAGACTTGCCAGTGACATGGCCTGCAGGACTATTGGCTTTCCTGGGTAAGGAGGAAATTGACACTGAGGGAGTTGGTGGTGTGGTTTGCGCGAGCTTGGTTACAAGAGGAAGGGATTTACTGGTCAGTGGACTGCTTCCGCTGTCGCCCAAAGTTTTTGAACTTGTCACTGACTTATTATGAATGCGCTGCAGATGACGTATAAGGGAGGATGTTCCGATGTGGTTAACGTCCTTACCCCTACTTATTACAGCTTGACTAAGGCAACACACGGCTTGACACCTGTTGTCCGCATTTCTGTTGAAATACTTCCACACTGAAGAGCTGATTTTTTTTGTATTTTCACCAGGCATGTCAATGGCCATATTCCTCCCACGGACAACAGGTGTCTCCCCGGGTGCCTGACTTAAACAAACCACCTCACCATCAGAATCCTCCTTGTCAATTTCCTCCTCAGCTCCAGCAACACCCATATCCTCATCCTGGTGTACTTCAACACTGACATCTTCAATTTCACTATCAGGAACTGGACTGTGGGTGCTCCTTTCAACACTTGCAGGGGGCGTGCAAATGGTGGAAGGCGCAAGCTCTTCCCGTCCAGTGTTGGGAAGGTCAGGCATCACAACCGACACAATTGGACTCTCCTTTGGGATTTGTGATTTCGAAGAACGCACAGTTCTTTGCTGTGCTTTTGCCGCAAGTCTTTTCTTTTTTCTAGCGAGAGGATGAGTGCTTCCATCCTCATGTGAAGCTGAACCACTAGCCATGAACATAGGCCAGGGCCTCAGCCGTTCCTTGCCACTCCGTGTCGTAAATGGCATATTGGCAAGTTTACGCTTCTCCTCAGACGCTTTTAATTTAGATTTTTGGGTCATTTTTTTACTGATCTTTTGTGTTTTGGATTTTACATGCTCTGTACTATGACATTGGGCATCGGCCTTGGCAGACGACGTTGATGGCATTTCATCGTCTCGGCCATGACTAGTGGCAGCAGCTTCAGCAAGAGGTGGAAGTGGATCTTGATCTTTCCCTATTTTTTTAACCTCCACATTTTTGTTCTCCATATTTTGCGCACAACTAAAAGCCACCACAGGTATACAATGTAGATGGATGGATAGTATAGTATTACTTATACTTATGGACGACGAGTGATGACACAGAGGTAGGTACAGCCGTGGCCTACCGTACTGCTGCTTAGTGCTTATATATATAATATACTGTATAACGGACCTGGTGGACACTGTCAGCAGACTGCTAAACAAACTAGTATGAAGAAAGAAAAAAAAAACACCACAGGTATACAATGTAGATGGATGGATAGTATTAGTATTACTTATACTTATGGACGACGAGTGCACTGACGACACAGAGGTAGGTACAGCCGTGGCCTACCGTACTGCTGCTTAGTGCTTATATATATAATATACTGTATAACGGACCTGGTGGACACTGTCAGCAGACTGCTAAACAAACTAGTATGAAGAAAGAAAAAAAAAACACCACAGGTATACAATGTAGATGGATGGATAGTATAGTATTACTTATACTTATGGACGACGAGTGCACTGACGACACAGAGGTAGGTACAGCCGTGGCCTACCGTACTGCTGCTTAGTGCTTATATATATAATATACTGTATAACGGACCTGGTGGACACTGTCAGCAGACTGCTAAACAAACTAGTATGAAGAAAGAAAAAAAAAACACCACAGGTATACAATGTAGATGGATGGATAGTATTAGTATTACTTATACTTATGGACGACGAGTGCACTGACGACACAGAGGTAGGTACAGCCGTGGCCTACCGTACTGCTGCTTAGTGCTTATATATATAATATACTGTATAACGGACCTGGTGGACACTGTCAGCAGACTGCTAAACAAACTAGTATGAAGAAAGAAAAAAAAACACCACAGGTATACAATGTAGATGGATGGATAGTATAGTATTACTTATACTTATGGACGACGAGTGCACTGACGACACAGAGGTAGGTACAGCAGTGGCCTACCGTACTGCTGCTTAGTGCTTATATATATAATATACTGTATAACGGACCTGGTGGACACTGTCAGCAGACTGCTAAACAAACTAGTATGAAGAAAGAAAAAAAAAACACCACAGGTATACAATGTAGATGGATGGATAGTATTAGTATTACTTATACTTATGGACGACGAGTGCACTGACGACACAGAGGTAGGTACAGCCGTGGCCTACCGTACTGCTGCTTAGTGCTTATATATATAATATACTGTATAACGGACCTGGTGGACACTGTCAGCAGACTGCTAAACAAACTAGTATGAAGAAAGAAAAAAAAAACACCACAGGTATACAATGTAGATGGATGGATAGTGTAGTATTACTTATACTTATGGACGACGAGTGCACTGACGACACAGAGGTAGGTACAGCCGAGGCCTACCGTACTGCTGCTTAGTGCTTATATATATAATATACTGTATAACGGACCTGGTGGACACTGTCAGCAGACTGCTAAACAAACTAGCACGAAGAAAGAAAAAAAAAAACACCACAGTGTTTTTCAGGCAGACAAACGTATACTGGACTGGTGGTCACTGTCAGCAAAACTGTGCACTGTACTCCTGCTATAACTGCTCCCCAGTCCCCACAATTAGGCAGTGTGAGCAGTGCACTCAGCACATATATATCATGCAGCAGTGCAGCACACTGAGTGAGCACAGATATGGTGGAGACTTTTTTTCAGGCAGAGAAACAAAGAATTAAACTAATCAAAACCCTGCACTGTACTCCCTAACAGCTGCTCCCCGTCCCCCCAATTATAACTAACTAAGTCACTCTGTGTTCTACTATAACGGAGAGGACGCCAGCCACGTCCTCTCCCTATCAATCTCAATGCACGTGTGAAAATGGCGGCGACGCGCGGCTCCCTTATATAGAATCCGAGTCTCGCAAGAATCCGACAGCGGGATGATGACGTTCGGGCGCGCTCGGGTTAACTGAGCAAGGCGGGAGGATCCGAGTCGCTCGGACCCGTGTAAAAAAAAGGTGAAGTTCGGGCGGGTTCGGATTCCGAGGAACCGAACCCGCTCATCACTACTTTTAGCTAATGGAATTAATTATTAAAGATAAAAGGAGTCATTTGTCCAAAATAGATGGGGAGTTAGAAACTTTAGATGCTCTCATTAAACCCTATGCTGATATAGAAAATTATAAAGGTTTCAGAGGAGAAATTATTGGGGAAAAACAGAAGAAATACAAACGTGATAGAAAGGATTATGATGAGAAATTGGTATATAAAGAGACAGTTTTGAATGAACCCACCCAATTAGAACATTTTGTAAGGTTTGATAGAAAAGAGATAGGAAGGAAATCCAACACACAGTCATATAACCGTAGTGTACAGAGAGTGAATAGGAAACCCATGAATGAGAGAAAAGGGTTTCAGAAGTCTTCTCATCAGAGGGGGAATCAGGTGAATCTAAGTTAGAGTTTTAATCATGTTGGAGTTCCCTTCGATCATGTATCTGATAGGGACAGAGGTTCCTATCATCAATCGGACAATAGGAGGAATTGGAGGAGGGATCTAGATAATGAAGCACGTATTTCCCCCATCATTCGTACAGCAGCATGATCACGTTCTCCTTTTTTAGAGCAAGGACGACTGTACAGCAGACACAGATAATTGCAAAGAAAATACATCCACGGGGGTGTAGGGGAGGAAATAAAGATAGGAAAAAGAACAAAGTTAAGGTTCCGACAAGTAGAACCGGAGATTTCAGTACTAGGTACGGAAAGTAATGATAAAAAGCAAGCAGGCACCAAGGTGTATAATTTAAGTAAATATAATCTTACATAAGCAGAATCAGATTTGTTGGAAAAGGGCTTAAAATTTGCCCCCACAAATCAGATAGATGAATTTGAGGTCTATGTAGACCTCCAGAAGTTTGTGGGGAAACTCACTTTGAAATTTTTTTTTGCAGAGAAAAATGGGGAAGTAGTATCTGAAAGTGTGCCTAGTGAAGTTAACATTTTCAGGAAGAAATCCACCTTTTTCCCCAAACATAAGAAGGGATGCTTTATTTCCGCTTTTGAAAACTTATTACAGGAGGATCCAGAAAGATGTAGGTTTGGTCCAGTAAAGAAACATAATTTGACTAAAGCTCAGAGAGGGGCAATTTCCCCATTAAGGAAGAATAATGAGATTGTCATTAGGCCCGCAGACACGTGCGGTGGGGTGGTAGTTCTTGATAGAGATATGTATCATAGTGAACTTTTACATCAACTTGGTGATAGGGACACATACAGGAAGTTAAAATCTGACCCATCAGGTAACATACAGAAGAAATTAGATGTTTTTCTCCAACTATATGTTGGGAATAATGTTATAACTATGGAGGAAATGGGTTATATGAAGGTAAAAAACCCATCCATACCTGTGATATATCTTCTACCCAAAATTAATAAATCATTAGATAAACCACCCAGCCGCCCCATAGTGGCTGGCCTAAATTCAATCACAGACAATCTTTCTGCTTTTTTGGATTCTAAGATACAACATTTGACTTTGAAAACGCGATCACATCTTAAGGACACTATTGCTATCATTTATTCCCTTTCGGAGATTACATGGTCATCAGATTTTTTGTTAGTAACAGCAGAAGTGAAGTCTTTATATACAATAATTCAGCACAGTAAGGGCTTAGAAGCCATTGAGTATCATTTAATGATGGAGGGCCTTGATCCAAATAATTTGAACTTTGTGTGGAATGGTATTGCATTTATTGTGGAGAATAATTTCTTCTGGTATGAGGGTGACTTTTATCTACAGGTGGTGGGCTCAGCGATGGGTATGAGACTGGCATCAAGTTATGCCAGTCTTTTTATGGCCAATTGGGAGGACCAAAAGGTTTGGTCAGGGCATAAATGGGGTGCCAGTCTCGTACTATGGGCCCGCTACATAGATGACATGATTTTTATATGGAATGGGGATAGGCACTCTTTGGATTCGTTTTATCAACATCTCAATTGTAACGACAGAGGAATTGAGTTTTCTTTTGATATAAGTGATAGGGAAGTACATTTTCTAGATTTGAGTATTTATGTTGAGGAGGGTAAACTTTTGACAAAAAAATGACATTAAATCCACGGATTGTAATGCATATGTCAGCCAGAATAGTAATCATCACTTTAATTGGATTCGTCACATACCCCGTGGACAGTTTCATAGACTACAGCGTATTTGCACGAACATTGAAGTGTATGATATACAGGCTGTCAGTATGGAAAACTACTTTGTGGAGAAAGGTTATGATCAACAACTGGTGGGGAAAGCTAGAAATTATGTATGTACTAGGGAGAGAGGATCTATGTTGGAGATTCAATCTAAGTGAATCAGAGATGATACTGCAAATATCAGTTTCATTACCAGGTTTACTACTAAACATAAAATGATTGAACAAATTATTTGTAAATATTGGGATCTCCTGACAAGAAATCCTGATTTAAAGGAATTTTTAACTGAAAAGCCCATTTTCACGTACAGACAAGCTAAAAATTTGAAAATTCTGTTAGTAAAGAGTGCATTACCAGTAGGGAAAATGACAACCAGGATAACATCTAAGGGTTTTTATAGATGCGGATTTTGTAGTATGTGCAAGATATGTAAGATGGAAAGTAAAGTCACGGAGTACAAATCAAATGTGACTCAACGTCTGTATACGATTAAAGATTTTATTACTTGTTGTAGTAAAAGTGTGATTTACCTACTAGAATGTCAATGTGGGCTACAGTATATAGGGAGAACAGGAAGGATGCTTAAGGAAAGGCTAGGTGAGCATGTACACAATGTGAAAAAAGTTTAGACTCGCATGAGTGTAATCCGGGACACATAAAGACTTTTTGTGGATTCAAATAATTAAGTCTGGTTGGAGAACTAAGAATACAGAAATAATGTTAGCTAGAAAGGAAATGCAAACCATTTTTTAGATGAAAACACTTGCCCCCTAGGGGTTTGAATTGTGATTTTGAAACTAAATGGTTTTTATAATATTGATTGTGTTTTCTTTTTCTCCATCTTTTTTTTTTTGGATGTCTGAGATGGATGTATGCGTAATGTTAATTTGTTTTTAATGTTTTATTGTTTTACTATATTGTTTAAGATGGATATATAATGTTTCATCTAGATTTTTAGATATTTGATTGTTATATATTTAAAACCTGTGTAATTAGAAATCAATTTGCTCTGTGTAAAAATGAGAATGCATGATGATTGGTTATAGTAATCACGTGATCCCTGGCTTGGAATTTAAATTTCCGAGGTGGAGGAAGATGTGGCACTTTCTGACGAAGAGGGAAAACCCTTGAAATGCATTATAGCTATTAACGCTACTGACCAGACCAGAGGGAGATCCGAGAAGCCAAGAACATCTGAGGCCGCTGACACTATTCCATCCAATCTGTGTATGCAGCTGGATTGACTGGGGCGTCTCTCTTCATGTTGCTTATGGGTCTCCTTTCATGGTGTGATTTGTAACTTTTTAACTTTGTAACAACATTAAATCATTTTGGACATCAAAGAAGTGTGGGACTATCTGGATCGCTACTGAAAGATACCTTTACGGGAATGCGAGATTGGATATAAATGTAAGTGTATTTCCAGTGATGGGCTTGCTGCATTGTTTCCAACTGAGCTGTTAAAAAAACCTTTCAGTGCCTACGGGTGAGAACCCGAAAGTAAGTGTCTTTCAAAAAGTTAGAATCTGGGCACCTGTGGCTGCCGGATAATGCACAATCATTTGGGAACTCTCTGGCACAACGCTTCGAACACTATCTCTCTTGTTTTGGTTTTAAATGTGATATAGGGATTTCAAAGGGCGAGCTCCTTTACTGTTGCATGGTAGCGCAGGTGAAGCACATTTGCAGTCATTTTACCAGTTGTCTACCCCTCCTCTTTAGAATGTAAGCTCTCATGAGCAGGGTCCTCTTCCCTCATGTGTTTGTACATCTCTTACTTAACTTATTTTCTTTTCAATACTCCCTTTGATGGCACCAAATCCTTCGATTTTCCGGCCACCCTGATACTTATGTCAGTGCTGTTTACTGATGCAGCTATGTTTATAAACCCTGTACTTGTCCTATATTGTATTGAACTGTAAGTCACTGTCTTCATGTTTTGCTTATTTGTTTACTCTGTAATTGGGTGCTGCGGATCCCATATGGTGCCATATAAATAATGGATAATAATAATAACACCCAAAGAATTAGTGCCACAAGAAAAGCCCACAGTAGTAGTTCCCCCACCACAGAATGCCCACAGTAGTAGCACCCCATATAACACCTATAGTAGTAGTGACAAACATAACACCCACAGTACTGGAGCCCCTTACACATATTACAACATAGACACAGTACCTCACTTACCTGAAGCTCTGCTCCTGCTCCAGCCACCAACAGACAGCTCCTCATGATCAGCACCACACACAGCAGCAGTCCAGCATATAGAAGACTTTTCCTACAGCAATCTCTCTCTCCACCCCTGCACCCTATCACAGTGACAATAACAATCTCATCCATCCACCCACCTCTCAGATTACAGTGATGGGTAAATCCAGACACCCCCTCCTGGTCACAGCAGCAAAAATCTCTGCCAACCCGCCCCCCAAACACAGCAGTGGTATAGCTCTCCCCCTCCTCGGCTGCCTATGGCATGGAATTAGCAGGCTGTACATGCAAATGTGGGCCCAGCAATTCCCTGTTCAGGGGGACCCTGCCGACACCACTGCCTGTCATAGAATTTTACAGGGACAGCAGCAGTTGGCACCAACAGGCAGCAGCAGGCTAGAGGGGAGGGGTGCCCATCATCTCCCTGCATTGCATCACTTCACTGAGCAGGTTGCTCTGGTCCTGGTCATCCTTGAGCAGCATGCAAGCAATACTGAAGATGCACTTGTGATCTTGCATACCTCCTCTGATTTACAGGATAATGTCATAAAATCTCTTCAAGAAAAGTTTATGAACTCATGATAATCTGAGGTTCATAGTCTAGTAGATTATTTACATGCATACCTGGCCCAGAATCTGGGGTTAACACCTGGCTCTACCATGTTTATATATATAGTGATAGAGTAGAGAAGAAAAAAGTGTAGTTTTTTGTTTTAGTGCACTATTATGGAGGCTCTTGGACATCAACATTGGACAGATGAGTGACAATATTTCATAGTCTCATCAAAAGTTAGTTTAAAGGCTGTACTTCTACATAATGGAAATACATTTCCATCAATACCTGTAGTGCATGCTAATGATGATAGAGACGTATGTATGTAAAATATGAATTTTGCTGTTAGAAAAAAAATCTAATATGGAAAATATAACTGGAATATCCGTGGTTGTCACAACTGAGGGCCTGAGCTGACGGGAGGCAGCCTCAGTTGTAGGGGCTGAGATGTACCGGAACCTGGGAGGTTGTATCAGACCCCTGGACATGTAAGTAACATGAATAATAACTGCCCGAAGGCGTGACCTCGACAACTTGGATAAAAGTCAATGATGTTTATTATGACAACTCCGCAACACAGCAGCAGTAAAAGAAAACGTAAAAGTCAGCAAAGAATAAATACAGTTCCTGGGTACTACAGGATGGCAGGAGCCACAGGGCACTGGTAGTGTGAGATAGTTCTTATGATATTCTAGATGGAAGGTCCTTACCAGGCCCGACTGTAGCAATGGAGATAACCCAGGATTGTGCCAGCTGGTGTTCCAGGAAAAGCTTGGTTGCTGAAGATAAAACAGCTGCTGTGGATACTGGCTGGAACCAGACTGTTGTTAGCACGGAGTGGATACTGGCTGGAACCAGTTAAATAATAAATGAACTTGGGAGCGATGAAATATGAACTGAAATGTAGAACTTGAGAGCGGAGAAATAATAATACCGGTGGAGAGTGGTAAAGTGTAGAAAGGACACCGGCCCTTTAAGGGAAGCTGTACTCTGCTGGAAGCTGAGCTGGAAGCAGGTAATGTTGTAGCTGGAAACAGATGAATCCACAATGGATTGGAGAGTCAGGCTACACCGCAGGTGGAATGCTGGTGCGGGTCTCTATGGTGGAAGTCTTGAGACAGGAGCTGGAACCTGGAAGACAATCACAGGAGAGAGACAAACAGGAACTAGGTTTGACAACCAAAGCACTGACGCCTTCCTTGCTCAGGCACAGTGTATTTATACCTGCAGCAAGGAAGGGATTGGCTAGGCAATTATGCAGATTAACAATACTGACAACAGATTGGAGGAAATGATCAGCTGACAGAATCCAAGATGGCTGCGCCCATGCAGACACTTGGAGGGAAGTTTGGTTTGTAATCCATGTGGTAATGAAAACAGTAATGGCGGCGCCGGCCACTGGAGACAGGAGACGCCAGGCTGACAAGTGCACATCCAACCACGCGGACACAGCGGAGGCCGCGGCTGACGTAATCGCCACTCTGACACTCTGCATGCAGAAGCTCAGGGACGGCGGCGGAGGCCGCGGGAAACGCCATGCCAGATGTAATAAGGCGTTACTGTGACAGCGTCTCAGAGAGACAGGAGAGGATGCAGGAATGTGAACATTAGGATAACAGATGGGATCCGGTCCTGGAGCGCTGAGCCAGCCTTAGGAGGCATCTGATGGGTAAGAAATGGCGTCCAGATACCCGGATCGTGACAGCACCCCCCCCTTTAGGAGTGGCCCCAGGACACTTCTTTGGCTTTTGAGGAAACTTGGAATGGAATCTCCGGACCAAGGCAGGAGCATGGACATCAGAAGCATTGGTCCATGAACGTTCCTCAGGGCCGTAACCCTTCCAGTCAATAAGATACTGTAGTTGACCGTAACGGTGACGTGAGTCCAGGATCTTGGCCACTTCATACTCAATGCCTCGTTGAGTTTGGACTTTCGGAGTTGGAGGAAGTGAGGAATGAAACCGATTCAAGATCAGCGGTTTCAACAGGGAAACATGGAATGTCCTGGGTATTTTTAAGAAGGGAGGCAACTGGAGTCTGTAAGCAACAGGATTGATGACTTGTTCAATCTTGAAAGGACCGATATAGCGAGGTGCAAACTTCATACTGGGAACTCTTAACCTCAAATTCTTCGTGGATAACCATACCCGATCACCCACCTTGAGAGCAGGAACTGCTCGACGCTTCTTATCCGCAAACTTCTTGTACCTGAACGATGCCTTGAGCAGAGCTGATCGTACGCTCTTCCAGATATTGGCAAACTGATGCAAGGTGATATCCACTGCGGGAACAGAAGTTGCTGGAAGCGGTTGGAACTCAGGAACTTTAGGGTGGAATCCAAAGTTAGTGAAGAATGGTGTTGAAGCAGATGAAGAATGATACTGGTTGTTATGACAGAACTCGGCCCAGGGAAGTAATTGAACCCAGTCATCTTGAGAGGAGGACACATAGATGCGGAGGAAGGCCTCCAAGTCCTGATTCACCCTCTCGGTTTGACCATTGGTCTGAGGATGGTAAGCCGTGGAAAACTTTAGCTTGACTTGGAGGACTTGACATAAACTTCGCCAGAATTTGGCTGTGAATTGAACTCCTCGATCTGAGATAATTTCTTCAGGAAGACCGTGGAGTCGGAAGATCTCTTGTATGAATACTTGAGCCAACTTGGAAGCTGACGGAAGACCGGTGAGAGGAATGAAGTGTGCCATCTTGGTGAACCGGTCAACTACCACCCAGATGGTATTGAACTTGTTGCACATGGGTAAGTCTGTAATGAAATCCATCGACAAGTGGGTCCATGGTCGACGGGGAACGGATAGTGGAACCAGTTGCCCCGCAGGCGACTGGCGGGATACTTTATGTTGGGCACACTTTGGGCAAGATGCAATAAACTCCAAGACGTCCTTTTTCAGAGTTGGCCACCAATAGGACCTAGAGATAAACTCCAGGGTTTTTTGGATACCTGTATGTCCGGCAAAACGGGAAGCATGGGCCCAATGCATGAGCTTCTTCCTTAGCATCGGCTTCACAAAACTTTTCCCTGATGGGGGCGTAGAGTCCATCCCTACCGTGGAGAATGCCAACGGATTTATAATAGGATGCTTGTCTGAAGACTCTGACTCATTTTCTTGCTCCCATGAGCGGGAAAGGGCATCGGCCTTGCGATTCTGAGAGCCCGGACAGAACTGGAGTTTAAAGTCGAACCTGGAAAAGAAAAGTGCCCATCTGGCCTGACGAGGGTTGAGACATTGTGCGCCCTTCAGGTATAAAAGGTTCTTGTGGTCTGTAAGTATGGTGATTGAATGAGAAGCTCCCTCCAACAGATACCTCCACTCTTCTAGAGCGAGCTTGATGGCTAGCAACTCCTGGTCGCCAATGGCATAATTGCGCTCAGCTTGGGAGAACTTCCGGGAGAAGAAACTGCAAGGGTGTAAATGGCCATCTTCAGCCCTCTGAGATAACACCGCTCCTACTCCAACGGAGGAGGCATCCACCTCTAAGATGAAAGGAGTGTCGATGTCAGGCTGTTTCAGAACAGGCGCAGAGATGAACCTTTGTTTTAAAAGATGAAATGCTTGCATGGCTTCTTCAGACCACTTGGACGGGTTAGCACCCTTCTTAGTGAAAGCAGTAATAGGCGCCACAATGGTGGAAAAGTCTCGTATAAACTTTCGGTAATAGTTGGCGAACCCTAAGAACCTCTGGACCCCTTTGAGGGTTAAGGGTACCGGCCAATTTTGGATTGCTTGTAGTTTCTCAGGATCCATCTCTAGTCCGGAACCGGACACAATGTACCCTAGAAACGGAATGGACTTGACTTCAAAGACGCATTTTTCTAATTTGCAATAGAGATGATTGACACGGAGACGGGACAGAACCTCTTTAACCCAAAAACGATGTTCCTCTAAATCGTTGGCAAAAATGAGGATATCGTCTAGATAGACCACGACATGACGGTATAGAATGTCTCTGAAGATCTCATTGACAAAATGCTGGAAGACAGCTGGAGCATTGCTCAATCCGAAGGGCATGACGAGGTACTCATAATGTCCGTCACGGGTGTTAAAGGCGGTCTTCCACTCGTCACCCTCACGGATCCGGATGAGATTGTATGCACCTCGCAAGTCCAGCTTTGTAAAGATGGTAGCTCCGCTAACTCTGTCAAAGAGCTCAGTAATCAGGGGTAAAGGATAACGGTTCTTGATGGTAATGTCGTTCAAACCTCTGTAGTCGATGCACGGCCGCAGACCACCATCTTTCTTTTTTACAAAAAAGAAGCCTGCGCCGGCTGGAGAAGAAGAAGGTCGAATGAACCCCTTTGCTAGGTTCTCTTTAATATATTCCTCCATAGAATGCGTCTCAGGCAGAGACAACGGATAAGTTCGGCCTCGAGGTGGAACCTTCCCTGGAACGAGATCAATCGGACAGTCCCATTCTCTATGAGGAGGAAGGATATCAGCAGAAGCTTTACTGAACACATCCGTGAAATCTTGATATGGAGGAGGTGGAACATCAGACGACCTGGGGGAGGAAGAACAGACAGGCAATACTTTAAACAAACATGTCTCAGCACAGGAGGAACCCCATGCCAGGATTTGCGTAGTCGTCCAATCAATTGTAGGATTGTGAAGACGGAGCCATGGAAGGCCCAGGACCACACGATGTGTGGCTCTTGGAATCACTAAAAAAGAAATAAGTTCGGAATGAAGAACTCCCACTCTCAGACGAACTGGTAGAGTCCTTAAAGAAATGACTGCATCAAAAATTTTGCTGCCATCCACGGTAGTTAAAGAAATAGACGAAGGAAGTCTCTCGGTGGGTAGGGACCACCGTTTAACATAGGCTTCGGTAATAAAGTTCCCAGCTGCTCCGGAATCAAGGAGGGCAATGACGTTCCGATAACGTTGAGCAACTTGAAGCGAGACTGGGAGATTACAATCTTGAGGAGATGGAGAGGAGATCATTACTCCTAGCCGGCCCTCTCCTTGGCGAGCTATGATTTGGAGTTTCCCGGACGTTTGGGACAGGCATTAATGGTGTGAGACGGAGCTGCACAATAGAGACAGAGAAACTCGGAGAGACGTCTTCGGCGCTCAGCAGGAGTTAAACGGGAACGGCCAAGTTGCATGGGCTCATCTTTAGATGGTGACAGTTGACGAGGAGGAGGAGCAGAAGATTTTGGAGCAGATGATCTTCCACGCTCAGTTGCTCTCTCTCTGAAACGTAAATCAACTTTCGTGCAGAGTGAGATTAGCTCATCTAACTTAGAAGGTAAGTCTCTGGTAGCTAACTCATCTTTAATACGCTCAGATAAGCCATGCCAGAATGCAGCATACAGGGCCTCGTCGTTCCATGCCAGTTCGGATGCCAGGATCTGGAACTGTATCAGATATTGTCCTACAGTACGTGACCCCTGGCGTAAATGGAGAATCTCGGATGAAGCTGAGGTTACCCGGCCTGGCTCGTCGAAGATGCGCCTGAATGTTGACACGAAGGCAGTGTAGGAAGATAGCAGGGTGTCGGACCTCTCCCATAACGGTGATGCCCAATCAAGGGCTGAGCCACTGAGAAGAGAAATAATGTAGGCAATTTTTGTACGGTCACTGGGAAAATTGCCAGGTTGTAGCTCAAACTGAATCTCACACTGGTTGAGAAATCCCCTGCAGAATCTTGGAGATCCGTCAAATTTTGCTGGCGTTGGAAGATGAAGACGTGGAGCAGAAATGGGTAAGGTGGGTGGGGTTATAGCTGGAGTCACTGTGGTTGACGCACCAGACGCGCCTGATCCACGGAGAGTTGTCTGAATCCCATCCAGCCGAGTAGAGAGATCCTGGAGAGAGCGGATGATGTGGCCCTGTGCAGCCTCCTGATGTTCTAGTCGGGCTGCCAGTTCTTGCATCGGCCTGGCCGCTTGATCCTGGTCTCCGGCTGGATTCATTAGGTCAGTGCTTACTGTCACAACTGAGGGCCTGAGCTGACGGGAGGCAGCCTCAGTTGTAGGGGCTGAGATGTACCGGAACCTGGGAGGTTGTATCAGACCCCTGGACATGTAAGTAACATGAATAATAACTGCCCGAAGGCGTGACCACGACAACTTGGATAAAAGTCAATGATGTTTATTATGACAACTCCGCAACACAGCAGCAGTAAAAGAAAACGTAAAAGTCAGCAAAGAATAAATACAGTTCCTGGGTACTACAGGATGGCAGGAGCCACAGAGCACTGGTAGTGTGAGATAGTTCTTATGATCTTCTAGATGGAAAGTCCTTACCAGGCCCGACTGTAGCAATGGAGATAACCCAGGATTGTGCCAGCTGGTGTTCCAGGAAAAGCTGGGTTGCTGAAGATAAAACAGCTGCTGTGGATACTGGCTGGAACCAGACTGTTGTTAGCACGGAGTGGATACTGGCTGGAACCAGTTAAATAATAAATGAACTTGGGAGCGATGAAATATGAACTGAAATGTAGAACTTGAGAGCGGAGAAATAATAATACCGGTGGAGAGTGGTAAAGTGTAGAAAGGACACCGGCCCTTTAAGGGAAGCTGTACTCTGCTGGAAGCTGAGCAGGAAGCAGGTAATGTTGTAGCTGGAAACAGATGAATCCACAATGGATTGGAGAGTCAGGCTACACCGCAGGTGGAATGCTGGTGCGGGTCTCTATGGTGGAAGTCTTGAGACAGGAGCTGGAACCTGGAAGACAATCACAGGAGAGAGACAAACAGGAACTAGGTTTGACAACCAAAGCACTGACGCCTTCCTTGCTCAGGCACAGTGTATTTATACCTGCAGCAAGGAAGGGATTGGCTAGGCAATTATGCAGATTAACAATACTGACAACAGATTGGAGGAAATGATCAGCTGACAGAATCCAAGATGGCTGCGCCCATGCAGACACTTGGAGGGAAGTTTGGTTTGTAATCCATGTGGTAATGAAAACAGTAATGGCGGCGCCGGCCACTGGAGACAGGAGACGCCAGGCTGACAAGTGCACATCCAACCACGCGGACACAGCGGAGGCCGCGGCTGACGTAATCGCCACTCTGACACTCTGCATGCAGAAGCTCAGGGACGGCGGCGGAGGCCGCGGGAAACGCCATGCCAGATGTAATAAGGCGTTACTGTGACAGCGTCTCAGAGAGACAGGAGAGGATGCAGGAATGTGAACATTAGGATAACAGATGGGATCCGGTCCTGGAGCGCTGAGCCAGCCTTAGGAGGCATCTGATGGGTAAGAAATGGCGTCCAGATACCCGGATCGTGACAGTGGTGATTTGAAGGTCATTGCTTTATTGCTTTGATTGCAACTTGGGTACATTAAATTCTGCTGTTTATTGTGTGAATGGAACAGCAGATATAGGAAGTCTCTCTCCATTAGAAAACAATGGCCTAAATGTGAATCTCTTATTTCTGGGCAGAAAAATGTGTTAAGTACCCCTTTTGTGTATCCTGAAAAAGTGTATTTATCTCCAATGCATACTAAACTAGGACTGATGAAACAATTTGTAATAGCAATTGATAAAAACTCTGCTGCATTTATGAATTTGAAATTTTAAAAAATAAGTTATGTAAAACTGAAAGAAGGAATTTTTATAGGGCCACAAAAAAATTGAAGTAATGGATGATGTAAATTTTAAGTAACTGTTAAATCCACCAGGGAAAAAAGCTGACTTGTCATCCAGAAATAGCTGTTCTTGTTTTCTTGGAAATCATATAGCAGAACACTATCGTGATCTTCTGAGCAAATCTTGGGGCTGTCAGTGATGAGCATGGTGAGTGTTCCCATCAGCAGATTTCTACGATGGAAAAGAGGTACCAAGGCAAATGGAGTTCCAGTATGCTTGCTGATTATTGTTGGACCATGGAGAGAGAAATCCCAAAGGCAAAATATGCCTTAAAATCATCATCTACAACTTTTTGGTCAGCAAGAATGAGGTGCATATTTATCATTTAGATTTACATAAGTACTAATTTATTAAAACTGTACACGTATATCACAAAAATACCCTGCCCAATGGAAAAAATGTTAATGCATATTTGAATTCAGCAAGAAAAATACATCTAGATTCAGTTTATTTATCTCTTGTTTATTTTTGAAGACCAGTGTAATCAGCTAAAATAAAACTCCAAAAACATTGGTGTTTTCAGATGTGTTCAATTTAGATTTACTAACAGTGGTTTAGTAAAATCAATCTAAAGTCTACCAAAAATCGACCAAAAATTGATCCAAAAATTGTCATTTCAAATAGAACCATTAGAAATAGTTCTGTTTGAATTTAAACCATGTTGAATTGTCTGAAACATCAATAAGATGGTAAAAACATGGGAGAAAAACTTGTTGGACACTTCTACTGCATAAATCAGGCATTTAAAGGAACAGCAATGGTTTTTAATTATATTGTCAATATGCAAATTAGCACTGGAATGAAGGTCTCTATGGGTAATACAGTGCATGTAACATGTTTTGGCCAATAACTATACTTTTTTTATAATTTGGTTGATTATTCATCATTTTTTTGTCAATTTTGGTAAATTTTTGCTGCTATTGAGAGTGAATAGAACACATTTAGAACACAAATAGAAATCAATAGATCATTGAATTCACATTGGAACCAAAAATCAACTGCTAGTAAATGAACTATTTAGAATAGATAATGTACACTGTGGACTTTTTTGTGTTGATGATGATTGATTTTAGTACAATTTTTAAATTGATTTAGAATCGATCTTTAGTAGATTTTATCCTTGATATTTTTATTTTTTCACATGTGTTTTTCTTAAACAAGTTGCTGGTTAATGTCACTGTTGTCTAATACACCTTTGTCCATTAGTTGTTTGTCTTGCTATATGCATATACTGTAGTTTATTTGAATAAATAGCTTCTGATTTAAAGCTTTCATACAAACTAAATATTATCAAGTGCTATTCAGGACAGTTATGTGGTGAGAGTTTAATTATATTTTTATGCAAATTTATAAATGCAGATTTTGTGATATCTCCTGAACTACACACATTGATAAATATGACCAATACGAACAATGTTCCCAAATATATGCATATATACATAGATTTTTTTTCAATGATATTGATATATATGCCACTATACGTACTGGTGCTGTCACACTAGCTATGGATATTGGCACTTTTCTGTATTGCAATTTTTTTTAAAGAAACTTGGATGGGCTTCCTATATTGTTTTATTTTAATATGTTTATTCTTCTTCTTAACAAGATCCTACAGTAAATGGCAAAGAAGGTAGCAGAAGTTTTGAAGACATTGCTTTTTCTCAGAGACTTTACTTATCTTCTGCTCAGTCTTGCCAGCTTTGAAAGCTGTATGACAATTATTCAACTAAGCAAACTACTGTAATTCTTGATCAAAACTATATGAAGGTCAAAAAATGCAACCCAAAACATGAGACAAAACCTGTTCCTTCTTAGTTTGTTACTTCCTTTAAATTACATATTTTGAACATTATTTAAGTCTCAACTAAGGCATTGTTAAGGATTGAAACATAAAAATACATCAACTTTGGAACAATTATAGAAAGATGCAAGCACCCATTGACTTTTTTTTACAAGAACATATATTATTGCTTGTATTGCATTATATCAAATCACATATAGTATTAGTGCCTGCTGTGTTCAAATAAAAAAGATTTGTAGTTTTTCATTGATATTTATTTCACTACAGCTACAGCCACATGGACAATTATATTTTGCAATTGGGATCATCTTGATTGATTACAAAATAAAATTCTCAAGACATGACTAAGCCTCCCAGAAAATAAGAATACAACATGAGTAGAATTGCATGCATGTTTTTTTTTCTCAATTCCATGTTCGAGCATGGAAAGTGATGAATTTGGCAGCCGCAGTTTACATTAACCAGAGAACAGATAAGCAATTAAGTGGAAGGCCGATAAGGAGAAGGTCAACATAGTACAGATGAGAAATTATAAAGCAGTCATATAAAGTTTCACTTGTCTCTTGAATGAGAATGAAGCATATCTTATCAATATTTTTTTAAAGATCCATTTGACAGGACTTTGGTAGTAGTGTTAAAAGATGGGTAGAATAAAGGACCAAGGACTACAATTTAATAAGATAATGCAATAAAACATTATGGTCAAATTATTATCTATAATTGCTTAAGTGTAAGATTGTAAGTGGATATCCAGAGGGAAACTGTTAAAAATATAAATTTTTTACTCAAAGAAATAGAGCTGAAAAAATTTATTTCTCTTTCTCTCTCTGGTTTGCAAAACGTGTTAGCTAATCATGATATCCTATTAGTATACTGTTCATCCCCATTATCATCATCATCATCATCATAATTGGTAAAATATACTCTACAGTGCCATTCAGTGGGTATAACATTACACAATTTATAAATAAAACATAAAAACATATCAAACATAAATATAATTAGACATGCACCTTTGTTATGTATATTTTTATTACCTACATTGATTAATTGATAATTAAATATTGTGCTGAAAGCTCTACATGTATACTTTCAGCCAAATAAAAATAGAAAGGAGTAACCTTGGGGACTGGATAAGAATAGGTAGAGGGTGTGGCAGAACTTGCAAATGATCAGGAGTTGAACAGAATGAATTCACATACCTTTAAATAATGATAGATATATCATCAATCTTACCATGAGCAGACATCCTTCAGTATACTGTATTTTGTAAAAAAAAAGTATCCACTTGCTATGCAGACCCAAAATTAATTTTTACACTGCAAACAACCATAACCAAATGAATGTTCTTACTAGTAGATATAAAAATTGATCTATAGAGTGGTAAATATGACATCTGAATCTTGCGCCAAAACTTGCCATTTAGAACAAAACAAAAACATAAATCATTACATGACCAATTTGCTTGATTTTGTTATTACTTTGATATGCAAATCACTTAAAAGAGTTTATGTAAGTCTTCTTAGTAGTAAAAAAGTAATGTTGCTACAGGTATATTGATAATATTTTGACCACTATAGAGAAATAATGTAAAATATATTTGCATAGTGGGCTAATTAACTTGTTCCTCATTTATAGACATTTATATATTTTCCCAACAAATGCAATTTTTTATTATTGAGCATGATTGCAACATAGCCATGACTAATTTAAAGACAGGCCACCATACTATAAGCAAATGTACATCAAAAGCAAAAATAAACATATAAATTATTTGTCAAGAAATAGCTTAGGAAATGCAATTTTAAAATCACTTATGAAGAGCAGCTCTGTATGTACAAATGAAAAGTTTGCATGATTGTGGCTTAATTAATAATGTTTTTTATATAATTTTTACTTTTGATATGTTAACTTATTTGAATTATTAGTAAAGGGATCTGGCATATCTGCCCACTGCTCCACACTGCTACCTTCCCACAGCACACACACATCTCTGACCAACTCCCTCCCTTCTCCATCCCAGCTGTACAGTTACCCTTTCCCAGTACTAGGTGTTCCTCCATCCTGGTCTGTCCCAAAACTCACTGCAGTGAGAACCACTTAACTGATGATTTTTCCCTTCAAAAGCGTTAAAACATTGTTTTTTTTTAAATTTATTTTATTTAATAAAGTTGAAAAAGTATTTTTTTAAATATTTAAACATTATATTATGCACATCTGCAGAAGTATCTCCTCGTCAAAAACTGGGGGACAGGGTGGGATGGCGCAGTTGCATGAAATCTGACCATGCCATTTAAGTGGATTTATAGGGGTGACATGTAGCTATGAGGACAGAGATGGGACAGATTTAGTAGATTATTATATAGATTAGTAAAGAGACTTTTTTGTGCTAATTATATAGCTCTTACTTAAACCTATGAGAAAATGACCAGCACCTCAGCCAGCAGGTTTTATGGCCAATTTAGATATAACGGGAGTCCAGCAGCCTCTTGAGGAATGGAAGGGATATTCTCTTTTGGTTAGGAATGAGCGGGTTCAGATCTCGGAGATCCGACCCCCCCTGGACTTCAGGATGCAAACTCAGATCCAAGTCCAGCTCGGGACTTCCTGCCAGACTCAGATCCCAGAATGAGGCAAAACATCATCCCGCTGTCAGATTCTCGCGGGTTTTGGATTTGGATAAGGAGCTGTGTGTCGCCGCCATTTTCATTCTGGACTTAGAAAGTGAGGGAGAAAAACCTCTGTATTTCTGTTGCTGGTGGCATCGGGTAGGGTCAGTGTGTGCTCTTTAGAGGTGATGTCCTGTTGTGTCCTGTGCTGTTAGGGGTGATGTACAGGGTTGATGTCCTGGGCTGTCCTGTGCTGTTTGTGGTGCTGTACAGGGGTGTTCCTGTCCTGTGATGTGCTGTACAGGGGTGCTGTCCTGTGGTGTCCTGGTCTGTTTGGGGAGCTTTACAGGGGTGCTGTCATGTGTGTGCTGTAAAAATAAAGGGGCACTTTCCTGTGTGCTGTAACAATAAAGGAACACTGTGGCACTGTCTTGTATGCTGTAAAAATATAGGGGTGCTGTTGAATTAAAGGAACACTATGGTCCTGTCCTGTATGCGGTCAAATATAGGGGTGCAGTAAAAATAAAGGAATGCTATAGCACTGTCCTGCATGCTGTCAAAAATAGAAGTGCTGTAAAAATAAAGGAATGCTGTGGCTCTGTCCTGTACACTGTAAAAATATAGGGGTGCTGTAAAATTAAAGAAACGCTGTGGCCCTGTCCTGTATGCTGTTCAAATATAGGGGTGCTTTAAAATTAAAGGAATGCTGTGGCCCTGTCCTGTAAAAATATAGGGGTGCTGTAAAAACAAGGGAATGCTGTGATCCTGCCCTGTATGCTGTCAAAAAATAGTAATTGAAAATAAAGGAACACTGTGGCCCTGTCGGGTGCTGTAAAAAAAGGAATGCTGGGGCCCTGTCATGTATGATTTCAAAATAAAAGAGTGCTGTAAAATTAAAGGAATGCTGTGGCCCTGTATGTAGTAAAAATATAGGGGTGCTGTAAAATTAAATGAACTCTGTGGCCATGTCCTGTATGCTGTCAAAATATAGGGGTGATGTAAATATAAAGGAATGCTGTGGCCCTATCCTGTATGCTGTTCAAATATAGAGATGATGTAAAATAAAGGAATGCTCTTGCCCTGTCCTGTATACTGTAAAAGTTTAGAGGTGCTGTAAAAAGAAGGGAACACTGTGGCCCTGTGTGTTGCTGTAAAAAAAAGTAATGCTGTGGCTCTGTCCTTTATGCTGTAAAAATATATGAGTGCTGTAAAAATAAAGGAACGCTTTAGACCTGTCCTGTATGCTGTAAAAAAAGTAATGTTGTGGTCCTATTGGGTGCTGTAAAAAAGGAATGCTGGGGCCCTGTCCTGTATGCTGTCAAAATAAAGGGGTGCTGTAAAATTAAAGGAATGCTGTGGCCCTGTTCTGTATGTAGTAAAAATATAATGGTGCTGTATAAATAAAGGAATGCTGTAGCACTGTCCTGTATGCTGTCAAAAAATAGGAGTGCTATAAAATTAAACTAACACTGTGGCCCTGTCTGGTGCTGTAAAAAAAGGAATGCTGTGGCTCTGTTCTGTATGCTGTAAAAATACAAGAGTGCTGTAAAATTAAAAGAACACTATGGTCCTGTCCTGTATGCTGTAAAAATATAAGAGTGCTGTAAAATAAAGGAATGCTTTAGCCCTGTCCTTTATGCTGTAAAAAAATAGGAGTGCTGTAAAAATAAAGTTGGGTGCTGTAAAAAAAGGAATGGTGGGGCCCTGTCTTGTATGCTGTCAAAATATAAGGGAGCTGTAAAATTAAAGTAACGCTGTGGTCCTCTCCTGTATGTAGTAAAAATATAGAGGTGCTGTAAAAACAAAGGAATGCTGTGGCCCTACCCTGTATGAAGTAAAAATATATGAGTGCTGTAAAATTAAAGGAACTCTGTGACCATGTCCTGTATGCTATCAAAATATAGTGGTGCTGTAAAAATAAATTAATGCTATGGCCCTATCATGTATGCTGTACAAATATAGAGGTAATATAAAATAGAGGAACACTCTGGCCCTGTCCTGTATGCTGTAAAAGTATAGGGGTGCTGTAAAAATAAGGGAACACTGTGGCCCTGTATGTTGCTGTAAAAAAACAAACTCTGTGGTTCTATCCTGTATGATGTAAAAATATAAGAGTGCTGTAAAAATAAATGAACGCTTAAGACCTGTCCTGTATGCTGTTTAAAATAGGAGTGCTGTAAAAATAAAATAATGCTGTGGCCCTGTTGGGTGCTGTAAAAAAAGGAATGCTGGGGCCCTGTCCTGTATGCTGTCAAAATAAAGGGGTGCTGTAAAATTAAAGGAATGCTATGGTCCTGTCCTGTATGCTGTAAAAATATAAGAGTGATGTAAAAATAAAGGAATGCTTTAGCCCTGTCCTGTATGCTGTAAAATATAGGAGTGCTGTAAAAATAAAGTAATGCTGTGGCACGGTTGGGTACTGTAAAAAAAGGAATGTTGGTGCCTTGTTTTGTATGCTCTCAAAATATAGGGGTGCAGTTAAACTAAAGGAACACTGTGGTCCTCTCCTGTATGTAGTAAAAATATAAGGGTACTGTAAAAATAAAGGAATGCTGTGGCCCTACCCTGTATGTAGTAAAAATATAGGGGTGCTGTAAAATTAAAGGAACTATGTGTCCCTGTCCTGTATGCTATCAAAATATAGTGGTGCTGTAAAAATAAAGGAATGCTGTGGCCCTATCCTGTATGCTGTACAAATATAGAGGAGATATAAAATAAAGGAACGCTCTGGCCCTGTCCTGTATGCTGTAAAAGTTTAGGGGTGCTGTAAAAATAATAAAACACTGTGGCCCTGTCTGTTTCTGTAAAATAAAAATGAACTCTGTCCAGGGCCGGTGCTAAGGTGTTCGGCGCCCCCCTGCAAACTATAAATTTGTGCCCTCCCATACTTTAAAAGGGACACCCAAAATGGGGTGTGGTCTTACAAGGAAGGGGCGTGACCACACAAAATGACTCCCATTTCAAATTACGCCACACAGTAGTAGTGCGCTTATGCATAATGTCCCCAGTAGTAGCGTCACTTATGCATAATGTCCCTAGTAGTAGAGCGCGTATGCATGCATAATGTCCCCAGTAGTAGTGTCACTTATGCATAATGTCCCTAGTAGTAGTGCGCGTATGCATGCATAATGTCCCCAGTAGTAGCGTCACTTATGCATAATGTCCCCAGTAGTAGCGTCACTTATGCATAATGTCCCCAGTAGTAGCGTCACTTATGCATAATGTCCCCAGTAGTAGCGTCACTTATGCATAATGTCCCTAGTAGTAGTGCGCGTATGCATGCATAATGTCCCCAGTAGTAGCGTCACTTATGCATAATGTGCCCAGTAGTAGCGTCACTTATGCATAATGTCCCTAGTAGTGCGCGTATGCATGCATAATGTCCCCAGTAGTAGCGTCACTTATGCATAATGTCCCTAGTAGTAGTGCGCGTATGCATGCATAATGGCCCCAGTAGTAGCGGCTTATATGCATAATATGCACAGGGGATGGAGTTATGTGACCAGCGGTCAAGAGACCGACGGTCACATTACCTCCCCCAACATCCTGCCCCCTCACAATCCCGGCAGTCGGCATGCCGACCAAGAGGGACTATTCCCACTCGTGGGTGTCCACGACACCCATAGAGTAGGAATGGAACCTGTGGTGACTGTAGGTCGCCACTGAGCCCGCAGCGTGGCGAGCGCAGCGAGCCCGCAAGGGGCTAGCTGCGCTTACCACCACCCCGGCGGGATTCCGCTGCCGGAGTCCCGGCGTCGGTATGCTGACCGTCGGTTTCCTGTCTGCCGCTCACGCATACCACACCCATCCACAGAAGTGCCACTTTAACCATAATGGCTAAATAGATTATTTTTCTTCCTCCAACATCTCCCCTACTTACTGTACTGTTTTCTGTATATATGCAGCCATGAGCACCCACAGAAGAGGGAGGGCTGGAAAAGAGATGCCAGGAAGACTGAGGAGGCAATCACTGGCAGGCAGAGGCAGTATGAATACTGGAGTGGGAGGAGAGTAGGGTAGAGATGGGACACAGGAGAGGAGGGACCAGTCTGGATAGGAGCACAGCTTATTGGTGGCTGGTCCCAGGGGAGGGGCCAGCAACTTGTTGGGGGTTGTGCATAACACAGGAACGATCCTGAATGAAAGCCAGACAGCAGCAGCACCTACAATCTGTACACACAGCTATATGACAGGAGCCCAATGCCCAAACATTTGCAGCTTCATCACAGGCAGCAGCAGTAGAGGAAGTAAGGAACATACTGCATATGCAGTTACCCATCCGGCTCTGCCCCCGAAACTCCGCCCCCTCTCTACGTTCCCACTGTAGTTCACTGCAGTGTGTTAAACTTTCTGTCATCAGTGCGGCCGGGAATCGGGAGTTCACGCTGCGTGTCTGACCACTATGTACATTAAAAGCCTGGCAGCAGGGGAGACCCGCGCAGCAGCTGGGTGCAGAGCAGGGAGAGCGCCTATCGAGCCCGGCGCCTACCTGCTTTGCATCCCTTTGCTGAGCGGGTAGCGCCGGGCCTGACTCTGTGGTTCTGTCCTGTATGATGTAAAAATATAAGAGTGCTGTAAAAATAAAGGAATGCTTTAGACCTGTACTGTATGCTGTAAAATAAAATAGGAGTGCTGTAAAAATAAAGCAATGCTGTGGACCTGTCGGGTGCTGTAAAAAAAAGGAATGCTAGGGCCCTGTCCTGTATGCTGTCAAAATAAAGGGGTGCTGTAAAAATAAAGGAATGCTGTGACCCTGTCCAGTATGTAGTAAAAATATAAGGGTGCTATTAAATTAAAGGAACACTGTGGCACTGCCCTGTATACTGTCAAAATATAGGGGTGCTGTAAAAATAAAGGAATGCTGTGGCCCTGTCCTGTATGCTGTACAAATATAGAGCTGTTGTAAAATAAAGGAACGCTGTGGACCTGTGCTGTATGCTGTAAAATAAATAGGGGTGCTGTAAAAATAAAGGAATTATGTGACCATTTCCAGTATGCTGTCAAAAAAAGGAGTGCTGTAAAAATAAAAGAATGCTGTGGCCCTTTCAGTTGCTGTAAAAATTAAGGAACACAGTATCCTTGTTCTGTATGCTTTCAAAAATAGGGGTGCTGTAAAAATAAAGGAAATCTGTGGCCCTGTCCTGTATGTTGTACAAATATTGGGGTGCTGTAAAATTAAAGGAACGCTGTGGCCCTGTCTGTATGCTGTACAAATATATGGGTGCTGTAACATTAAAGTAACGCTGTGGCCTTGTTGTGTATGCTGTACAAATACAGAGTTTCTGTATAATTGAAGGAACACTGTGGCCCTTTCCTGTGTGCTGTAAAAATATATGGGGTGCTGTAAAAATTAAAGAATGCTGTTGCCCTTTCCTGTGTGCTGTCAAAAAAAAGGAGTGCTGTAAAAATAAAAGAATGCTGTGGCCCTTTCAGGTGCTGTAAAAATTAAGGAACACAGTATCCTTTTCCTGTATGCTTTTAAAAATAGGGGTGCTATACAATTCAAAGAATGCTGTGGCACTATACTGTAAAAAAAATAGGGGTGCTGTAAAAATAAAGGAATGACGTGGCCTTGTCCTTTATGCTATCAAAATATAGGGGTGCTATAAAATTAAAGGAACACTATTATCCTGTCCTCTATGCTGTACAAATATATGGGTGCTGTAAAAATAAGTGAATGCTGTGGCCCTGTCTCATACTGTAAAAATTAAGGAACACCCATGTCCTTGTCCTGTATGCTGTCAAAAAAAAGAAGAGCTGTAAAAATAAAGGAATGCTATTGCTCTGTTGGGTGTTGTAAAAAAAAAGGAATGCTGTATCCCCGTCCGGATTGATGTCAAAATATAGGGGTGCTGTTAAATAAAGGAATGCTGTAACACTGTCCTGTATGCTGTCAAAATATAGGGGTTGTCACAACTGGGGGCTGGTGCTGACCAGGGGGAAGCCTCAGTTGTAGGGGCTGAGGTATATGTGTACCTGGGAGGCAGTACAGGGTTCTTGGACATGCAAAGAACCTTTAGAACAAATGCCCGAAGGCGTGACCAAGACAACTTTGTAAAAAGTATAAAGTTTATTAAACACAGTTGACTTGGTATTGGTAATAGGAAACACAGTTCCGAGGAATACTGATGATAGAAAACCGATGGTGACTTGAGATCGATGATAGGACACCAATGGTGACTTGGGATCGATGAAGGAGCACCGATGATGACTTGGGATTGATGACGGAGCACCGATGATGACTTGGGATTGATGACGGAGCACCGATGGTGACTTAGGATCGATGACGGAGCCCCGATGGTGACTTGGGATCGATGGCGAAACACCGATGGTGACTTGGGATCGATGGCGGAACACCGATGGTTACTGGAGATCGATGGCAGAACATCGATGGTTACTGGCAGGGCAGAGCACCCCTGGAAGCTGGAAGCCGGTGTCAGGTAACTGCCAGTTACAGGGTGAAATGATGAGACACTGCAGAGTCAGGCTGTACTACAGAGAAAGTCCGTGGGAGGACTGCACACTGGAATCGCTGAAGACAATTGAAACACTGACAAACTTCCCAGCCCAGGAACAGGATATTTATACCTGCTGGGAAGCAGGTATTGGCTGGGCAATTAACCAAAGACCAGAGTACAGCTGCTGGGTAATCAGGCTGAGAGCAGAGTGCAGCTGATAGGCTGAAAGGTAACATGTGATTAGGAAAACATGGTTGCGTCCATGTCAGCTTTTGGAGGGAAAGATTGTTTGTAACTTGAATGTGAGCTTTAACCATGAAGCTGCCAGAATCACAGTAAAGAGATTTGAGACAATGAGATGCAGCGTGTTGCACACAGACAGTGCAGATGGAATCCAGGCTTGGAACGCTGGGACAGTCTCAGGAGGCATTTGGAAGGTAAATACTGATAAGGAATTACCTGGATCGTGAAAGCACCCCCTCCTCTAGGAGTGGCCCCAGGACACTTCTTATAAGTTCTTTACCTGAACAAACGGAAGGATCTAGATTGAATCCTGATGAACTTGAACTGGATGGAACTGGAGGAGACTGTACCGGACCTATGGACAAGACCTGATTGAGCCCGGACAAACTTGAACCGGCTGAGACCGGCTGAGACTTTGGACCGACAGATAGGACCGGATTAGGTCCAAAAAAGCTTGAACCAGCTGGGACCGGAGGAGTCTTCGGATAGACAGTTTAATCAGCTGGAACCGAAGGAGTCTTTGGACCTACGGAAAGAACTGGATTGGGTCCAGAGATATCGGAATCGGCTGGAACCGAAGGAATCTTCAGACAAACCGATGGAACCGGATTGAGTCTGGAGACAGTTGAATCAACTGGAACTGAAGTAGTCAGAATCCGGTTAGAACCGGAATAAGTGGTATCTGAGTGTTCAGTTAGACCATCCTGTATCTGGTCCATGCTGGATGCCAACAGGGTGGTGCTCTCTGAAGACGGCAAACAGGAGTTCATAACTGCATCTGTAGCACAAAAATTTCCATCTGGGAACTTGGTTCTGGATATTTCCCTTGGGGCTGAAATTTCGGTGGCCCCTCCTGGGGTTGACGAATCAGACACCTCTCTCAGGGTTGTTATCTCCAGCACCCCCCCTGGGGTTGACAGATCAGAAACTCCTTTTTTAGTAGACTCATATGCCCCTACTAGAGCTTGAACATTGGATATCCCTCCTGGGGTTGCAGAAACAAACACCCCTTCTTGGGCTGCAGAAACAGACACCCCTTCTTGGGCTGTAGACACAGACGCCCCTTCTTGGGCTGTAGACACAGACGCCCCTTCTTGGGCTGCAGACATAGACGCCCCTTCTTGGGCTGTAGACACAGATGCCCCTTCTTGGGCTGAGTAAAGAGCGTCATCATTCCAGAAAAGTTTGGACGCTAGGATCTGGAACTGTACCAGACATTGACCGACTGTTTGTGTCCCCTGATGTAGCCAGAGGATATCAGAGGAGGCTGAGGTCACACAACCTGGTTCGTCAAAGATGCGCCTGAATGTTGCCACGAAATCTGTGTTTGAAGAGAGAAGGGCATCAGACTTCTCCCATAGAGGTGATGCCCAATCTAGGGCGGAGCCACTGAGGAGGGAGATGATGTAAGCAACCTTGGTGCGGTCAGTTGGGAAACTGCCAGGCTGTAACTCGAAATGTATCTCACACTGGTTTAGGAAACCCAGACAGGCTTTTGGGGAACCATCAAGCTTGGCAGGTGTCAGTCTATGGAGACAAAGAGCAGAAACGGGAATGGTGGGTGGGGATACCACCAAAGGTACTGCAGTCAGCACACCGGACGCCCCTGAACCACGGAGGGTTACTTGTATTCCATCCAGCCGAGAGGAGAGGTCCTGGAGACAGCGAATCACATGGCCCTGTGCAGCCTCCTGACGTTCAAGGAGGGCTGCAAGTTCTTGCATCGGCCTGATCGCTTGGACCTGGTCTCCGGCCGGATCCATTGGGTCAGTGCTTACTGTCACAACTGGGGGCTGGTGCTGACCAGGGGGAAGCCTCAGTTGTAGGGGCTGAGGTATATTTGTACCTGGGAGGCAGTACAGGGTTCTTGGACATGCAGGGAACCTTTAGAACAAATGCCCGAAGGTGTGACCAAGACAACTTTGTAAAAAGTATAGAGTTTATTAAACACAGTTCAGAGAAATACTGATGACTTGGTATTGATAATAGGAAACACAGTTCAGAGGAATACTGATGATAGAAAACCGATGGTGACTTGAGATCAATGATAGGACACCGATGGTGATTTGGGATCGATGATGGAGCACCAATGATAACTTGGGATTGATGACGGAGCACCGATGATGACTTGGGATCGATGACGGAGCACCGATGATGACTTAGGATCGATGACGGAGCACCGATGGTGACTTGGGATCGATGACGGAACACCGATGGTGACTTGGGATCGATGGTGGAACACCGATGGTGACTTGGGATCGATGGCTGAACACCGATGGTGACTTGGGATATATGACATAACACCGATGGTTGCTGGAGATCCATGGCGGAACACCGATGGTTACTGGCAGGGCAGAGCACCACTGGAAGCTGGAAGCCGGTGTCGGGTAACTGCCAGTCACAGGGTGCAATGATGAGACACTGCAGAGTCAGGCTGTACTACAGAGAAAGTCCATGGGAGGACTGCACACTGGAATCACTGAAGACAATTGAAACACTGACAAACTTCCAAGCCCAGGAACAGGATACTTATACCTGCTGGGAAGCAGGTATTGGCTGGGCAAATTAACCAAAGACCAGAGTACAGCTGCTGGGTAATCAGGCTGAGAGCAGAGGGCAGCTGATAGGCTGAAAGGTAACATGTGATTAGGAAAACATGGCTGCGCTCATGTCAGCTTTTGGAGGGAAAGATTGTTTGTAACTTGAATGTGAGCTTTAACCATGAAGCTGCCAGAATCACATAAAGAGATTTGAGACAATGAGAAGCAGCGTGCTGCACATAGACAGTGCAGATGGAATCCAGGCTTGGAACGCTGGGACAGTCTCAGGAGGCATTTGGAATGTAAATACTGATAAGGACTTACCTAGATCATGACAGGGGTGCTGTAAAAATAAAGGAATGCTATGGCCTTGTCCTGTATGCTGTAAAATATAGGGGTGCTGTAAAAATAAAGGAACACTGTGGCCCTGTCTTGCATGCTGTTAAAATATTGGGGTACTTTAAAATTAAAGGAACGCTGTGGCCCTGCCATGCATGCTGTAAAAATATAGGTGTGCTTTAAAAATAAAGGAATGCTGCGGACCTGTACTGTATGCTGTCAAGATCTAGGGGTGCTCTAAAATTTAAAGAATGATGTAGCCCTTTCCTGTATGCTGTACAAATATAGGGGTGCTGTAAAATTTAAGAAATGCTGTGGCCATTTCCTATATGCTGTCAAAATCTAGGGGTGCTGTAAAATTGAAGGAACGCTGCAGCCCGGTACTGTATGCTGTAAAGATCTAGGGGGGCTGTAAAATGTAATGAATGCTGTGGCCCTGTACTGTATGCTGTCAAGATCTAGGGGTGCTGTAAAATTTATGTAATGCTGTGGCCCTGTCCTGTATGCTGTCTAAATGTTGGGGTGCTGTAAAATTGAAGGAACGCTGTGGCCCTGTCCTTTAAACTTTTAAAATATAGGAGTGCTTTAAAAACAAAAGAACACTGTGGCCCTGTTTGGTGTAGTTAAAATAAAGGAACACTGTGACTCTGTCCTGTATGCTGTAAATATATAGGGGTGCTGTAAAAATAAAGAAATGCTGTGGTCCTGTGCTGTATACTGTAAACATTTAACAGTGCTGTAAAATAAAGGAATGCTTTAGCCCTTTCCTGTATGGTGTAAAACAATAATGCTGTAAAAATAAAGTAATGCAATGGCCTTGTCAGGTGTTGTAAAAAAATGCTGGGGCCCTGTCCTGCCTACAGTAAAAACATAGGGGGTGC
Source organism: Pseudophryne corroboree (assembly GCF_028390025.1). Classification (NCBI taxonomy): domain Eukaryota; kingdom Metazoa; phylum Chordata; class Amphibia; order Anura; family Myobatrachidae; genus Pseudophryne; species Pseudophryne corroboree. The sequence goes on along the minus strand of NC_086450.1, from coordinate 298,875,561 downwards.
TGTAAAATGAAAGGAATGCTGTGGCCCTGTCCTGTATGTAGTAAAAAATATAGGGGTGCTGTAGAATTAAAGGAACTATGTGGCCTTGTCCTGTATGCTGTCAAAAAATAGGGTTTGCTGTAAAAATAAAGGAATGCTGTGGCCCTGTCCTGTATGTTATACAAATATTTTGGTGCTGTAAAAGGAATGCTGTAGCCCTGTCCTGTATGCTGTCAAAATATAGGGGTTTTGTAAAATTAAAGGAACACTATGGCCCTGTCCTAAATACTGTAAAATATAAGGGTGCTGTAAAAATAAAGGAACGCTGTGGCCCTGTTTTGTACGCTGTGAAAATCTAGGGATGCTGTAAAATTAAAGGAATGCTGTGGTACTGTTCTGTATGCTGTAAATTTATAAGGGAGCTGTGAAAAAAAGGAAGAATGTGGCTCTGTCATGTATGCTTTACAAATATAGGGGTTCTGTAAAATTAAAGGAACACTGTGGCCCTGTCCTGTGTGCTGTAAAAATATAGGGGTGCTGTAAAAATAAAAGGAATGCTGTTGCCCTTTCAGGTGCTGTAAAAAATAAGGAACACAGTATCCTTGTCCTGTATGATTTAAAAAATAGGGGTGCTGTAAAATTAAAAGAATGCTGTGGCCCTGTCCTGTATGCTGTACAAATTTAGGGGTGCTGTAAAATCAAATGAACGCTGTAGTTTTGTCCTTTATGCTATAAAAATATAGTGGTGCTGTAAAAATAAAAGAACACTGGGGCCCTGTCCGGTACGCTGTCAAAATCTAGGGGTTCTATAAAATTAAAGGAATGCTGTGGCTCTGTCCTGTATGCTGTAAAAATATAAAAGTGCTGTAAAAATAAAGATATGCTGTGGCCCTGTCCTGTATGCTGTACAAATATATGGGTTCTGTAAAATTAAAGGAACGCTGTGGCCCTGTCCTGTATGCTGTACAAATTTAGGGGTGCTGTAAAACTAAAGGAATGCTGTGGTTCTGTCCTGTATGTTATAAAATTATAGTGGTGCTGTAAAAATAAAGGAATGCTGGGGCCCTATCCGGTATGCTGTCAAAATCTAGGGGTGCTGTAAAATTAAATGAATGCTGTGTCCCTGTCCTGTATGCTGTAAAGATTTAAGAGACCTGTGAAAATAAAGGAACACTGTGGCCCTGTCCTGCACACTGTAAAGATTTAAGAGACCTGTGAAAATAAAGGAACACTGTGGCCATGTCGTGTATGCTGTAAAAATATAGGGTTTCTGTAAAATTGATAGCACGCTGTGGCCCTGTCATGTGTGCTGTAAAAATAAAGGGGTGATTTTAAAATAAAGGAATGCTGTTGCCCTTTCCTGTATGCTATAAAAAAGGAGTGCAGTAAAAATAAAAGAATACTGTGGCCCTTTCAGGTGCTGTAAAAATTAAGGCACACAGTATCCTTGTCCTGTATACTTTCAAAAAATAGGGGTGATGTAAAAATAAAGGTACTCTGTGGCCCTGTCCTGGATGTTGTACAAATATGGGGGTGCTGTAAAATTAAAGGAATGCTGTGGCCCTGTCCTGTATGCTGTCAAAATATAGAGGTGCTGTAAAATTAAAGAAACACTGTGGCCCTGTCCTGTATGCTGTACAAATATATGAGTGCTGTAAAATTAAAATAACACTGTTGCACTGTCGTGTATGCTGTACAAATATAGGGGTTCTGCAAAATTGAAGGTACACTGTGGCACTTTCCTTTGTGCAGTAAAAATATAGGGGTGCTGTAAAAATAAAGGAATGCTGTTGCCCTTTCCTGTATGCTGTCAAAAAAGGAGAGCTTTAAAAATTAAAGAATGTTTTGGCCCTTTCAGGTGTTGTAGAAATGAAGGAACACAGTATCCTTGTCCTGTATGCTTTCAAAAATAGGAGTGCTGTAAAAAGGAATGCTGTGGCCCTGTTGTGTGTTTGTAAAAAAAAAAAAAGGAATGCTTTAGCTCTGTCCTGTATGCTGTCAAAACATAGGGGTGCTATAAAATTAAAAGAATGCTGTGGCCCTGTCCTGTATGCTGTACAAATTTAGGGCTGCTGTAAAATTAAAGGAACGCTGTGGTTCTGTCCTGTATGCTATAAAAATATAGTGGTGCTGTAAAAATAATGGAATGCTGTGGCCCTGTCCTGTATGCTGTAACGATATAAGGGTGCTGTAAAAATAAAGATATGCTGTGGCCCTGTCCTGTATGCTGTAAAAATATAAGGGTGTTGTAAAAATAAAGATATGCTGTGGCCCTGTCCTGTATGCTGTACAAATATAGGGGTTCTGCAAAATGAAAGGAACATTGTGGCCCTGTCCTGTATGCTGTCAAAATCTAGGGGTGCTGTAAAATTAAAGAAACACTGTGGCCCTGTCCTGTATGCTGTAAAGATATAAAGGTGCTGTAAAAATAAAGGAATGCTGGGGCCCTGTCCTGTATGCTGTCAAAAAATAGGAGTGATGTAAAAATAAAGGAAAACTGTGGCCCTGTTGGGTTCTGTAAACATAAAAGGAATGCTGGGGCCCTATCCTGTATGCTGTCAAAATATAGGGGTAATGTAATAAAATTAAAGGATCTATGTGGCCATGTTCTGTATGCTATCAAAATACAGGGGTGCTGTAAAAATAAAATAATGCTGTGGTCCTGTCGGGTGCTGTAAAAAAAGGAATATGGGGGCCCTGTCTTGTATGCTGTCAAAATATAGGGGTGCTTTAAAATTAAAGGAAAGCTGTGGCCCTGTCGTGTAGGCAGTAAAAATATAGGTGTGCTGTAAAATTAAAGAAACTCTGTGGCCCTGCATTTTATGCAGTAAAAATGTAGGTGTGCTGTAACATTAAAAGAACTCTGTGGCCCTGTCATGTATGCTGTACAACTATCGGGGTTTTGTAAAATTAAGGAATGCTGTGGCCCTATCCTGTATACTGTAAAAATAAAGGGGTGCTGTATAAATAAAGGAATGATGTAGCCCTGTCCTGTATGCTGTCAAAATCTAGGGGTGCTTTAAAATGAAAGGAACTCTGTGGCCCTGTCCTGTATGCTGTAAAGATATAAGGGTGCTGTAAAAATAAAGGAATGCTGTAGCCATATCCTGTATGCTAAAAAAAATCTGGAGTGCTGTAAAAATAAAGGAACACTGTGTCCCTGTCGAGTGCTGTAAAATTAAAGGAATGCTGTAGCCCTGTCCTGTATACTGTAAAAAAAATAGGAATGCTGTAAAAATAAATAAACATTGTGGCCCTTTTGGGTACTGTAAAAAGAAAGGAATGCTGTGGCACTGTTGGGTGCTGTAAAAAAAGGAAAGCGGGGGCCCCTGTCTTGTTTGCTTTTTCAATATTGGGGTGCTTTAAAAATAAAGGAATGCTTTGGTCCTGTTCCTGTATGCAATAAAAATATAGTTGTGCTGTAAAATGAAAGTAACTCTGTGGCCCTGTCATGTATGCTGTCAAAATATCGGTGTGCTGAAAAATTAAGGAATGCTGTAGCCCTGACCTGTATGCTGTACAAATATAGGGGTGCTGTAAATTTAAAGGAATGCTGTGGCCCTGTCTTGTATGCTATACATATATAGGAGTGCTGTAAAAATAAAGAAATACTGTGGCCCTGTCCTGTATGCTGTAAAGATTTAAGAGACCTGTGAAAATAAAGGAACACTGTGGCCATGTCGTCTATGCTGTAAAAATATAGGGGTTCTGCAAAATTGGAGGAACACTGTGGCCCTGTCCTGTGTGCTGTAAAACTAAAGAGGTGATTTAAAAATATAGGAATGCTGTTGCCCTTTCCAGTATGCTGTCTAAAAAAGGAGTGCAGTAAAATAAAAGAATGCTCTGGCCCTTTCAGGTGCTGTAAAAATTAAGGCACACAGTATCCTTGTCCTGTATGCTTTCAAAAATAGGGGTGCTGTAAAAATAAAGGTACTCTGTGGCCCTGTCCTGTATGTTGTACAAATATTGGGGTGCTGTAAAATTAACGGAATGCTGTGGCCCTGTCCTTTATGCTGTCAAAATATAGAGATGCTGTAAAATTAAAGAAACACTGTGGCCCTGTCGTGTATGCTGTACAAATATAGGGGTTCTGTAAAATTGAAGGTACACTGTGGCCTTTCCTGTGTGCTGTAAAAATATAGGGGTGCTGTAAAAATAAAGGAATGCTGTTGCCCTTTCCTGTATGCTGTCAAAAAAAGGAGTGCTGTAAAAATAAAAGAATGCTGTGGCCCTTTCGGGTGCTGTAAAAATTAAGGAACTCAGTATCCTTGTCCTGTATGCTTTCAAAAATAGGAGTGCTGTAAAAAAAGGAATGCTGTGGCCCTGTTGTGTGTTTGTAAAAAAAAAAAAGGAATGCTTTAGCTCTGTTCTGTATGCTGTCAAAATATAGGGGTGCTGTAAAATTCAAAGAATGCTGTGGCCCTGTCCTGTATGCTGTACAAATTTAGGGGTTCTGTAAAATTAAAGGAACACTGTGGCCCTGTCCTGTATACTTTAAACACATAGGGGTGCTGTATAGATAAAGGAATGCTGTGGCCCTTTCCTGTATGATGTATAAATCTAGTTGTGCTGTAATATTAATGGAACACTGTGGTCCTGTCATGTATGCTGTAAAGATATGAGGGTGCTGTAAAAATAAAGTAATGCTGTAGCCATATCCTGTATGCTGTCAAAAATAGGAGTGCTGTAAAAATAAAGGGACACTGTGCCCCTGTCAGGTGCTGTAAAATTAAAGGACAGCAGTAGCAATGTCCTGTATGCTGTAAAAAAATAGGAGTGCTGTAAAAATAAAGGAACACTGTGGCCCTGTTGGGTGCTGTAAAAATAAAGGAATGCTGTGGCCCTGTTGGGTACTGTAAAAAAGAAGGACTGCTGGGGCCCTATCCTGTATGCTGTCAAAATATAGGGGTAATGTAATACAATTAAAGGAACTCTGTGGCCATGATCTTTATGCTATCAAAATATAGGGGTGCTGTAAAAATAAAGTAATGCTGTGGCCCTGTCAGGTGCTTTAAAAAAAGGAATGCTGTGGCCCTGTCTCGTATGCTGTACAAATATAGAAGTGCTGTAAAAATAAAGGAATGCTGTAGCCATGTCCTGTATGCTGTCAAAAAATGGAGTGCTGTAAAAATAAAGGAACACTATGCTGTAAAATTAAAGGAATGCTGTGGCCCTGTCTTGTATGCTGTACAAATATAGAAGTGCTGTAAAAATAAAGGAATGCTGTAGCCATAACCTGTATGCTGTCAAAAAATAAGAGTGCTGTAAAAATAAAGGAACACTGTGGCACTGTCGGGTGCTGTAAAATTAAAGGCATGCTGTAGCCCTGTCATGTATGCTGTAAAAAATAGGAGTGCTGTAAAAATAAAGGAACACTGTGGCCCTGTTGGGTTCTGTAAAAATAAAGGAATGCTGTGGCCCTGTCAGATACTGTAAAAAAGGAATGCTGGGGCCCTGTCCTGTATGCTGTCAAAATATAGGGTTAATGTATAATTAAAGGAACTCTGTGGCCATGATCTGTATGCTATCAAAATATAGGGGTGCTGTAAAAATAAAGGAATGCTGTGGCCCTGTCGGGTGCTGTAAAAAAAGGAATGCTGGGGCCCTGTCCTGTATGCTGTCAAAATATAGGGTTAATGTATAATTAAAGGAACTATGTGGCCATGATCTGTATGCTATCAAAATATAGGGGTGCTGTAAAAATAAAGGAATGCTGTGGCCCTGTCGGGTGCTGTAAAAAAAGGAATGTGGGGGCCCTGTCTTGTATGCTGTCAAAATATAGGGGTGCTTTAAAATTAAAGGAAAGCTGTGGCCCTGTCGTGTAGGCAGTAAAAATACAGGTGTGCTGTAAAATTAAAGAAACTCTGTGGCCCTGTCTTTTATGCAGTAAAAATGTAGGTGTGCTGTAACATTAAAAGAACTCTGTGGCCCTGTCATGTATGCTGTACAACTATCGGGGTGTTGTAAAATTAAGGAATGCTGTGGCCCTATCCTGTATACTGTAAAAATAAAGGGGTGCTATATAAATAAAGGAATGATGTGGCCCTGTCCTGTATGCTCTCAAAATCTAGGGGTGCTGTAAAATGAAAGGAACTCTGTGGCCCTGTCCTGTATGCTGTAAAGATATAAGGGTGATGTAAAAATAAAGGAATGCTGTAGCCATATCCTGTATGCTAAAAAAAAATCTGGAGTGCTGTAAAAATAAAGGAACACTGTGTCCCTGTCGAGTGCTGTAAAATTAAAGGAATGCTGTAGCCCTGTCCTGTATACTGTAAAAAAAATAGGAGTGCTGTAAAAATAAATAAACACTGTGGCCCTGTTGGGTACTGTAAAAAGAAAGGAATGCTGTGGCACTGTCGGGTGCTGTAAAAAAAGGAAAGCGGGGGCCCTGTCTTGTTTGCTTTTTCAATATTGGGGTGCTTTAAAAATAAAGGAATGCTTTGGTCCTGTTCCTGTATGCAATAAAAATATAGTTGTGCTGTAAAATGAAAGTAACTCTGGCCCTGTCATGTATGCTGTCAAAATATAGGTGTGCTGAAAAATTAAGGAATGCTGTAGCCCTGACCTGTATGCTGTATAAATATAGGGGTGCTGTAAATTTAAAGGAATGCTGTGGCCCTGTCTTGTATGCTGTACATATATAGGAGTGCTGTAAAAATAAAGAAATACTGTGGCCCTGTCCTGTATGCTGCAAAGATTTAAGAGACCTGTGAAAATAAAGGAACACTGTGGCCATGTCGTCTATGCTGTAAAAATATAGGGGTTCTGCAAAATTGGAGGAACACTGTGGCCCTGTCCTGTGTGCTGTAAAACTAAAGAGGTGATTTAAAAATATAGGAATGCTGTTGCCCTTTCCTGTATGCTGTAAAAAAAAGGAGTGCTGTAAAAAGAAAAGAATGCTCTGGCCCTTTCAGGTGCTGTAAAAATTAAGGCACACAGTATCCTTGTCCTGTATGCTTTCAAAAATAGGGGAGCTGTAAAAATAAAGGTACTCTGTGGCCCTGTCATGTATGTTGTACAAATATTGGGTGCTGTAAAATTAAAGGAATGCTGTGGCCCTGTCCTTTATGCTGTCAAAATATAGAGATGCTGTAAAATTAAAGAAACACTGTGGCTCTGTCCTGTATGCTGTACAAATATATGGGTGCTGTAAAATTAAAGAAACACTGTGGCCCTGTCGTGTATGCTGTACAAATATAGGGGTTCTGTAAAATTGAAGGTACACTGTGGCCTTTCCTGTGTGCTGTAAAAATATAGGGGTGCTGTAAAAATAAAGGAATGCTGTTGCCCTTACCTGTATGCTGTCAAAAAAAGGAGTGCTGTAAAAATAAAAGAATGCTGTGGCCCTTTCGGGTGCTGTAAAAATTAAGGAACTCAGTATCCTTGTCCTGTATGCTTTCAAAAATAGGAGTGCTGTAAAAAAAGGAATGCTGTGGCCCTGTCCTGTATACTTTAAACATATAGGGGTGCTGTATAGATAAAGGAATGCTGTGGCCCTTTCCTGTATGATGTATAAATCTAGTTGTGCTGTAATATTAATGGAACACTGTGGTCCTGTCATGTATGCTGTAAAGATATGAGGGTGCTGTAAAAATAAAGTAATGCTGTAGCCATATCCTGTATGCTGTCAAAAATAGGAGTGCTGTAAAAATAAAGGAACACTGTGCCCCTGTCAGGTGCTGTAAAATTAAAGGACAGCTGTAGCCATGTCCTGTATGCTGTAAAAAAATAGGAGTGCTGTAAAAATAAAGGAACACTGTGGCCCTGTTGGGTGCTGTAAAAATAAAGGAATGCTGTGGCCCTGTTGGGTACTGTAAAAAAGAAGGACTGATGGGGCCCTATCCTGTATGCTGTCAAAATATAGGGGTAATGTAATACAATTAAAGGAACTCTGTGGCCATGATCTGTATGCTATCAAAATATAGGGGTGCTGTAAAAATAAAGTAATGCTGTGGCCCTGTCAGGTGCTTTAAAAAAAGGAATACTGTGGCCCTGTCTTGTATGCTGTACAAATATAGAAGTGCTGTAAAAATAAAGGAATGCTGTAGCCATGTCCTGTAGGCTGTCAAAAAATGGAGTGCTGTAAAAATAAAGGAACACTATGCTGTAAAATTAAAGGATTGCTGTGGCCCTGTCTTGTATGCTGCACAAATATAGAAGAGCTGTAAAAATAAAGGAATGCTATAGCCATAACCTGTATGCTGTCAAAAAATAAGAGTGCTGTAAAAATAAAGGAACACTGTGGCCCTGTCGGGTGCTGTAAAATTAAAGGCATGCTGTAGCCCTGCCCTGTATGCTGTCAAAAATAGGAGTGCTGTAAAAATATAGGAACACTGTGGCCCTGTTGGGTACTGTAAAAATAAAGGAATGCTGTGGCACTGTCAGATACTGTAAAAAAGGAATGCTGGTGCCCTGTCCTGTATGCTGTCAAAATATAGGGTTAATGTATAATTAAAGGAACTCTGTGGCCATGATCTGTATGCTATCAAAATATAGGGGTGCTGTAAAAATAAAGGAATGCTGTGGCCCTGTCGGGTGCTGTAAAAAAAGGAATGTGGGGGCCCTGTCTTGTATGCTGTCAAAATATAGGGGTGCTTTAAAATTAAAGGAATGCTGTGGCCCTGTCCCGTATGCAATAAAAATATAGGTGTGCTGTGAAATTAAAGGAACTCTGTGGCCCTGTCCTGTATGCTCTCAAAATATAGGGGTGCTGTATAAATTAAGGAATGCTGTGGCCCTGTCCTGTATGCTGTACAAATATAGGGATGCTGTAAAATAAAAGGAATGTTGTGGCCATGTCTTGTATGCTGTACAAATATAGGAGTGCTGTAAAAATAAAGGAATGCTGTTGCCCTGTCCTGTATGCTGTACAAATATAGAGGTGCTGTAAAATTAAAGGAACACTGTGGCCCTGTCTTGTATGCTGTCAAAATATAGGAGTGCTGTAAAAATTAAGAAATGCTGTGGCTCTGTCCTGTGTGCTGTCAAAATATTGTAGTGCTGTAAAAATTAAGGAACGCTATGGCTCTGTCCTGTATGCTGTACAAATATAGGGGTGCTGTAAAAATAAAGAAATGCTGTAGTCCTGTCGAGTGCTCTAAAATTAAAGAGGTACTGTTCTGTGTGCTGTAATAATAAAGGTGTGTTGTCCTGTGAAATGAATAACAAAAATTTGGAGGAAAAAATTGTGAAAAATCAGGAACCACTTCCTATTACTAGTGTTGAAGCTGCTGGCACCAGTCATGACATTGACAATGCAATTCCATCAACGTGGTCTGCTAATGCTGATGCCCAATGTCATAGTGGGCATGAAAAATCCAAGAAGCAAAAAATTTATAACAAAAAAAAAGAAATTATCAGATAAGAAATGTAAAATTTGCAATATGCCATTCACGACACAAAATGGCAAGGAAATGCTAACGCCTTGGGCTATGTTCATGACGTGTGTTTCTGTTTCTGATGAAGATGAAAGCCCTCCGCCTTCTCAAAAAACTAAAAACAAAAAAGCTTACTAAACACAGGAAAAAACAACTGTGCATTCAGACTCAGAGATATCACAAATACCAGGAGAGTCCAAGTGTGTCCGCGGTTGCGATGACTACTCCTGACTTTCTGAAGACTGTATTGGAAAAGGAGGCTCCTACCACCATTTGTATGCCCTCTGCAAATGCTGGGAGGAGCACCACCAGTCCAGTTGCTTATATTGAGATCATGGATGTCACTGTTGTAGTACACCAGGATGAGGAGGATATTGGTGTAGCTGGCGCTGAGGAGGAAGCTGACAATGAGGATTCTGATGGTGATGTGGTTTGTTTGAATAAGGTGCCAGTGGAGACAGTTGTTGTCCATGGGATGAAAAAGCCCATTGACATGGGTGGGCAAAATACCAAAAAATCCACCTCTTCGGTGTGGAATTAATTCTCGATCTGCTGCCTTTGTCAATACATAATTAGTAGGGGTAAGGACATTAACCACCTAGGATCATCCATTATTATACGTCACCTGCAGTGCATTCATCATAAGTCTTTGTCAAGTTCAGAAACTTTGGATAAGAGCGTAAGCAGACCAGTGACACTTAAATCCCCTTTTCCTGTTATATCCAAGCTTCAGCAATTCACACCACCAACTCCCTCATCATCAATTTCCTCCTCAGTCAGGATCGGAAGTAGTCCTGCAGGCCATGTCACTGGCATGACTGACAAGTCCTCTCCTATCCAGGATTCCTCCGGAGGATCCATGCATGCTACCAGTGCCGTTTCTAGCGGCGGGCGAGCCGTGCAACCGCACGGGGCGCCCGCCGCGGCACTTTGTGACCACTGCTCTCCTCCCTCTCTCTCCCCCCCGAGCGCTCCTGCTCGGGGGGCGGGGCTTCGCGGAATGACGCGTTTGCGTCGTGATGTCACGACGCAAACGCGTCATTTCGCGAAGCCCCGCCCCCCGAGCAGGAGCGCTCAGGGGGGGGAGAGAGAGGGAGGAGAGGAGCCGGAGGACTGGAGATAACCATCGACAGAGGAGGGACCCGAAGAGCGGCAAGTTGTAAGTATTCTCTCTCTCTCTCTCTCTCTCTCTCTCTCTCTCCCTCCCTCCCCCCACTTGACACCTGCCGCACTGTATAAAATGGGGATACCTGCCGCACTGTGTAAAATGAGGATACCTGCCGCACTGTGTAAAATGGGGATACCTGCCGCACTGTGTAAAATGGGGGCACCTTCCGCACTGTGTAAATGGGGATACCTGCACTTCCGCACTGTGTAAATGGGGATACCTGCCGCACTGTGTAAAATGGGGACACCTGCCGCACTGTGTAAAATGGGGGCACCTGCCGCACTGTGTAAAATGGGGGCACCTGCCGCACTGTGTAAAATGGGGATACCTGCCGCACTGTGTAAAATGGGGATACCTGCCGCACTGTGTAAAATGGGGATACCTGCCGCACTGTGTAAAATGGGGGCACCTGCCGCACTGTGTAAAATGGGGGCACCTGCCGCACTGTGTAAAATGGGGGAACCTGCCGCACTGTGTAAAATGGGGATACCTGCCGCACTGTGTAAAATGGGGGCACCTGCCGCACTGTGTAAAATGGGGATACCTGCCGCACTGTGTAAAATGGGGACACCTGCCTGCGTACTGTGTAAAATGGGGGCACGTGCCTGCGTACTGTTTAAAATGGGGACACCTGCCAGCGTACTGTGTAAAATGGGGACACCTGCCTGCGTACTGTGTAAAATGGGGATATCTGCCTGCGTACTGTGTAAAATGGGGACACCTGCCTGCCGCACTTTGTAAAATGGGGACACCTGCCTGCCGCACTTTGTAAAATGGGGACACCTGCCTGCCGCGCTGTGTAATATGGGGACACTTGCCTGGTGTAATGTGTAAAAAGGGGACTTTTTTATTTAAATTTTTTCCCCCTGTGGTGGGTGTGATATCAGATGAGGCCACGCCCACTGTAATGAGACCACGCCCATTTCAATCAGGCCACACAGCCTTGTCGGGAGCGCGCGCGCCTTCGGCGTGCGCATGCTTTTTTTCTGGCTATATGGGGGGGGCACGCAATTTTTTTTTATAGCAATGGGGGGGGGGGGGGCGCATTTTGAAATCTCGCACTGGGAGCCAAATTGTCTAGAAACGGCCCTGCGTGCTACGTCTACTGCTGTCGCTGCTGTTGTTGCTGCTGCTGGGAGTTGATCACCATCCCAGTGAGGAATTTGGAAGACCACTTTGCTACTTTAACTAAGCAATTGACTGTCCAACAGTCATTTGCAATAAAGATTAAATATGACAGCAGTCACCCAGTTGCAAAGCGGATTACTGATGCCATAACAACTATGCTGGAGTTAGATGTATGTCCTGTATCATTGGTGCAGTGGATTTATACAGTTGATGGACGTACTGTGTCCCCGGTACTAAATCCTGTCTAGATTCCCCTTCACAAGGCAAGCGATTCCCGGACTGTATGGGGACATTATGAAAAGTATCCTCAGTGTCCTCAAAAATGCAGTTGTACCCACTGTCCACTTAACCATGGAAATGTGGACAAGTGGAGCAGGTCAAACTAAGGACTATATGACTGTGACAGCCCACTGGGTAGATGTATTGTCTTCCACAGCAACAACAGCAGCAGCATCTCACAAACGCCAACTCGTTTCTAGGCAAGCTACTCTATGTACCACCAGTTTCTGTAAGAGGCACACCACTGAGAACCTCTTACAGAAACTAAGGGACATCATTGCACAATGACTTATCCCACTTAGACTCTCCTGGGGATTTGTGATATCTGACAACGCCTCCAGTATTGTGCATGCATTACATCTGGGCAAATTCCAGCACGTCCCATGTTCTGCTCACACAATTAATTTGGTGGTGCAGAATTTTTTGAAAAATTACAGGGGCATGAAGGATAGGCTGTCGGTGGCCAAAAAAATTGCAGCCCACTTTTGAAATTCAGCGACTGCGTGCTGAAGACTGGAGCACCAGCAAACACTCTTGAACATTCCCTGCCATCACCTGAAGCAAGAGGTAGTAACGAGGTGGAATTCAACACTCTATATGCTTCAGAGGATGGAGGAGCAGCAAAAGGCCATTAAAGCCTATACATCCACCTATGACATAGGCAAAGAAGGGGGAATTCACATGACCCAAGCGCAGTAGAGAATGATTTCCGTGTTGTGCAAGGTTCTGCAACCCTTCAAACTTGCCACACATGAAGTCAGTTCAGACACTGCCAGCTTGAGTCGGGGCATTCCCCTCATCAGGCTTTTGCGGAAGCAGCTGGAGAAATTGAAGGAGGAGCTAAGATGGATCGATTCCGCTAAGTACGTGGGACATGTGGAAGGAGCTCTTCATTTGCTTTGCCAGGATTCAAGGGTGGTCAATCTGTTGAAATCAGATCACTACATTTTGACCACTATGCTCTATCCTAGATTTAAAGACTATGGGGGAAATTTACTAAGCTCCCGATTTTGACCGAGATGCCGTTTTTTCATCAAAGTGTCATCTCGGTAATTTACTAAGCACTAATCACGGCAGTGATGAGGGCATTCGTAATTTTTTGCAAGTTCAGGTAAAAAATTACGAATGAATACACCATCGGTCAAAACGCGGCTGTTTAAGTATGAATCTCGGTCATTTACTAAGAAGTGCAAAGCAAAAAAAGAACAAACACTGCCGTGAAAAATTACAACTCGTAAAAAAGTGCTAAAAAAAAACAGACCTGCTTTTTTTATTCGTGATTGGATAGGCATGCACGGATCCATGAGATCCGTGCATGTATATCAGTGGGAAGGGGTGGGAAAGTGCTTATTTTTTCAAAAAAAAATGCGTGGGGTCCCCCCTCCTAAGCATAACCAGCCTCGGGCTCTTTGAGCCGATCCTGGTTGCAGAAATATGGGGCAAAAAATGACAGGGGTTCCCCCATATTTAAGCAACCAGCATCGGGCTCTGCGCCTGGTCCTGGTCCCAAAAATACGGGGGACAAAAAGAGTAGGGGTCCCCCGTATTTTTAAAACCAGCACCGGGTTCCACTAGCTGGACAGATAATGCCACAGCCGGGGGTCACTTTTATATAGTGCCCTGCGGCCGTGGCATCAAAAATCCAACTAGTCACCCCTGGCTGGGGTACCCTGGGGGAGTGGGGACCCCTTCAATCAAGGGGTCCCCCCCCCCCAGCCACCCAAGGGCCAGGGGTGAAGCCCGAGGCTGTCCCCCCCCATCCAATGGGCTGCGGATGGGGAGGCTGATAGCCTTTGTTGTAAAAGAAAATATATTGTTTTTAGTAGCAGTACTACAAGGCCCAGCAAGCCTCCCCCGCATGCTGGTACTTGGAGAACCACAAGTACCAGCATGCGACGGAAAAACGGGCCCGCTGGTACCTGTAGTACTACTACTAAAAAAATACCCAAAAAAACACAAGACACACACACCGTGAAAGTATAATTTTATTACATACATACACACATACATACATACTTACCTTATGTTCCCACGCAGGTCGGTCCTCTTCTCCAGTAGAATCCAAGGGGTACCTGTTGAAGAAATTATACTCACGAGATCCAGGGGTCCAGGCTCCTCGGGAAATCCAGGGGTAATCCACGTACTTGACAAAAAAAACAAAACGGTTTCCCGACCACGAACTGAAAGGGGACCCATGTTTGCACATGGGTCACCTTTCCACGAATGCCAGAAAGCTACTCTGACTTCTGTCTAAGTGGGTTTCTTCAGCCAATCAGGGAGCGCCACGTTGTAGCACTCTCCTGATCAGCTGTGTGGTCCTGTCCTCACTGACAGGCAGCACACGGCAGTGTTACAATGTAGCGCCTATGCGCTACATTGTAACCAATGATGGGAACTTTCTGCCCTGCGGTTGACCTAAAGTGACGTCACCGCTGAGCAGAAAGTTCCCATCATTGGTTACAATGTAGCGCATAGGCGCTACATTGTAACACTGCCGTGTGCCGCCTGTCAGTGAGGACAGGAGCACACAGCTGATCAGGAGAGTGCTACAACGTGGCACTCCCTGATTGGCTGAAGAAACCCACTTAGACATCAGTCAGAGTGGGTTTCTGGCATTCGTGGAAAGGAGTCCCATGTGAAAACATGGGGCCCCTTTCAGTTCGTGGCTCGGCTTTCCGTTTTCTTATTTTATGCAAGTACGTGGATTACCCCTGGATTTCCCGAGGAGCCTGGACCCCTGGATCTCGTGAGTATAATTTCTTCAACAGGTACCCCTTGGATTCTACTGGAGAAGAGGACCGACCTGCGTGGGAACTTAAGGTAAGTATGTATGTATGTGTGTATGTATGTAATAAAATTATACTTTCACGGTGTGTGTGTCTTGTGTTTTTTTGGGTATTTTTTTAGTGGTAGTACTACAGGTACCAGCGGGCCCGTTTTTCCGCCGCATGCTGGTACTTGTGGTTCTCCAAGTACCAGCATGCGGGGGAGGATTGCTGGGACTTGTAGTACTGCTACTAAAAACAATATCTTTTCAATTACAACAAAGGCTATCAGCCCCCCCATCCGCAGCCCATTGGATGGGGGGGGACAGCCTCGGGCTTCACCCCTGGCCCTTGGGTGGCTGGGGGGGGACCCCTTGATTGAAGGGGTCCCCACTCCCCCAGGGTACCCCGGCCAGGGGTGACTAGTTGGATTTTTGATGCCACGGCCGCAAGGCACTATATAAAAGTGACCCCCGGCTGTGGCATTATCTGTCCAGCTAGTGGAGCCCGGTGCTGGTTTTAAAAATACGGGGGACCCCTACTCTTTTTGTCCCCCGTATTTTTGGGACCAGGACCAGGCGCAGAGCCCGATGCTGGTTGCTTAAATATGGGGGAACCCCTGTCAATTTTTTCCCCATATTTCTGCAACCAGGATCGGCTCAAAGAGCCCGAGGCTGGTTATGCTTAGGAGGGGGGACCCCACGCATTTTTTTTTGGGATTTTACATTGTTTAATTAAAAAAAATAAAAATAAGAACCCCAGCACGGATCACACAGATCCGGCCGAGATTGATTGTAAAAAAAAACGGCAGTGTTTTGCTAATCACTGCCGTAAAAATAGGTAAAAAAAAACGAATGACATCGACATCGGAAGAAAAGAAAAACCCGAATACGACAGCTTAGTAAATCCATCGTAATCAATTCAAAAAGTTGCAGTTTTACACTGTCGATGTCATTCGTGATTGAACTTTGACCTTTTTTAGGAAATTACGAATCTTAGTAAATTTACCCCTATGTTGTATCTCTTTTTCCGGTGGACACAAGTCTGCAGAGGTGCAAAGACCTGCTGATGAGAAAATTGTCAGCTCAAGCGGAACATGACTCGTCAAAAGCTTCTCCTTCATTTTCTCCCACAACTGGGGCTGCGAGGAAAATAAAAGTAGGTATGTCAGACAAAACAATGTGTTCCCTAAGGCACACCGAGTGAAAAATATTACTACATAATAGTCAGATAATACGGAGATCTTAGTTGCGTATATCTGCAAATATAGGGTTAAGCCCCCAGGCCGATCGACAAGGCTTCTCCGTCACTGGGGGTCCCTAATACTAGGTATGGGTCCGGGGTGCAGGTATGTCAGACAGTTTGTATGTATACTGGCAGGAAAAAGAGGCAATATGATGGCTCTTGCACAAACTGGCTTTATTTTAACTAAGTTGCCCCCTCCAGTGTGCACTCTGAAAGAGTGTTTAGAGCAGCCGGTAACTTTTTCTGCGATCGGCGTAGGAGGTTACTTCCACAAAATGTCGATAAGATGATGTTAACCAAAATGAATGATAAATTCCTCCAGGAAGACCTTTACCAGCAATTGCCTCCAGAAAGTACACAGGGACCTGTGATGGTGGATTCCAGCCTGGACAAATTAAGACTGTAAGTATGAGGAATTGGAGGATTACATCTTGACTCTGTAGAGCCAGTTTGTGCAAGAAGAGATTGATTGCTTCGTTTTTGGTGGGGGCCCAAAAAAACCAATCATTTCAGCCACAGTCGTGTGTCAGACTCTGTCACTGAAATGATTAGTTTGTTATAGTGTGCATTTCTTGTTTTTACAACATAAGGGTGGGTGAGAGGGCCCAAGGACAATTCCATTTTGCACCTCTTTTCTTTGCATTATGTGCTCTTTGGGGCTTAGGGGGTAATTCCAAGTTGATCAGAGCAGGAATTTTGTTAGCAGTTGGGCAAAGCCATGTGCACTGCAGGGGAGGCAGATATAACATGTGCGGAAAGAGTTAGATTTGGGTGATTTATTTTATTTCTGTGCAGGGTAAATACTGGCTGCTTTATTTTTACACTGCAAATTAGATTGCAGATTGAACACACCACACCCAAATCTAACTCTCTCTGCACATGTTATATCTGCCTCCCCTGCAGTGCACATGGGGGGTATTTACAAGTTGATCACAGCAGGAACTTTTTTAGCAGTTAGGCAAAACCATTTGCACTGCGGGGGCGGGGCAGATATAACATTTGCAGAGAGAGTTAGATTTGGGTGGGTTATTTTGTTTCTGTGCAGGGTAAATACTGGCTGCTTTATTTTTACCCTGCAATTTAGACTGCAGATTGAACTCACCACACCCAAATCTATCTCTCTCTGCACATGTTATATCTGCCTCCCCTTCAGTGCACATGGTTTTGCCCAACTGCTAACAAAGTTCCTGCTGCGAACAACTCAGAATTACCCCCATGGTTTTGCCAAACTGATAACAAAATTCCTGCTGCGATCAACTTGGAATTACCCCCTTAGTTTTTAAAACAGCCATCCTGTCTGCCACTGCAGTGCCACTCCTAGATGGGCCTTGTGTTTGTGCCACCCACTTGTTTCGCTTAGCTTAGTCATCCAGCTACCTCGGTGCAGCCTTTTGGCCTAAAATCAATAATGTGAAGTGTTCAGAATAGACTAGAAATGAGTGGAAATGAATGTTATTGAGGTTAATAATACTGTAGGAACAAAAAAAATTGTGATTTTAGCTGTTTTTTTTTTTTAATTCAGATCCAAAACCAAAACCCGAAAGGGTGGTTTTAACAAAACCAATCCAGATCCAAAACATGAACAGAGATCTAGATCCAAAACCAAAACACAAAACCTGAAAAGTGTCTGGCGCACAGCTCTACTTTTAGTGCAAGTGGACACAGAAAAGATAATTAAAACCTGTATAAGAGGTTTTTTTTAGTTGGAAGCAAAATGTAATTGCAAAATGCATCTGAAAAAAGTCTCAGATTTGCCTATCTAATGTTACTCACATAAATAAGTTTGCAATTTGGGCCCCATTCCCTTCACCTACCTGGGTCACATGCATCTGGAATATGACTGTGGCTTCTCTGTGAGTAGCAAAAAAAGCAAATAAAAAAAGTCCTTTACACTATGTTTACAAATTACATTTGATGACTCTAGTGTGTAGATAATAAGCTAATAAATTATAATTTTGTGAATCTGCACTCATATTTGAATGAAGTCAGATATGAATGAAATCACCACACATTTACAGCAGTTTGTGTCAAAAATAAGTACACTAGGTACTTGGAGCATCTGAAATTATAAGTGCACCATACACAAATATAATTTTTTTTATGATAACACTCACAAACGTGCAACCTTTCCTGCCCTAACAGAAGGCCTAATTCAGACATGATTGCAGCAGCAACATTTTTCTCTAATGAGCAAAACCGTGTACTGTGCAGGTGGGGCTAATACAGCATGTGCAGAGAGAGTTAAATTTGGGGGTGCTGTGTTCAAACTGATATCTAAATTGCCAGTATTTAACTTGCACAGAAACAATATAACCCACCAAACTCTCTGCATGTTACATCTACCCCACCTGCAGTGAACATGGTTTTGCCCATTAAAGAAAGATTTTGCATCTGCGTTCAGGTCTGAATTAGGCCCAAAGTATGCAACATACTTTATTTGCGAAAAATTAGTATTCATTGCAATTATGGTGGCCAATCCCGGGATCGAGTTCGCCGGATCCCTGGATTTAGGGCCAAAAACAGCCACATAATTAAAAGCCAATCATGGGTGTTCCTTGCAGTGCTAATGGGAGATCCTGGGGGTGGCTCCCGGGTAAGTTTGCTTTCTGTCTGGATGTGTTTTAGTATGAGCCTTTATCATGAGGCTACTGTAGACAAATTACTTGGCCCTATGTGGGCACTGCTATTATGTAGTATTAGAACTAGAGATGTGCGGCAGGCACTTTTTGTGTTTTGTGTTTTGGTTTTAGTTCTAATTCGCCGCTCGTGTTTTGGTTTTGGGTTTGTTTTGCCAAAACCACCCTTTCGTGTTTTGGTTTTGATTTTGGATCTGGATGATTTGCAAAATAAAAACCCATAAAAACAGCTAAAATCACAGAATTTGGAGGTAATTTTGATCCTACGGTATTATTAACCTCAATAACATTAATTTCCACTCATTTCCAGTCTATTCTGAACTACTCACACCTCACAATATTAATTTTAGGGAAAAAGGTGGCACCGAGGTGTCTGTATGACTAAGCTAGGCGACACGAGGGTGTAAAGATGAACACCTGGCCCATCTAGGAGTGGCACTGCAGTGGCAGACAGGATGGCAATTAAAAAAAACTAGGCCCAAAAATGAACATGATGCAAAGAAGAAAAAGAGGTGCAAGATGGAATTGTCCTTGGACCCTCCCATCCACCATTATGTTGTATAAACAGGACATACACACTTTAACAAAGCAATCATTTCAGAGATAGGGTCTGCCACACGACTGTGGCTGAAATGACTGGTTTGTTTGGGCCCCCACCAAAAAAGAAGCAATTAATCTCTCCTTGCACAAACTGACTCTACAGGGGCAAGATGTCGACCTCATCATCCAATTCCTCACCCCTTTTAGTATGTACATCCTCCTCCTCACAGAGTATTAATTCATCCCCACTGGAATCCACCATCACAGGTCCCTGTGTACTTTCTGGAGGCAATTGCTTGTCAAGGTCTTCCCGGAGGAATTTATAATTAATTTTGATGAACATCATCTTCTCCACATTTTGTGGAAGTAACCTCCTATGCCAATTGCTCACAAGGTGAGCGGCTGCACTAAACACTCTTTTGGAGTACACACTGGAGGAGGGGCAACTTAGGTAAAATAAAGCCAGTTTGTGCAAGGGCATCCAAATTGCCTCTTTTTCCTGCCAGTATATGTATGGACTGTCTGACATGCCTACTTGGATGCTTCACTCATATAATCTTCCACCATTCTTTCAATGGTGACAGAATCATATGCAGTGACAGTAGACATGTCAGTAATCGTTGGCAGGTCCTTCAGTCTGGACCAGATCTCAGCACTCACTCCTGACTGCTCTGCGTCACCGTAAGTGGGTGGGCTTGGAAATCTTATCCTTTTCCTCGCAGCCTCAGTTGCAGGAAAAAATGAAGGAGGAGTTGTTGACGGGTCACATTCCGCTTGAGTTGACAATTTTCTCACCAGCAGGTTTTTGCACTTTTGCAGACTTGTGTCTGCTGGAAAGAGAGATATAACGTAGGCTTTAAACTTAGGATCGATCACGGTGGCCAAAATGTAGTACTCTGAATTCAACATATTGGCCACCCTTGAATCATGGCAAAGCAAATGAAGGGCAACATCCACAATTCTCACATACTTTGTGTAATTGCTCCATCTTAGGTCTTCCTTCAATTTCTCCAGCTGCTTCTGCAAAAGCCTGATGAGGGGAATAACCTGACTCAAGCTGGCAGTGTCTGAACTGACTTCACGTGTGGCAAGTTCAAAGGGTTGGAGAACCTTGCAGACAGAAAACATTCTCCACTGCACTTGAGTCAGGTGCATTCCCTCTTTGCCTATATCGTAGGTGTATGTATAGGCTTGAATGGCCTTTTGCTGCTCCTCAATCATCTGAAGCATATAGAGTGTGGCATTCCACCTCGCTACCTCCTTTTGCTTCCAGGTGATGGCAGGGCAGGTTCAGGAGTGTTTGCTGGTGCTCCAGTCTTCGACACGCAGTGGCTGAATGTCGAAAGTGGCCTGCAATTGTTTGGGCCACCGACAGCATCTCCTGCATTCCCCTGTCACTTTGTCAAATAATTCTGCACCACCAAATGAATTGTATGTGCAAAACATGAAACGTGCTGGAATTTGCCCAGATGTAATGCATGCACAATATTGGAGGTGTTGTCTGATATCACAAATCCCCAGGAGATTCTAATTGGGGTAATGCCATTGTGCAATGATGTCCCTCAGTTTCTGTAAGAGTTTGTCAGTGGTGTGCCTCTTACGGAAAGTGGTGATACATAGCGTAGACTGCCTAGGAATGAGTTGACATTTGCAAGATGCTTCTACTGGTTCCGCTGCTGTTGTTGCTGTGGGAGGCCATACATCTACCCAGTGGGCTGTCACAGTCATATAGTCCTTAGACTGACCTGTTCCACTTGTCCACATGTCCGTGGTTAAGTGGACAGTGGGTACAACTGGATTTTGTAGGACACTGAGGACACTTTTTCTGATGTCCCTGTACATTCTCGGTATCGCCTGCCTAGTGAAGTGTAACCTAGATGGGATTTGATACCAGGGACACAGTACCTCAAACAATTATCTAAGTCCCACTGAACTAATGGCAGATACCGGACACATGTCTAACACCAACATAGCTGTCAAGGCCTCAGTTATTCGCTTTGCAAAAGGATGACTGCTGTCATATTTCATCTTCCTCACAAAGGACTGTTGGACAGTCAGTTGCTTAGTTGAAGTAGTTCAAGTGGTCTTCTGACTTCCCCTCTGGGATTATGCTTGACTCCCAGCAGCAACAACAGCAATGGCAGCAACAGCAGGCATACCGCTCAAGGATCCTCCAGAGGAATCCTGGTTTGGAGAGGACTCCTCAGTCTTGCCAGTGACATGGCCTGCAGGACTACTGACATTCCTGACTGAGGAGGAAGTTGACATTGAAGGAGTTGGTGGTGTGGCTTGCAGGAGCTTGGGTACAAGAGGAAGAAGAGATTTAGGTGTCAGTGGACTGCTTACGCTCTTCTTCAAAGTTTCACAACTTGACACAGACTTCTGATGAATGCGCAGCAGGGGACATATAAAGGAGGATGTTCCTAGGTGTTTAACATCCTTACCCCTACTTATTAGAGATTGACAGAGGCAACACACGGCTTGACACCTGTTGTCTGGATTTGTGGAGAAATAATTCCACACTGAAGAGGTGGCTTTTTTGGTATTTTGCCAAGGCATCACAATGAGCTTCTTCATCACACAGACAACAGGTGTCTCTCTGATTTAAACAAACCACATCACCATCAGAATCCTCATCATCACTTCCTCCTCTTTGCCAGCAACACCCATATCTTCATCCTGGTGTACTTCAACAGTGAAATATTCAATTTGAATATTAGAAACTGGACTGTGGATGCTCCTTCCAGCACTTGCAGGGAATATGCAAATGGTGGAAGAAGACACCTCTTCCCATCCAGTGTTGGGAAGGTCAGGCATTGCAACCGCCGACACACTTAGACTCTTCTTAGAAATTTGTGATACAATCTTAGAATGCATAGTTATTTTCTGTGCTTTTTCCAGCTGAACTCTTATCATCTTTCTAATGGGAGGTTGAGGGCTTTCATCGTCATGTGAAGCTGAACCAATAGTCATGAACATAGGCCAGGTTTTAGCCGTTCCTTGCCACTCGGTGTGGTAAATGGCATATTGGCAAGTTTACGTTTCTCCTCAGACCATTTAAATTTATTTTTTTGGGGTCTTTTTACTGAACTTTGGCTTTTTGGATTTAACATGCCCTCTTCTATCACATTGGGCATCGGCCTTGGCAGACAATGTTGATGGGATTTTATCATCTATGTCATGACTAGTGGCAGCAGCTTCAGCACTAGGAGGAAGTGGTTCTTGATCTTTCCCTATTTTATCCTCCAAATTTTGTTCTCCATTATTTTTCTAGACTTATATAACAATATGCGGTACTGGAGAGCGTACTGCTACACCACACAGGGCAAACCCTATGAAAATTATTTGGATTAAATATTAATAACCCCTTTATTTTGGAGTAAATAATATACAGCACAGGACAGCACCACTGAACTATTATGGCAGCACCACTGGACTGGATTTGTACGGCTTTATATGGATTTATATGAAATTATATGGCAGGATCACTGGACTTATTCGCCAGTACCACTGGACTTATACGGCAGTACCACTGGACTGGACTTAGACACTAGTACCACTCGAATTATACGGCAGGATCACTGGACTTTTACGCCAGTACCACTGGAATTATACAGCAGTATCACTAGAATTATATGGCAGGATCACTGGATTTATATGGCAGTACCACTTGAATTATACGGCAGGATCAATGGAATTATATGGCAGTATCACTGGACTTATACGCCAGTACCACTGGCAATATACGGCAGGATCACTGGAATTATACGGCAGGATTACTGGAGTTATACGCCAGTAACACTGGATTTATTCGGCAATACCACTGGATTTATATGGCAGAATCACTGGAATTATATGGCAGAATCACTGTAATTATACGTCAGGATCACTGGATTTATACGGCAGTACCGCTGGACATATACGGCAGTATCAATGGACATATACGGCAGTACCGCTGGACATATATGGCAGTATCAATGAACATATACAGCAGTATCACTGGACATATGCGGCAGGATCACTGGACTGGATTTATACGCCAGTACCACTGTAATTATATGGCAGGATCACTGGATTTATACAGCAGGATCACTGGAATTATATGGCAGGATCACTGGAATTATACAGCAGGATCACTGGACTTATATGGCAGGATCACTGGAAGTATACGGCAGGGTCACTGGATTTATACGTCAGTACTGCTGGACATATACGGCAGTATCAATGGACATATATGGCAGTATTACTAGTCATATATGGCAGTATCACTGGACTGGATTTATACGCAAGTACCACTGTAATTATACGGCAGGATCACTGCAATTATATTGCAGTACCGCTGTACATATACGGCAGTATCACTGGACATATACAGCAGTATCACTGAACATATACGCCAGTATCACTGGACTGGACTTATACGCCAGTACCACTGTAATTATATAGCAGGATCACTGAACTTATATGGCAGGATCACTGGATCTATATGGCAGGATCACTGTAATTATACGGCAGGATCACTGGAATTATACGGCAGTACAGCTGGACATATACGGTAGTACCGATGGACATATACGGCAGTATCGCTGGACATATACGGCAGTATCAATGGACATATACAGCAGGATAACTGGACATATATACGGCAGTACCACTGGACATATATACGGCAGGCTGGGAGCACAGGGACACCACCACTGGACTGATGCAGGACAACACAGAACCACTGGACTGGACTTATACGTTAGCACTGGACATATGGCATCAGAGGACACCACTACTGTGACTGAACTGATGCCGCACAAAACACTACCACTGGACTGATGCAGCACAACACAGAACCACTGGACTGTACTTATACAGCAGCACTGGGCATATGGCAGCAGAGGACACAACCACTGTGATTGGACAGATGCAGCACAAGACATGGATACTAAGGACACTGATGATGGAGACACGTCCTCTGTCTACACTCTACAATGCCGGAGTGAAAATGGCGGCAACGCGCGGCTGTTTATATGTAATCCAAACCCCTTGAGAATCCAATAGCGGGATGGTGACGTTTTGTCTTGTTCTGGTTTCTGAATCAGGCGGGAAAACCCGAGCCTGACTCGGATCCGGGCTCATGACATAAAATCCGGTAGGGCTGGTTAGGACTGCTGAAAACGGAGAAGCGTTGGTGCATCTCAGCAGCTAAACATTTCTTTGCAAACACATGTGACTAATTCTCTGAAATTCTATTACCATATAGGTTCAGGTATGGTTACAGGTAATTTTTTAGTGTGCTGGGGGGGATACCAGGGGGGAGGGGGGGAGTACCGACTCCTCTCTGTCTGCTGTTTGTCTGTGACCCCTTTTCCATTCTAGCACCTGATATAATTATCTCCAGGAATGATAGAGCGCCTGCCATTGTTTGTCTGCATGTGTGAGAAAGGCATTGAATGGGAGCAGTATTTGGAAGGCATGCTGTTCCTTGTAGTGCAAATGGGAGATCCTGGGGGTGGCTCCCGTAGGGTTAGCTCTCTCTCTGGATGTGTTTTAGTATGAGCCTTTATCATGAGGCCTACTGTAGACAAATTGCATTGCCCTATGTGGGCACTGCTATTATGTAATATTAGGACTGCTGATATCGGAGAAGCCTTGACGCAGCTCAGCAGCTAAACATGTCTTTGCAAACACATCTGACTAATTCTCTGAAATTCTATTACCATATAGGTTCAGGTTTGGTTACAGGTAATTTTTTAGTGTGCTGGGGGGCTACCAGGGGGGGACAACACCCCCTCTCTCTGTCTGATGTTTGTCTGTGACCCCTCCCCCTTTCTAGCACCTGATATAATTATCTCCAGGAATGATGGAGCAACTGCCATTGTTTGTCTGCTTAATTACACAAAGCTTTCATACAAATCAGATGCTTCCAGGCAAGTGTGATAATTTCTGTTTGACACCCATTCTAGTCACAATTTGTTACTACGTGTTCACACCATTCACTTATCATTCTTTATGTGTATTTACACATCCCTGTTCAGGTGGGGCTAATACAGCATGTGCAGAGAGAGTTAAATTTGGGGGTGCTGTGTTCAAACTGATATCTAAATTGCCAGTATTTAACTTGCACAGAAACAATATAACCCACCAAACTCTCTGCATGTTACATCTACCCCCACCTGCAGTGAACATGGTTTTGCCCGTTAGAGAAAGATTTTGCATCTGCGTTCAGGTCTGAATTAGGCCCAAAGTATGGAACATACTTTATTTGCGAAAAATGAGTATTCATTGCAATTATGGTGGCCAATCCCGGGATCGAGATCGCCGGATCCCTGGATTTAGGGCCAAAAACGGCCATATAATTAAAAGCCAATCATGGGTATCCCGGGAATCCCGGGATTGGCCACTTTTCAATCCCGAGACCCGGGATTGAAAAAATGGCCTATGATTGGCTTCCCTAATTACAATGTATTTTGACTTTTCAAACACTATTGCAGCAGTTTTAAATGTATTTGCATTTGCAGGTGCATTTGAGAGGTTTTTGTCCAATCATACAGGGACTGCATCTGTCGTCATTGTCATCCTCCTCCTCCTCATCATCATCATCATTACCAGTGGCACTTACACAAAGCTGCCGACAGAGAGGTGGGTGAGAAAGGCATTGAATGGGAGCAGTATTTGGAAGGCATGCTGTTCCTTGTAGTGCAGATGGGAGATCCTGGGGGTGGCTCCCGTAAAGTTAGCTCTCTCTCTGGATGTGTTTTAGTATGAGCCTTTATCATGAGGCCTACTGTAGACAAATTACATTGCCCTATGTGGGCACTGCTATTATGTAATATTAGGACTGCTGATATCGGAGAAGCCTTGACGCAGCTCAGCAGCTAAACATGTCTTTGCAAACACATCTGACTAAGTCTCTGAAATTCTATACCATATAGGTTCAGGTTTGGTTACAGGTCATTTTTTAGTGTGCTGGGGGGCTACCAGGGGGGCACAGCACCCCCTCTCTCTGTCTGATGTTTGTCTGTGACCCCTCCCCCTTTCTAGCACCTGATATAATTATCTCCAGGAATGATGGAGCAACTGCCATTGTTTGTCTGCTTAATTACACAAAGCTTTCAGCACAAATCAGATGCTTCCAGGCAAGTGTGATAATTTCTGTTTGACACCCATTCTAGTCACAATTTGTTACTACGTGTTCACACCATTCACTTATCATTCTTTATGTGTATTTACACATCCCTGTTCAGGTGGGGCTAATACAGCATGTGCAGAGAGAGTTAAATTTGGGGGTGCTGTGTTCAAACTGATATCTAAATAGCCAGTATTTAACTTGCACAGAAACAATATAACCCACCAAACTCTCTGCATGTTACATTTACCCCACCTGCAGTGAACATGGTTTTGCCCGTTAGAGAAAGATTTTTCATCTGCGTTCAGGTCTGAATTAGGCCCAAAGTATGCAACATACTTTCTTTGCAAAAAATGAGTATTCATTGCAATTATGGTGGCCAATCCCGGGATCGAGATCGCTGGATCCCTGGATTTAGGGCCAAAAACGGCCACATAATTAAAAGCCAATCATGGGTATCCCGGGAATCCCGAGATTGGCCACTTTTCAATCCCGAGACCTGGGATTGAAAAAATGGCCTGGGATTGGCTTCCCTAATTACAATGTATTTTGACTTTTCAAACACTATTGCAGCAGTTTTAAATGTAGTTGCATTTGCAGGTGCATTTGAGAGGTTTTTGTCCAATCATACAGGGACTGCATCTGTCGTCATTGTCATCCTCCTCCTCCTCATCATCAACATCATCATTACCAGTGGCACTTACACAAAGCTGCCGACAGAGAGGTGGGTGAGAAAGGCATTGAATGGGAGCAGTATTTGGAAGGCATGCTGTTCCTTGTAGTGCAAATGGGAGATCCTGGGGGTGGCTCCCATAAAGTTATCCCTCTCTCTGGATGTGTTTTAGTATGAGCCTTTATCATGAGGCCTACTGTAGACAAATTACATTGCCCTATGTGGGCACTGCTATTATGTAATATTAGGACTGCTGATATCGGAGAAGCCTTGACGCAGCTCAGCAGCTAAACATGTCTTTGCAAACACATCTGACTAAGTCTCTGAAATTCTATACCATATAGGTTCAGGTTTGGTTACAGGTCATTTTTTAGTGTGCTGGGGGGCTACCAGGGGGGGACAGCACCCCCTCTCTCTGTCTGATGTTTGTCTGTGACCCCTCCCCCTTACTAGCACCTGATATAATTATCTCCAGGAATGATGGAGCAACTGCCATTGTTTGTCTGCTTAATTACACAAAGCTTTCAGCACAAATCAGATGCTTCCAGGCAAGTGTGATAATTTCTGTTTGACACCCATTCTAGTCACAATTTGTTACTACGTGTTCACACCATTCACTTATCATTCTTTATGTGTATTTACACATCCCTGTTCAGGTGGGGCTAATACAGCATGTGCAGAGAGAGTTAAATTTGGGGGTGCTGTATTCAAACTGATATCTAAATTGCCAGTATTTAACTTGCACAGAAACAATATAACCCACCAAACTCTCTGCATGTTACATCTACCCCACCTGCAGTGAACATGGTTTTGCCCGTTAGAGAAAGATTTTTCATCTGCGTTCAGGTCTGAATTCGGCCCAAAGTATGCAACATACTTTATTTGCGAAAAATGAGTATTCATTGCAATTATGGTGGCCAATCCCGGGATCGAGATCGCTGGATCCCTGGATTTAGGGCCAAAAACGGCCACATAATTAAAAGCCAATAATGGGTATCCCGGGAATCCCGAGATTGGCCACTTTTCAATCCCGAGACCCGGGATTGAAAAAATGGCCTATGATTGGCTTCCCTAATTACAATGTATTTTGACCTTTCAAACACTATTGCAGCAGTTTTAAATGTATTTGCATTTGCAGGTGCATTTGAGAGGTTTTTGTCCAATCATACAGGGACTGCATCTGTCGTCATTGTCATCCTCCTCCTCCTCATCATCGACATCATCATCATTACCAGTGGCACTTACACAAAGCTGCTGACAGAGAGGTGGGTGAGAAAGGCATTGAATGGGAGCAGTATTTGGAAGGCATGCTGTTCCTTGTAGTGCAAATGGGAGATCCTGGGGGTGGCTCCCATAAAGTTATCTCTCTCTCTGGATGTGTTTTAGTATGATCCTTTATCATGAGGCCTACTGTAGACAAATTACATTGCCCTATGTGGGCACTGCTATTATGTAATATTAGGACTGCTGATATCGGAGAAGCCTTGACGCAGCTCAGCAGCTAAACATGTATTTGCAAACACATCTGACTAATTCTCTGAAATTCTATTACCATATAGGTTCAGGTTTGGTTACAGGTAATTTTTTAGTGTGCTGGGGGGCTACCAGGGGGGGACAACACCCCCTCTCTCTGTCTGATGTTTGTCTGTGACCCCTCCCCCTTACTAGCACCTGATATAATTAGCTCCAGGAATGATGGAGCAACTGCCATTGTTTGTCTGCTTAATTACACAAAGCTTTCAGCACAAATCAGATGCTTCCGGGCAAGTGTGATAATGTCTGTTTGACACCCATTCTAGTCACAATTTGTTACTACGTGTTCACACCATTCACTTACCATTCTTTATCTGTATCTACTTATCCCTGTTAAGGTCTTCACACCCATTCCTCCTCCATTTTAAGCCTCAAGTTATACAGAGTTCCAAGTCATGTTTATGGCTGAAAAAAGAAATACAGTGCAAAAAGATTTGCAAGAGCACATCAAAAATGCAATTAATAGCTGATAATGGGTGTAATCCAGTAAGGATTGCAATTTCTGCTAATTAGCAGAATATGCAATCCTTTTCCAAGTATGCTGGGGACCGCCCATCGCAAGGCAAGGCCGCCCAGCATGCTGACCGTCGCCACCCCCCCTTGATGAACCAGAAATTGCGATTGCCTCGCAATTTCTTTTTAATCATAGAAATTGGTGAAGCCTCCTCCCGATGCAGTGGCTGGAGGCCCGCTGCCATCTTCTTGATTATGCCCCCGACACTTCCCCATTTG
The DNA here is from genome assembly GCF_028390025.1 of Pseudophryne corroboree. Classification (NCBI taxonomy): domain Eukaryota; kingdom Metazoa; phylum Chordata; class Amphibia; order Anura; family Myobatrachidae; genus Pseudophryne; species Pseudophryne corroboree. The sequence continues at coordinate 298,846,389 of NC_086450.1, read as the reverse complement.
TCCACCTCCATCCCCCGTTTTTGCCACACCACCTATGCAATGCTCTGTCTCCTCCCTGGAAATGGAGCGTTGTCTGCCTCCCTTCCCCCCCAGGCCTCACGACCACCTCTGACTGATTGACAAGCAGAGGCGATTGTATTTTCTGCGCTTCCCACAGAAAGTGTGGGCACATGCGCAGGATGGACGCTGCACATGCACCTCTGGGGTGATAATAAAAATTTTGTTTGGATTGTGATTCAACCTGAATTAGCTCCAATAACTGCAACTTGCGATTACAGCCAACTCTGAATAGGGACCATAGTGTATACTGCAAAGTACTAACAATACAATAAATGTGCATTTACCTACTATAATTGTGAGTTCAAGTATGTAGAGGATGTTACAATTTCTTCTGACCATGCTTTCATCTCTTGTCATTAAGCAACAGTGAAAATAAAGTTACATCTTCTAGCAATGATCCGATAAAAGTTTGTTCATTTTTTTCCGTAAACAAAAGAATAATACCTTTGATTTCTGACAATCAGTGGCAAATTCTATAATACAATAAAAATTCAGACTCCCAGATCTAAGTTTTTGGCAGACTTATAAATTCATGCAGATTATATAACCTTTATATCAGGACCGGATTAACAGCCACATGGGCTTAATGCTGAAAGAGTTCAAAGGGCAATACTGAGAAGGGGAGGAGCTATGATCATTGCTGCATGGGTGTGTCTAGAGTCATGTGGGCACGTACACCCTTTATACTATAAGCCCCACTGTCTACATACACACATAATAATAGAAATATGGCATAATTTTGTGAGATAACTACAAGTACAATTTTAAAGCTTATGATTTATGGGTGAGTGTGCGGTCAACTAGACAGATGGTCATCATCATTCTTCAATACTAATGGTACTATTTTGATGTGAAGACCTGGAGCTGAGCTCAATCCGCCCCATTGTTAATCTGGCCCTGCTTTATATAAATGTTTTGGAAACACTTGGTGTAGTATGTGACATTACTGCCTCACAGTCCTGAACTCATGAGTTCTTGACCAAGTACTACCTGTTTAAAGTTTGCATGCTATCCCTGTGTCATCATGCATTTCCTTCAGTTGCTCCATTTTTTTTTCTACACATCAAAAGTATAATGGAAGTTTATTTGGCCTCTGGCCCCAAAAATAACCCTAGTGTGTTCATTGTTTGTGTTTCCAGGTGAGAGTTTATATAGAGAATAAACTCCACAAGGGAAGAACTGATATAAGTGACTGGAATAGTCTTTATAAAACACTGTACACACTATTGATGCACTATAACTGTTGATTAATAAATAAATAAAAAATAATACGACAAAGTGGATTCAACTTAAACATTCTTTATTCACATTTCACATGCATGCTGCATCAAGAAGTCAAAAAGTTCTGATCGCTGGGCTGGTAGAACTCATAGCTGCCAGTGAGCTAGCAGCAGTCATGTGCAAAAAGAGAATATACAATTCATCCGACTCATCTAATTCAAATCTATCACCAGTCTCTCTCCGGTGGAACATACTTTTGTAAATTAAAACACAAACTTACATGGCTGATTCAGAGTTGGAAGAAAAGAGAAATAAAAGGAACAACTTTTTCAAGTAGCAAATTCATTTGACATTGCAGGTGGGGCAGATTTAAAATATGCAGAGAGATTTAGAGTTGGAAGGGACGTGTTCTAGATGCACTATAAATTGTAGTGTAAAAATAATGCTTTCCAGCATTGAGGTCTATATGCAAAAACAGGCCAGACTTACCCTGTATGCAAAAAACATGTTTGTGCTGCTAGAATTGCTGCATGGTTTGTCCTGATGCAAAGCTGCCTTTGTGGGGTAGGGTTGATTGTCAAATTATTAACAGTGATAGAAATATCAGGTTGGTATTATTCACCAGTGGGAATATAATTAAATAAACAGAATGTTAAAATGCGAATGTCAAAATGAATCTTTTGGTACAAGCTAAAACACTTTGTAAGCAATTTATTAATTATATATATTTCAATACCTGCATATTATATAATGATACGATAAAGAGCAGTACTGTATTTTAAGACAAACAATGTTTTGGTGACCCCGACATTTTTTAAAGGAGCATCAATCAAACAAGCACATTAACAAAATCACAATTACATAAGTAAATCATTATTTGATAGATAGATAGATAGATGTAGTTGTAATATTAACATAAATGTCAGTAGAGAGCCACGGATTCTGTGTGGTTCTGGTGGGATCCACCCCCACACTGAAATAAAAGTGAACACACATAATGACTTCAAAGTGTTTAATTCACCTGAAAAGCTGTGTGTGACCTTCTTTAAAGCACACACTGCACCGGTCTGTAGGACATCTGCATTATGTCCACTTTACTGATGAGGAGTGCTGCCTTCTGCTGCAAGTATTGGACATATACAGTATAGCACGGATGATGTAATGGTTAGCAATACTGCCTCATAGCACTGAACTGTGTGGAGTTTGCATATTCTCCCCGTGCTTACATGGGTTTCCTCTGGGTACTCTGGTATCATCCCACAATCCAAAAATATTCTGGTGGGTTAAATTGCTCCCAACAAAATTAAAACTATAGTGAATTTGTTTGCATGTATATATGGTAGGGAATATAGGGGCTAATTCAGACCTGATCGTAGATGTGCTAAATTTAGCACATCTACGATCAGTCACACTGACATGCGGGGGGACGCCCAGCACAGGGCTAGCCCATCCCGCATATCAGTCCATGCCCCGTCGCACATGTACAAAAGCATTGCACAGTGGTGATGCTTTTATACTTCAGGAGTAGCTCCCATCCAGCACAGCTCCTGCGTACTGGCAGGGAGCTACTCGTCGCTGCCCAGGTTGCAGTGGCTGCATGTGACGTCACGCAGCCACCGCGGCCCCCCCCAATGGTCTGGGCACGCCTGCATTGCCCGGATCGTGCCCCCTTAATGGCGGCCAAATGTCGGCGGCCCACCCCCTCCCACCCAGCGACCACCTCTGAATTACAATCTGGCAGAGGCGATCGCAGGGCTATGACAGCCATCAGCTGTCTGTCATGCGCCAGTGCACTGTGGCACCGGCACATGCGCAGTTCAGACCTGATCGCTACCAATCAGGTCTTAATCAGCCTCATAGATTATTAGCTCTATATGGATGTTCTACAATACAGGCAATGAATTTATGCAAAATAAATCTTTTGCACCGATTTCCCTCAACGGATTTTTGACATCATCCTTTTATTTTATTGTCCTGGCTTTTCCTTTATTCTCAAGGGAATATTTATGTGTTATTTTTGATTTTCAGTAGATGAAAAGTGTCCAAAAAGGTAATGATATGTAAAAAGTATTATATATGTTCTTTAATAAACTTTTATATTAGAAACTTTGTAGTAACTTCATTTTCAGAAATGTTTTGCCATTTTTGTAACCTGGGATGCAGTGTATCATTTTAAGGAAGGTAAAGATTTGCTGAAAGTGTATTATGAAGCTATTAAACTTTTGAAAGCCATGCTGATACGAGAAAAAAAAATCTGTTAAATCCCAAGATGGGCCAATAGAGCAAGTAATGTATTTTTCAGTAGCAATTGTTTCTTTATAATATATTGATCTTCTGCCTCTTACCTAACACATTCCCTTATCTCGCAACACCACCACTAGTGATCAAAGCTATTAAGCAGATAGTAACTCAGTATTGTTTCAGTCAGCATCATGCAGTCCTACAAAATGGAAAGTGAAGTGTTAATTGTATCAAAGGGAAAGATCTGCTGACACTACACGAAGGAGCTTGAAACATACACCTATTACGTGTGCTGATTTTAGTGTATGTTTTTGTTGACCTGTACAATTATTGTGCATTGCATGTGTGTATTATCAATGAACAAACAATACATATGTAGGGATATTAGAAGGAATTGAGCACAGTAGTAAAATATAGGCACAAATAAATTATACTGTATGAGTAGCCAGGGTTTCTTTCATTTTTCTAAAGCTTTTTCTCTTATTTCTATGTTTTAAAATTGACAGACTTCAGTGTTTCACCACAAATTAATTCATGTAATCTGCATTGTAATTATAAAATACATTTTGGTTCATCCTCTTCTTGCTGTGCATTTACATGAATGTTGATCAATGAGTGCATTTACATTGTGGAGTTTAACAGAACATGTATACCAAAATATGCTATAAGGGTGGAGATGAGACTTATCAATTGCTTTGCAGTGCACTTTAGACCTTCGCTGGCAGCTTTGCTTGGTTGGTGATCTCGTGAGTTGCAATAGAGTCATGTTGAATATAATCATGGTGTTTAACATTATCTTTTTAAGATATTTGATATGATATATCAATATTTAGTAATTTTGTTTGGATTCATGTAATTATGGGGTCTATTTACTGGATGGAGACAAAGTGGATGGAGATTTAGTAACAGCCAATCAACGTCTAACTGCCATGTCACACCCTGGTTTTAAAAAATGACATAGCTGGGTGGTTGGTAGAAATAGAATTTGATGGCAGATAAGAACCACTTGGCCCATCTAGTCTGCCCCTGTTTTTATTCTTTAGGTAATCTCAACTCTTTTTGAACCTTCATTCTTTGTAAGGATATTCATATGCCTATCCCAAGCATGTTTAAATTGCTCTACAATCTTAGCCTCTACCACCTCTGATGGGAGGCTACAGTATTCCACTTATCCAATAACCTTTCTGTGAAGTAATTTTTCCTTAGCTTTTCCCCTGAACCTGCCTCCCTCCAGTTTTAGTGTATGTCCTTGAGTTCTAATACTTCTCTTCCTTTGAAGAATGTTTCCCTCCTTAACTTTGTTAAGGCCCTTGGTATATTTGAAAGTTTCTGTCACCCTTTCCCTTCTCTCCTCCAAACTATACATGTTAAGATCTTTTAGCCTTTCCGCTAAGTTTTGTGATGTAGGCCATGCACCATTTTAGTTGCCCTTCTTTGTACACTCTCTAATGTATTTATATCCTTCTGGAGATATGGTCTCCAGAACTGTACACAGTATTCCAGATGGGGCCATACCAATGACCTATACAAACGCATTACTACTTCTTTTTTCCAGCTAATGATTCCTCTCCCTATGCAACAAGCATCTGACTTGCCTTTTTCATTGCTTTGTTGCATTGCTTTCCTGCCTTTAACAGAGTTAAAAAGTCAATAAGATTTCATTGGCATGATCTCCCACCAGTAAATCCATGCTGCTTTGGATCTTGTAAGTTGTTTCATTTAAGATATTCCACAACGCTTTCTTTTAATAGTTTTTCCATTACTTTTTCTATGACTGATGTGAGGCTTACTGGTCTGTAGTTACTTGCTTCTTCCTTGCTTCCACTTTTGTGCAGTGAAACTACATTTGCTCTTTTCCAGTCCTCTGAAATGGCACCTTTATTTAGTGACTGGTTACATAACTCTGTTAAAGGTGTCACTAGCGCAGCACATCTTTTAGCTCTTTTAGTATCCTTGGGTGTATCCCATCTGATCCCATTGATTTATGCACTTTTAGTTTTGAAAGTTCTGTTAGGACCTTCTCTGTAAATGTACTTTGATCTACCTTATTTTTATGAATGTCCTTGCAGCTTAACTGTGACCCCTTTTTCTTCTCCTTCTGTAGTAAATACTGAGCAAAAATAATTCTGTAGATGATCTGCTATTGCCTTGTCTCCCTCCACCAAATGCTCACTATCTGTCTTAAGTCTTATTATGTCTCCATTTGATTTTCTCCTTTCAATTATATACTTAAAAAACGTTTTGACCCCTTTATCTTCTGACTGGGCCATTTTCTCCTCAGCTTCTGCCTTTGCATGTCTTGGAAGGAGAGGCTGATCACTTTCTTAGCATCCTTCCATCTGTCAAGACACACCTCTTTGTCGTTATTATTTTGAGTTTGTTTGTATTTCCTATAAGCCATCTTTTTTGCTTTCACACTAGTTGATACTTCTTTGTGAACCACATTGGCTTCATTTTCCTGGTGCTTTTCCTAACCCTTTTGATACAAAGGTCTTTTGGCCTTAGTATTGCACTTTTCAGTTTTTCCCACCTCTCCTGCACTCCTTCCAAGTTCCTCCAGTCTGCCAATGACTCACTTAAACATCTCCCCATTTTTGCAAGGATAGCATTTCTAAAATCCAACACCTTTTGTTTTTGTGTGACAGGAGTTGGATCCTCTCTTTACTCTAAACCATACTGCTTGATGATCACTGGATCCCAGGTGCTTACCCACATATATGTATGATTTCCTCTCACCATTTGTAAGAATTAAATCTAATATTGAGTCTTTGCTAGTGGACTCCCTCACCAATTGCTGAGAGATGCCTGTAAGGAATTTATACATTTGCCACTTGTAGCTGAACTTGCAAAAGACCACTCCCAATTTACATCAGGTAAATTAAAGTATCCCAAGATTATGACTTCTCTCTTTAAAGCCATTTTAGTGATGTCCAACAATAGGTTCCTGTCCACATTCTTCCCCTGTCCTGGTGGTCTATAGATCACAAGCAGACAAACAATTTGGCAGTTGCTCAATCATACCTGGAGATAATTATATATCAGGTGCAGGAAGGGGGAGGGGTCACAGACAAACAACAGACAGAGAGGAGGGGGGTGCAAATCCCCACCCCTAAATTCCCTTCCGCACACTGAAAATTACCTGTAACCATCCCTGAACCTATCTGGTAATAAAATTCAGAGAATTAGTCACAAATGTTTGCAAACACATGTTTAGCTGCTGGCCACGTCACGGCTTCTCCGATACAGCAGTCCTAACCTACATAATAGCAGTGCCCACATAGGGCCATGTAATTTGTCACAGTAGGCCTCATGATAAAGGCTATTACTAAAACACTTCCAGACAGAGAGCTAACTTACCCAGGAGCCACCCCCAGGATCTCCCATTGGCACTACAAGGAACAGCATGCCTTCCAAATGCTGCTCCCATTCAATGCCTCTTGCACACAAGCAGACAAACAATTTGGCAGTTGCTCAATCATACCTGGAGATAATTATATATCAGGTGCTGGAAGGGGGAGGGGTCACAGACAAACAACAGACAGAGAGGAGGGGGGTGCAAATCCCCACCCCTAAATTCCCTTCCGCACACTGAAAATTACCTGTAACCATCCCTGAACCTATCTGGTAATAAAATTCAGAGAATTAGTCACAAATGTTTGCAAACACATGTTTAGCTGCTGGCCACGTCACGGCTTCTCTGATACAGCAGTCATAACCTACATAATAGCAGTGCCCACATAGGGCCATGTAATTTGTCACAGTAGGCCTCATGATAAAGGCTATTACTAAAACACTTCCAGACAGAGAGCTAACTTACCCAGGAGCCACCCCCAGGATCTCCCATTGGCACTACAAGGAACAGCATGCCTTCCAAATGCTGCTCCCATTCAATGCCTCTTGCACACAAGCAGACAAACAATTTGGCAGTTGCTCAATCATACCTGGAGATAATTATATATCAGGTGCTGGAAGGGGGAGGGGTCACAGACAAACAACAGACAGAGAGGAGGGGGGTGCAAATCCCAACCCCTAAATTCCCTTCCGCACACTGAAAATTACCTGTAACCATCCCTGAACCTATCTGGTAATAAAATTCAGAGATTAATTCTCTGAATTTTATTACCAGATAGGTTCAGGGATGGTTACAGGTAATTTTCAGTGTGCGGAAGGGAATTTAGGGGTGGGGATTTGCACCCCCCTCCTCTCTGTCTGTTGTTTGTCTGTGACCCCTCCCCCTTCCAGCACCTGATATATAATTATCTCCTGGTATGATTGAACAACTGCCAAATTGTTTGTCTGCTTGTGTGCAAGAGGCATTGAATGGGAGCAGCATTTGGAAGGCATGCTGTTCCTTGTAGTGCCAATGGGAGATCCTGGGGGTGGCTCCTGGGTAAGTTAGCTCTCTGTCTGGAAGTGTTTTAGTAATAGCCTTTATTATGAGGCCTACTGTGACAAATTACATGGCCCTATGTGGGCACTGCTATTATGTAGGTTAGGACTGCTGTATCGGAGAAGCCGTGACGTGGCCAGCAGCTAAACATGTGTTTGCAAACATTTGTGACTAATTCTCTGAATTTTATTACCAGATAGGTTCAGGGATGGTTACAGGTAATTTTCAGTGTGCGGAAGGGAATTTAGGGGTGGGGATTTGCACCCCCCTCCTCTCTGTCTGTTGTGGTCTATAGATCACCCCAATGCGAATAATGTCCTTCTCCATGATTTCTGTGGAAACCCAAAGGGCCTCAGCTTTTTTTCACATACAGTGCTACCCCTCCTCCTATTCTTCCCATTCTATCCTTCCTAAATAAATTGTATCCTGGTATAACTATGTCCCAGTTATGATTCTCATTGCACCTTGAATCTGTAATTGCCACAATATCCAGGTTATCCCTTGTCATTGTCACAATCAGCTCTGGAATTTTGTCTCCTAAGCTCCTAGCATTTGCACACTTAGCTTTAAGAATTTTGACTGTGCATTTATTATTAGTAGTCATGTCCAGACAGTTCAAAATAAAGGACAAGTTTAAAGGTGAAATTACCTGTTTTGTGATGTTGCTCAATGTTTGGTATTTGTGTTTTTTTTTTACTAATCAGGAATCACACTCTGTCCTTTACGCCCCAACTACACCTCACTAAATGTAAAGAGATAGTACACCTGACCACAAATGGCCAAATGATCAAAGGAGGTAAACATCAGACAGCATGCAATAATAAACTATGTTTCACTGTGCAACTTCCCCACACATGCAATGCCAGTTACAAGCAAATCATTACATCAAAAAACATACATGAGTTTCTATAAGAGAGAACTGTAGTGAGCAGATTGGGGATGTTTTTTTATAGTTTAAAAAGACAGATAACATTGGTACAGGTGAGAATGCAGATGTTTTTGTAAGCTATAGACATAAATTTGAGTAGTTGTGGATTAAGTGAAAGGTCTTGCAGCATTCCTAACACCGATTTAAGTTATAAGTGTCTGGGTTACTCAAACTGGAGTAGTTTGATGTGTAGAGGAATTGGACTCACGTTTGTTTAAAAGCACGTACTTTTGGTACTTTTTATATATCCAGGGCTTAGTAAATACACCCATAAATAAGCTAAATTCAGGTGGGGTACATAAAATTCCATAAGGCTTTGATAAGGCATGATTTGTTAATTGACCAATAGGACTGTAAGGGGACGGGCTATACAGTATAAATGTTAGTATTGAATTTTTTTTCTATTTGCTTATGTCAGTTAGAGCTTCCCACACACATCACTGATGATTTGATTTGTTTGTTTTTGTTGGGGACTCATTCTGCACCTGTATGTCCATGGTGCTGGTGAATAAGCATCATTGTCAACAGATGGATGTAGCACAGAAGGTTATTGCATAATACCAACTGGTATGCTAGTGTCAATCCAGGAGGGGAGACTTTCAAGTGTAATGGACCTGGTGCTAACTCTGGCTGTGGCATGCATGTGTTGTCATGCAGGTTGCAGAAGCAATTAAAAGGTTGTAGCCTGAGCTGCACTTTTGGTAAGTGTATATATATATATGGGTGTAAGCAGGTGATGATTAATGCATGAAAGAAAATAATCTAAATCAGGATATGTGTGAGAGCCAAATTTATTACCAATTACAGCAGGAGACACGATGTTCCTGAATTAAAAATATGCAAATTAATGAGTGAAGTAGGAAATTATTACAGTTGTTTGGTAGTTGTCTGGAATGTAAGTCAGCTCCTATAGAATTCCTCTTTCCATATAATACAGTGTATCTACATCTCCTTATACACAGTTGTGTAACTACCATGTGTGTAGGGGATGCAACTGCTACGAGCAGTGTTGGACTGAGGGCCCACCGGGGAGATGCAGTGGTAGGGGCCCATGTTTAGTGGTGTGCCTAACTATTAGAGAGTGCATGTTTGGGCCCCTTGATAAATATATATATATATAGTAAATACTAATCTGGTACAGTATCATGCATGCACTAGCAGTAAGAAGCAATGTACTGTAGAAAATACACCATAGTCCTGTGCAGTATAATATAAAACATGTATATGTATGTAAGTGCACAGTCCGGAACCTGATCCCTATAGTTAAGAGGTGAAGGGGGGGCAGGCAGTGGTGTCCACTGGTGGTTTCACCTGTACCCCTGTGGGTCAGTCTGGGAAAGCTGGCTCCCTGTTACCCTGACTAGCCTTGTGGAAGCCTGACAGCAGCTACCACCAGCAAGGCACCTGCGCTGCACAGAACTCAGCAACTTCTGTACATAAGCTGTGCGGACCTGGCTCTTCCACACCGCTGTGGGTGCATACCAAGGTATCTTCCTTTTGCAAGAGATCAGTAATGCACAGCCCACTGTTATAGGTAGTAGAGCTGTAATGTGTGTCACTGTAATGTGTTATTATAGGTAGAGCTGGTGGTGCTATAATGTGTGTCATTGTAATGTGTTATAGGTAATAGTGCTGGGTCCTGTTTGTTGATGTAGTGTGTTACAGGTAGAAGAGCTGGGCTGCAGTGTAATGAACAACCACAATCTGCAAATGTAGACAAGGTAATAACAAAGTGGGAGCTGCACCACATGTACACAGCCCTCCCCCCAATGTATATCAACTCTCTCCCATGTATACCTGCTCCACACTCCATTTATAGTTCCCCCGCCCCCACTTATATTGGCTCCAACCCAGAGCCGGATTAAGGGGGGGCCCAGGGGGTAAGTCCCCCGGGCCCCCCTCTTTACAAGGGCCCCCCACCACCGGCCACAGATCGGACATCCGATCTGTGGCGCTGCGCTCCCAGCGGCTTACTGTTGGTTGCCCTAGCAACCTAACAGCAGTGGCAGCGGCGCCGGCGCCTCACAGAAGTACAGGACAGCTGAGCGACAGCTCAGCTGTCCAATGGTGTGTGAAGGCGCTGTGCTTCCAGCGGCTCCCTATAGGTTGCCCAGGCAACCTAACAGCAGCAGCGTGGAGAAGCGTGGAGGATCGCGCTCTCACTCTCCTGTGTCTCACTCTCATGGGTCACACGCAGCCTGCCCGCTGAGAATAAAAAAAATAAGCTGGCTGTATTTTTTTTCCTATCATGTTGTTAAATTGGAACTTTTGGCTCTATGTCATGTTGCCATTATTTGTTTGTATGTATGTGTAAAGTGCGTGTGTGTATGTATATGTATATATATATAAATATACACACACATATACATATATATATATATATATATACACATGCATACAATATATATATATATTTATATATACATACATGCAGTGTGTGTATATATATATATATATATATATATGTACGTATATGTAGGGTAAGTGTGACCGGTCACCATACTGACACCAGGATCCCGGCTTGGAGATGGCCGGGGGGAGGGCGAGCGCATCGAAGCCCCTTGCGGCCACACTGCGGGCTCGGTGGTGAGCTGTGCTCACCACAGGTTCTATTCCCACTCTTTGGCTGTCGTGGACACCCATGAGTGGGAATAGTCCCTGTTAGTCGGCATGCCGACTAACGGGATTGTTAGGGGGCGGGATCCCGGCGTAGGTATTGTGACCAGTGGTCTCCTGACCGCCGGTCACATAACTACATCCCATGTGTATATGTGTATATACAGGTTGAGTATCCCTTATCCAAAATGCTTGGGACCAGAGGTATTTTGGATATCTGATTTTTCGGTATTTTGGAATAATTGCATACCATAATGAGATATCATGGCGATGGGACCTAAGTCTAAGCACAGAATGTATTTATGTTTCATATACACCTTATACACACAGCCTGAAGGTAATTTTATCCAATATTTTTAATAACTTTGTGCATTAAACAAAGTGTGTGGACATTCACACAATTCATTTATGTTTAATATACACCTTATACACACAGCCTGAAGGTCATTTAATACAATATTTTTAATAACTTTGTGTTTTAAACAAAGTTTGAGTACATTGAGCCACAGAAAACAAAGGTTTCACTATCTCACTCTCGCTCAAAAAAGTCCGTATTTCGGAATATTCCGTATTTCGGAATATTTGGATATGGGATACTCAACCAGTATATATTTATATATATATATATATATATATATATACACATACACATATAGATATATAAAATTCGCCTGCCTCCTTGTTAGGGGCCCTGCCATTTGAAGTGCCCCGGGCTCCCCATAGTCTTAATCCGGCTCTGCTCTAACCAATTGACTGTATACCTGCTCTACATCCCATATATGCTTGTTTTTCCCCTCACCATGTATTCCTATTCTCATCCCATGCATATCCTTTCTACCTCCTCCATTCCCCAATGTATATCAGCTCTCTCCTTTCCCCCCATGTATACCAACACTCACCCCTGGATAGTGGCGTAACTTCCGTAGGTGAAAAGGATCCTGCCTGCAGCTGAGTATGTTTTTTATTTTTTTCATGTGGAGGCAAGTGTGCTTGTGTGTGTTTTTAACCTCTCTGTGCCAATTGGGGGTGAGGGGGCATTCAATGTTCCTTGTAGAGTGGTAAACAGGGTATGCAATAGAGTACTGTTGAACTTAATGATAGCCTGTTCACCTGTGGGTGGAATAGTGGTGGTGGTGGTCTGCATTGATGTCACCTTACCCTGCAGGGTCTGCTGCTTAGGAAGATGCAGTGGACAGGTTCTCAGAGTCCACTTCTCCCCCCTGAGGCATCCTCACTGAGGACTCTGTGTCATGTAAATGTGCAACTGATAGATGTATGCTTTTTGTCGCAGACTTCCCTTTAATCTCCAGTCTTCTTTTTCCAATTTATTTCACAAATTAAATTGTGAAAATTATGTTTCACCAAACACAAGTCTACATGTGATTTTTTTAGGTTAAAATGTTACTTGTTATTAAGTTAAGACTTTATTGGAAATGTTAGAGCCTCAGCCAATAGTTGGCTTATTTCATGTATTACACACTTGGTTTTGCTCATTGTCAACTTGATAAAAGCCAGATGTACAGTATGACCAAAATATTGCCACAATATAGGTGAATAAACAGGTGGTATTCATGTGACCGGCGGTCAGCAGACCATTTTTGGGGTACATTGTTTTCAGATCCGGTTTTCAAATGTACCCAGAGAAAGTTCAAGCAATTCCTAATTGGTCTATGCTCACTACCTTCAATACTGTACAGAAGTTCCTCGGTTTTGACAACTACTGTTGACAATTCATCAAAGGCTGCACTTTCACAACACTGCTGTAAATTACACCCTTGTGGATATTTTTTTCAGGAAAGTTCCTTCCTGCTAAAAGAAATTAGACCATTGGGAAGCAGGAGCATCCTGCCATCGAGGTTTCCTTTGAGGGGCTTGCTACCTACAGATGCAATCAGCTTTATTTTTTGACATGATGCATTTGCGTGTGCACATGCATCACAGCAGTGACTAGATATGTCTGGGCGTGGCTTTTCACACCCGCAGTCAGACAATGCAATCTCTATGGGCAATGGGTGCTAATAGTTGCATGTGCCTATAGGCAGGCAGGTGCCTTATGGCAAACTGATCATGGCTGTGAATAGTCACAGCCTGGATTAGGCTGGCTACATCTATACATATTAAAGTCCACTCAGTGCCTTAACCAAAGGCAACCCTACTGGCTTTTACAAGATTAAATTTAAAATGATCTTTCCATACGGGTTCTCAGAATGGAAAAGCAGATGCACTTTCCACTTCTATATGAACTGGGGAAGATTCATCTATCAAGGAAAAGTATCCAATTTTAAGTGCTGCAGCCTTTGCTACTACAATAATATGCCTCCCCCTGAAAAAACATTTGTTGCGCCCAGTCTGTGAATTTGTTTCTTCCTGTGTCAATTTTGCTCAGCATAAAGTTTCTCACAAGGCACCTGCTGCTCCACTTTTATCTCTTGCTATTCCCAGCTGACCCTCAACCCATCTCTTGATGGATTTTATCACAGATCTATCTTACAGAAGAGGCCACAACACCATTTGGGTCATTGTGGATCATTTATTGAAAACGGCTCATTTTGCCCCTCTAGTTGGTCTTCCTTCAGCTTCTTGTCTGGCTCAGCTGTTTATTTAAGAGGATACCAATATTAATGGTCTATCAACTGAAATTATCTCTGACAGAGGTGTACAGTTTGTGTCAAGGTTTTGGAGGTCTCTATGCTGACAATTACAGTTGAAATTAAAATTCTCTACTGCATACCACCCACATACCAATGACCAAATGGAAGGGGTTAATCAAGATTTAGAAATGTTCTTGTGTATCTACATTTCTTCTTCTGAAGATGATATAGTGGAACTCCTGCCCTTGGCAGAATTTGTCCCCAAAAACTTAAATAATTCTTGTATATAAAGTCCACATCTTTCTTAACAATCTGGGGTCTCGAGTTCCTGAATTCCAATCTTTACCAGTTTTTTATATTCCTGTGACTAGATTTTCACTCCAATGCTTCTCAAAGATTTGTAAGGAAGTACAATCTTCTTTGTTGAAATACTCTACTTAATACAAGATATATGCAGACTGCAAAAAATGATCAGTCTTAAACCTGGAGATCATGGCCCTCATTCCGTGTTGTTCGCTCACTAGCTGCTTTTAGCAGCCGTGCAAACGCTAAGCTGCCGCCCTTTGTGAGTGTATCTTAGCTTAGCAGAAGTGCGAACGAAAGGATCGCAGCGCTGCTGCAAAAAAAGATTGTGTCGTTTCTGAGCAGCTCCAGACCTACTCCTAGCTTGCGATCACTTCAGACTATTTAGTTCCTGTTTTGACGTCACGAACACGCCCTGCGTTCGGCCAGCCACGCCTGTGTTTCCCCAGGCATGCCTGCGTTTGTATCTGACACGCCTGCGTTTTTACACACACTCCCCGAAAACGGTCAGTTACCTCCCAGAAACACCCACTTCCTGTCAATCACTCTGCGGCCAGCAGTGCGATTGAAAAGCATCGCTAGACCTTGTGTGAAACTGCATCGTTTGTTGTGAAAGTACGTCGCGTGTGTGCATTGCGTCCCATAAGCATGCACAGAAGTGCCGCTTTTTAGCCTGATCGCTGCGCTGCGAACAACAGCAGCTAGCGATCAACTCAGAATGACCCCCTATGTCAACACATAACCTAAAGCTTTGTTTACCATCAATGAAATTCACCCAATGCTTCATTTTGCTATTTCCTATGGCTAATAAGGTCAAGTTTCTGTCCTTCCTGTGGATTTCTAAATCTTTTCACATATCTTTGTTAGAGGCATTAGTTTTGGACAAGTTCCAAGCAGCTCTTCCAAAAGCCCAAAATGTCAAAAGGGAGCTGAAATTGAGAATTTGAAAATCCGGGATTTCCACTGTCACTATGCTTGTCTTCAGTATCTCATTGACTAGAAAGGTTATGGTCCAGAAGAGAGAGCCTGTACTAATCATGCAAAGGCTGATGTTACTCATCTGATTCAAACTTGTCATTCTAAATACCCTAAAAGTTAAGAAGTGTCCAGAGGCCACTCATAATAGGTCGGTAGAGTCATGGTTCAGCGCTGCTCCTGGGTTAAACACTGATGCTTACCCTTATGGGCCTAGTGGTTATTCCTGCTATAGAGGCTCCCAGGTGTCCACCGGCATTCTTCACAGAGATAGTATCCAAGTATCCAGGACTAAAGGTGCTCCCATAGAGAACATCAACTCCTTATCCAAAGTACCAGTCCATTCATATAAACTTTATTAAACCACCAAGCTTTCATAACACTGCCTCTCATTCTACTCTACCCCAGATTCAAGTCTGGGAAAACAAATTCATATGGACATGACAATAGAGAGGGGACTGAAGTCAAGAAACAATGTCAGATTTAGTTTTTAAGAGCACAGTGCCCTTGTCCATAGTATTGTTCCCATTTAGGACCTGATCCTGGACACTCTGCCACATGGAGATAAAAACAGCTGTGGCAAACTGTGTGAGTCTGTCAACTCAGTGGAGCAAATAGGGGCGGACTACCTAGAGCTCAAGAAAAAACTGTCTGAGGAACCCAGAGCAGAAGCAGTGACTGGCAGAGGCCCACCAGTGGATTTGAGATCAGATCATATAAGATGTGCCAGTCCATACCCTGAGATCCTACCAGGCATTCATGTTGGACATTGATGAGTAATTTTCTGTCACAGCCTAGTGCGTAACAAACATTTTTTCCTCAAGAATGTTTTTTTTTTTTATTTGAAAAGGAAATTTATTTAGGCAAAAGTGTGTATTTTGATAAACAAAATACACAACATAAACTAATATTTATTAGTTTTATTATTTAACTATTGGAGTTCACATCTTGCAAACTGATGGATAGTAAATACTGTGATTTACCTGGATGGGAAAATTGGCAGCAGTGTGTATTGGTTTTAAAACTACAACAACATTGAAATGTTTAGCAAATATAACTTTGATATTTAAGCCTCAAAAACTGTTTGCTGATTTGCAACATAAAGACCTGCATTTTTACTGACATATTTATAGTAACTCACTAAATTCTGCATGTATGCACATAATATACTGTAATAGTTTGTGAATGATCCAGAAATTTTTTGTTGCTGAAAAGTTGTTGTATCATGGCTCATTTAGACACATGTAGTGGGATATAATGGCATCTGAGTTTGCTGGAGCTGTGGGATCCCGGACAAACTCAGACATTTTTTTAAACTACAGTCATTTACAAGGCAAACCATGCCTTGTAAATGACTGTCATTTAAAAAAAAAATCTGTCTTCACCTGGCATCCCACACCTCCGGTAAACTTGGGTGCCATTACATCCCACCTATAGTTTCAATGACGGCTGCTTGCTTTGTATCTACATATATTCACCTTGGACACACAAAAGAGTACACTATGACTGTGTATGTTTCAGAGCAGAACACCCTATTTCAAAAACATCAAGTAAAAAGTCTAGCTATTATTTTAAACTGTTTGGTTCATGGACAAATACAGCACATTATAGTAGTGTCTGGTGTCTTCAGCAGACATTTACCATCCTTCATCAGTTGTCCTTTTTTGTCTTAATACATTATCTCACACTTATTTGAGAACTGCTTATATTTCAAAATAAATGCATACAAATAATTAACTTGGATTGCTTGTCTAATTAATGATCTGGCTCTAATGTAATGTAATGGATTTTGGCAATAAATGGTAGCTAATACTTTTTTTGAAGAAATGCACTAAGAAGCAGTTTTTAATACACACTTTGCAAAATGTTTCCAAATCTCTGTGATGTAGTACATGTAGAACATTATGTAGTATGTTATATCAAATATATAGATTTATGTATTGATTTTTCATAGTGTTAACCTACTACTAATATATACAATTAAAAGTAAAATACTCGAGATGAGCGGGTTTGGATCCCTGAGAACCAAACCCCCTCCGAACTTCACTACCCAAGACCAGATCCAAGCCTGGCTCGGGTTTTACTGTCTGACACGGAAACCAGAATGAGGCAAAACATCATCATCCCGCTGTCAGATTCTCAAGGGGTTTAGATTCCATATAAGGAGCTGCGTGCCGCTGCCATTTTCACTCTGGCATTGGAGAGTGTAGCGAGAGGATGTGTCTCCATCCTCAGTGTCCTGCTGCATCAGTCCAGTCACAGTGGTTGTGTCCTCTGCTGCCATATGTCCAGTGCTGCTGCATAAGTCCAGTCCAGTGGTGCTGTGTTGTGCTGCATCAGTCCAGTGGTGGTGTCTTGTGCTGCATCAGTACAGTCACAGTGGTGGTGTCCTCTGCTGCCATATGTCCAGTGCTGCTGTATAAGTCCAGTTCATTGCAGTGGTGCTGTGTTATCCTGCATCAGTCCAGTGGTAGTGTCCCTGATCTTCTGTATATGTCCAGTGGTACTGCCGTATAATTCCAGTGGTACTGCCGTATAATTCCAGTGATAATGTCGTATATGTCCAGTGACACTGCCGTTTATGTCCTGCCATATAAATCCAGTGATACTGCCGCATATGTCCAGTGGTACTGCTGTATACGTCCAGTGGTACTGCCATATAATTCCAGTGATACTGCCGTATATGTCCAGTGGTAATGCCGTATAAATCTAGTGGTACTGGCGTATAAATCCAGTCCAGTGATACTGCCATATATGTCTAGTGATACTGCCATATAAATCCAGTGGTACTGGTGTATAAATCCAGTCCAGTGATACTGCCGTATATGTCCAGTGGTATTGCCATATAATTCCAGTGATACTGCCATATATGTCCAGTGGTACTGTCATATATATCCAGTGGTACCGGCGTATAAATCCAGTCCAGTGATACTGCCATATATGTCCAGTGGTACTGCCATATAATTCCAGTAATACTGTTGTATATGTCCAGTGGTACTGCTGTATAAATCCAGTGGTACTTGCGTATTAATCCAGTCCAGTGATACTGCCATATATGTCCAGTGGTACTGCCATATAAATCCAGTGATACTGCCATATATATGTCCAGTGGTACTGGTGTATAATTCCAGTGGTACAGCCGTATAAATCCAGTCCAGTGATACTGCTGTATATGTCAAGTCCAGTGGTACTGCCATATAATTCCAGTGGTACTGGCTTATAAATCCAGTGATACTGCCATATATGTTCAGTGGTACTGCCATATAATTCCAGAGATACTGGCGTATAAATACAGTCCAGTGATACTGCCATATATGTCAAGTGATACTGCCATATATGTCCAGTGATACTGCCATTTATGTCCGGTGATACTGGCATATAAGTCCAGTGATAATGGCATATAAGTCCAGTGATACTGCCATATAAATCCAGTCCAGTGGTACTGCCGTATAATTCCAGTCCAGTGGTGCAGACATATAAGTCCAGTGGTACTGCCGTATAATTCCAGTGATACTGCTGTATATGTCTAGTGGTACTGCCATACAAATCCAGTGGTACTGGCGTATAAATCCAGTCCAGTAGTACTACCGTATAAGTCCAGTCCAGTGGTGCTGCCATATAAGTTCAGTGGTGCTGTCCTGTGCTGTATATTATTTAATCCTAATAAAGGGGTTATTAATATTTTATCCATATAATTTTTACAGGGTTTGTCCTGTGTGGTGTAGAGGCATGCTCTCCTTTGCTGCATTTTGTTTATATAACTCCAGAAAAATAATGGATAACCAAAATTTGGAGGAAAAAAGTGGGAAAGATCAAGAACCACTTCCTTCTACTGCAGCTGCTGCCGCTGCTGCTGCTGTTGTTGCTGCTGGGAGTCGATCGTCATCCCAGAGGGGAAGTCAGAAGACCACTTGTACTACTTCAACTAAGCAAATGACTGTCCAACAGTCCTTTGCGAGGAAGATGAAATATGAAAAGTGGATAACTGAGGCCTTGACAGCTATGTTGGTGTTAGACGTGCGTCCGGTATCCGCCATTAGTGCAGAGGGACTGCAGTGCCAACCCTAGATGGGCCAGGTGTTTGTGCCACACACTTGTGTCGCTTAGCTTAGTCATACAGCTACCTCATTGCACCTCTTTTACTTCTTTGCATGATGAGCTATTTGGGGACTATTTTTTTACGTGCCATCCTGTCTGCCACTGCAGTGCCACTCCACTCCTAGATGGGCCAGGTCTTTGTGTCGCTTAGCTTAGTCATACAGCAACCTTGGTGCACCCCTTTTTTCTTCTTTGCATCATGTGCTGTTTGGGGACTAGTTTTTTAAAGTGCCATCCTGTCTGCCACTGCAGTGCAACTCCAAGATGGGCCAGGTGTTTGTGCCACACACTTGTGTCGCTTAGCTTAGTCATACAGCCACCTTGGTGCAACCTTTTGGCCTAAAAACAATATTGTAAGGTGTAAGGTGTTCAGAATAGACTGGAATGAGTGGAAATTAATGTTATTGAGATTTATAATACAGAGGATCAAAATGACCCCACAATTCTGTGATTTTAGCTGTTTTTATGTTTTTTTCAACAATCATCCAGATCCAAAACCAACACATGAAAGGGTGGTTTTGACAAAACCAATCCAGATCCAAAACGCGAGCATGGAACCAGAACCAAAACCAAAACACAAAACACGAAAATATCTCTATAAAATACTAGGAAGCAGCTGCAGAGGTAAGTCTGATATCATGTGGTAAAGACATTGCAGTCAATTAAAATATAGCATTGTGTCTTATGAACTTGGGGGGTGATTCCGAGTTGTTCGCTCGCTAGCTGCTTTTAGCAGCATTGCACATGCTAAGCCGCCGCCCTCTGGGAGTGTATCTTAGCTTAGCAGAATTGCGAACGAAAGATTAGCAGAATTGCGAATAGAAAATTCTTAGCAGTTTCTGAGTAGCTCGAGACTTACTCACAAATAGCGATCAGTTCAGTCAGTTTCGTTCCTGGTTTGACGTCACACACACACCCAGCGTTCGGCCAGCCACTCCCCCGTTTCTCCAAACACTCCCGCGTTTTTCCCTGGCACGCCTGCATTTTTCCGTACACTCCGAGAAAACGGGCAGTTTCCGCCCAGAAACACCCACTTCCTGTCAATCACACTACGATCACTTCAACGATGAAAAATCTTTGTTCGGGCGTGAGTAAATCTACTAAGTTTTGTGTTAAAATACTGACCGCATGCGCTCTGCGAACCATGCGCATGCGCATTTTTGCCTTAATTGCTCCGTTGCGAAAATCGGCAACGAGCGAACAACTCGGAATGACCCCCTTGATCTCCTATGGTATGTCTATACTCCATAAAAAAAACAAATCTATCTGAATCAGCTATTAAATGACATAGACACACCTAACACAGTATGTGTACTTTACTCAAAGCGTGCTTTAGTTATAATGATCAGATCATGTCCATAACTAGGTGTGTGCCAATGGTGCCTGACACACTGCGCATGTGCACTGTGGGCGCAGGCAGGACAGGCGACAGGGGGGATCAAAGGGGACACCTGTACTGGGCTCCAAGAATCATAGGGGCCCCAATAATATGCCACTTAGTGCTTAGCAGGGATGTGAGCCATCTTGTCCAAAAAGGGCATTGAGCTGTAGGCGGACTAGGCGCAGCCTCAGAGTGACAGGAACCTCTCTCACACACAGTGACTGTGCGGCGAAGTGTGCACCTGCTCTTCCAGGTCCAGCTCTGTTGCATGCAGTTATGGGACATGGCAGCAGTTCCGCTGGCCAGGATTCCTGTGCCCTGCACCAGCCTCTTCTGGTGGGGTCTGCTGTGCGAGGTCTGAGTACTGGGGAGTGCAGGGCAGGTGAGTCTCTCCCTGGGGAAAGAGTGGATTGGTGAATGGATACAGGGCTTTGGTATGGGGTGGGGGAGCTGGGAAAGCAGCATGGAGTCATTGGGTAGAGACAGACTGTGGGTGTGTGGGAGAAGGAAGAGAGCGAGACACAGACTTTGGTGTGTGCAGTGGATGATATATATATATATATTTATTTATTAACAATTTCTTATATAGCGCAGCAAATAACTTGTGCTCCAAAATACATATATTTATAATCTGAGGGGGCCCCAGAAATATCACCGTACTGGGCCCCAAGATTTCTGTTGCTGGCTCTTGGCGCAGGACCACCGGCAGAGCTAGCAGGGCTGCTCCGCACGTCTTTCTATTATGAAAGGCAGCTCCACAGCTACTGCCGCTAGCTGCAGCACTGCCCGTAGTGAGGTACGCCCTGCTCCTTTTTGCACCTCATGTAGTTACCTACAATAAACGCCTAGCCAGGCAGCGCTGCAGCTGCCTGTCTGCAGGCTCCGTCCCTAACCTGCCAACTCCACCCACTTCATCCCTAGTGCACCACATCCATGCCTGCATCACAAAGAGAGTGTGCTTCCCATGCCCCCCCACACACCCACACACCCACACCCATTCCTCCCCAGTGCCTCCAGTAGTGTTTGGAGAGGGACACTTGCTGTGAACAGAAGTCAGCAGCTGAGTGTCAGTGCAGATGGGAAGTTATGTAAGTAGTGCAATAGTTGCTTAATTCCTATTGAAGGGGAAGGGGGATACAACACACACTCTTACTTTCTTTACACACACACACACACACACACACACACACACACACACACACACACACACACTCTCTCTCTCTCTCTCGACCTGGTGTAATGTGTATAAGGGGTAATATTATGCAGTGTAATGTGACTAAGGGTGCTACTGTGTGGTGTAATGTGAGTAACAGGTGCTAATGTGCAGTGTAATACAACTAATGGGTGCTACTGTGCGGTTTAACATGACTAACGGACGCTACTGTACAGTGTAACATCAGTAATGGGCGCTACTGTGTGGTGTAACATGACTAATGGGCACTACTGTGCAGTGTAATGTGACTAACGGGTGCCACTGTGTTGTTTAATGCACTTAACAGGTACTACTGTGCAGTGTAATGTGACTAACAGTTGCTACTGTGCAATGTAACGTGACTAACGGATACCACTGGGCTGTTTAATGTGACTTAAGGACACTACTGTGATGTGTAATGTGACTAATAAATGCTACTGTGCAATGTGACTAACGGATGCTGCTGTGTTGTGTAATGTGACTAATGGACACTACTGTGTGCTGTATTGTGACTAACAGATACTACTGTGTGCTGTAATGTGACTAACGGATGTTACTATGCAATGAGATTGTTAAACCATGTTATTCACTGGCGAGTTTAGGGTGGAAGGTGCCTAGGATACCATTAATTAATAATCATGGTCCAAAGCAGGAGTGTTTTAAGAGAGGAGGAAGCGGGAGTGCAGCCTTCTCCCGTTCCTTTCTAGCCGGAAGTATATTACAGTCTGAGCACTAGGGGCTCAGACTCTATTATGCATGTGCAGATCACTGGGGAAATGGTACAGAGACCATTTTCATGGTGATTTTTCTAGTGCGCATGTGCTTAACCCTGGGAAAATGGCTGCAGCGCCATTTTCAAAATGATTATTTGTGTGCTTGCTGCTGCCGATGGGGTACATTGAAACCATTATAAATATACACCAGTAGACCAAAGATACTAAGGAAGTTAAGAAAGTATAAAAAAAATTACTGTAACACTATAATAATTATGATCACCAGATGAAAGCTATTATGTCAAAGCTGTATATTTACAATGCATATTCTTTTTAGACTGTGCTTGGCAAGTTTCCATATACAGTATTAAACAGGGAAGGAACATTTTTATGGGACAAAATATAATGGCATGATATAATGACAGAAAACTCACTAACATGATTGGACAGGTTAGATCACATGACCGTGCATTATTTCTCAACAGCTGCACACTTCCCAGAGTAACCGTACACTTGAACTACTTCCAAATGTCACATTACCATCTGTAATGAAGTCCAACTGTAAACAATATCATCACTCACAGAGTTACTACTTACAGAATAGCACATGCACATTACTGCCTCACTAACAGTAGCATATCACTGCCTCACTGACAACAGCACTTCACTGCCTCACTGACAGTAGCATATTACTGCCTCACTGACAGCAGCACTTCACTGCCTCACTGACAGCAACACATTACTGCCTCACTGACAGCAGCACATCTCTGCCTCACTCACAGCAGCACATCTCTGCCTCACTCACTGACAGCAGCACTTCACTGGTTCACTGACAGCAACACATTACTGCCTCACTAACAGTAGCATATCACTGCCTCACTGACAACAGCACTTCACTGCCTCACTGACAGTAGCATATTACTGCCTCACTGACAGCAGCATATCTCTGCCTCACTCACAGCAGCACATCTCTGCCTCACTGACAGCAACACATTACTGCCTCACTGACAACAGCACTTCACTGCGTCGCTGACAACAGCACTTCACTGCCTCACTGACAGTAGCATATTACTGCCTCACTGACAGCAGCATATCTCTGCCTCACTCACAGCAGCACGTCTCTGCCTCACTGACAGCAACACATTACTGCCTCACTGACAACAGCACTTCACTGCCTCACTGACAGTAGCATATTACTGCCTCACTGACAGCAGCATATCACTGCCTCACTGACAGCAACACATTACTGCCTCACTGACAGCAGCACATCTCTGCCTCACTCACAGCAGCACATATCTGCCTCACTGACAGCAGCACATCTCTGCCTCACTCACAGCAGCACATCTCTGCCTCACTGACAGCAGCAAATCTCTGCCTCACTCACAGCAGCACATATCTGCCTCACTGACAGCAGCAACAGTTTCCCAATGTTTGTGCATGCACAGTAAATAAACCACTAGGAAAATGACTGCTGCAGGCAGTCAGGGAAGCACACAAAGCCCCCTTAAATTGGTGAGCTTTGGGGGAGCTATGGGCAATGTGTGTGGTGTTGGTGGGGGGGGGGGCATGCCAAAATTGTCAGTCCCGGGCCACATCATTTCCAATGACAGCCCTGTACTTTACTGTCTCACTGACTGCAGCATATTGCTGCTTCACTGACAGACATACACATTTCTGACAGATAAATTACAGCTGTTTTATTTACTAATACTGTTATCCAGTTAAATGTTTATTCATTAAAAATTATTCTGTATTTTGTCTCAACAGGGACCATTGTATATATATATATATATATATATATGCCACTCTTGTGTATGCGGTCATGCTCTGGTCTACACATGCATTGGGTGGTTGAACGCAAGGCATGTGTTTATGTGTTACATACTGTATACAGTGTATATTATAATATCATTATGCAAGGTCAGGAGAAAATACTTTGACATGCAATTTAGTGTGGCAAAGTACATTTGTAATTATTGACTGGATGTTTATTAGTCAGAATAGATCTTAAAACAGGGTTAATTACAGTAAATACAGTATGAGCTCTGCACAATTTCCTATGTACACAAGACTATAAACAGGTAGAAAAGGAGTATTATTGTATTATTAATAATTCATATACTGTTTATGGAAAAAATATCTTATTGTAATAATGCAAGACATTATTCAAATAGATGTCACTACCTCGTGTTTTTAGATACATAATCATTAGTGATACCTACTCCTACAGTATCTGAATGTTACAAAGTTTGTTTTATTTTAGGAAGCATAATCAGATCATTGTTATACTACCTGTATATTTTGTTATTCAAATAAAAATATTTTTGTACTATTGGCATCTCCTATTATTGCAATATTCTAGGAGAATAACATTGTTTTTCCATATATATCTTAAAGTGGTTAGACATGGGGCAGGTAGGTTTCTAAGCAGAAAATAACTCCAGCAGCAGAAGTATAATTGTACATTAATCTTATTTCCAACGCAATTTGGTTTGGGCAAAGCAGATTTGTGTGGCCACTATTAAAGGTAGAAAGAGGAATTAAAGGGGTTATTCAGGTTTGTTAGCAAAGTAAAAAAGGTAGCAATTGAGAAAAACCATGTTGCACTAAAGGTGTGGTGCAGTTGTAACATGTGCATAGAGCATACTTGCCTACCTGACCCTCTCCATGAGGGAGAAAATGCTCTGTTCCTGGACTTTCCTGGTAATGTATGATTGCCATCACCTGTGGTGAAACACCTTTCTTATCAATTAACTAGCTCACCACAGGTGATGGCAATCATACATTACCAGGAAAGTCCAGGAACAGAGCATTTTCTCCCTCATGGAGAGGGTCAGGTAGGTAAGTATGGCATAGAAATTTAGATTTGGGTGGGTTATATTGTTTCTGTGCATGGTAATTACTGGCTGCTTAATTTCTACACTGTCATTTAGATTTCAGTTTGAACACACCCCTCCCAAATCTAAATCTCCCTGTATGTTACAATTGCCCCACCTGCAACATGGTTTTGCCCAATTGCTAACTTTTCTGCTTTTCTAACAAACCTTAAAAACTTACCAATATCTAAAATTAGAAGGACAGTGTGATTTACTTGCATTTGTTAAAAAAATCTGAAAATTGTAGATATTTTGAAATGAGAGGATTGCAAATAAAGATATCAGACTATAGGATGTGAGACTATAGGTGCCAAGATGAATAAAGATATGAGACTATGGGGCAGATGTATTAACCTGGAGAAGGCATAAGGAAGTGATAAACCAGTGATATGTGCAAGGTGATAAACACACCAGCCAATCAGCTCCTAACTGTTAATTTACATATTGGAACTGATTGGCTGGTGAGTTTATCACCTTGCACATATCAGTGGTTTAACACTTCCTTATGCCTTCTCCAGGTTAATACATCTACCCCTATAGGTGCCAAGCAATTGTAAGAACATGAAAACCCCAAATGCCTATAGAGCGTTGTGGTTTGTTGAGAGGAAAGAGAGGAATTATTTTTTTTCAGGTCCCGTGCATTAATTAATAATCTGGCTCTAATGTAATGTAATGGATTTTGCCAATAAATGATAGTTTATACTTTTTTTGAAGAAATGCACTAATAAGCAGTTTTTAATACACACTTTGCTAAATGTTTCCAAATCTTTGTGATGTAGTACATTATTTAGTGTATGTTATATCAAATATAATTATTTATGTATTGATTTTTCATAGTGTTACCCTACTACTAATATATACACTTAAAAGGAAAATTCTAGGAAGCATCTATAGAGGTAAGTCTGATTTCATGTTGTAAAGACATTGCAATCAATTAAAATATAGCAGCCAAACTCCACCCACTCACTCCCTTGTCCACCGCATCCATGCCTGCATCACAGAGAGAGTGTGCTTCCCGTGCCCTTCCCCCTTCCCCCCACACACACCCATTCTTCCCCAGTGCCTCCAGTAATGTGTGGAGAGGGACACTTGCTGGGAACAGAATCCAGCAGCTGAGTGTCAGTGCAGATGGGAAGTTATGTAAGTAGTGCAATAGTTGCTTAAATCCTATTGAAGGGGAAGGGGGATGCAACACACACTCTCACTCTCTCTTTCCACACACACATTCTCTCACTTGACCAGCATAATATGTATAAGGGGTAATACTGTGCAGTGTAATGTGACTAAGGGGCGCTACTGTGTGGTGTAATGTGACTAACGAGTGCTTCTGTGTGGTGTAAAGCAACTAATGGGTGCTACTGTGCAGTGTAACATGACTAACGGATGCTACTGTGCAGTGTAATGTCACTAGTGGGCGCTACTGTGTGGTGTAACATGACTAATGGGCACTACTGTGCAGTGTAATGTGACTAATGGGTGCCACTGTGTTCTGTAATGCACTTAACAGGTGCTACTGTGTGGTGTAACATGACTAATGGGCACTACTGTGCAGTGTAATGTGACTAACGGGTGCCACTGTGTTCTGTAATGCACTTAACAGGTGCTACTGTGTGGTGTAACATGACTAATGGGCGCTACTGGGCAGTGTAATGTGACTAACGGGTGCCACTGTGTTCCGTAATGCACTTAACAGGTGCTACTGTGTGGTGTAACATGACTAATGGGCACTACTGTGCAGTGTAATGTGACTAACGGGTGCCACTGTGTTCTGTAATGCACTTAACAGGTGCTACTGTGTGGTGTAACATGACTAATGGGCGCTACTGTGTGGTGTAACATGACTAATGGGCGCTACTGTGCAGTGTAATGTGACTAACGGGTGCCACTGTGTTGTATAATGCACTTAACGGGTGCTACTGTGCGGTGTAATGTGACTAACAGGTGCTACTGTGTGGTGTAATGTGACTAACGGACACTACTGTGCTCTGTAATGTGTCAAACGGATACCACTGTACTGTGGTAAACCCAAATGCCTTTAGAGCGTTGTGGTTTGTTGAGAGGAAAGAGAGGAATTAATTTTTTTAACTAAGCTTGTTGGAAAAGTTTGTCAGCATCCCCCAATTCTATGGTAGCTCAACCTCATAAATGAAAGCTACTGTATATTGGACAGTAAGACCAAGACAGGAAATTTTATAGCATCATCTTGTGCAATCTTCTTTGCTCTGGATAATTTGAATGGAAGCACACTGTATGTGGATGCATTACAGATTTAGGAAATATTTGCTGACAAATTGACATTTTGTATATAAACAGATACAAGGACCATCAACAAGAGCATTGCTCTTCATAAAGTTGAACATGGCTTGCGTTCTTTGGGAGAAGATATTAGTGGATACAAACTGAGATGCTGCATCTTCTGCATTTGAACTGTTTTTATTGGAACACTTTGTAGTGGACACTCATTTTGTTATAAAGAGTAATGTGCTCCTCAAAAGAATATAGTAGTCTGCCAATTCATCCTTTTATTCAGAATATCTTTGACAGAACTTTATTTTTTCCATCCAAGTTTAGAGGCTAATTTGAGGTCATGGTACTCAGATGCAAGCAAAGCAAACTTGAAGAAGTAGATGAAACCAAAATAACCATAAAATACAAATCTTTAAGCGAGTTATTTTAATAATCTTGTTTTACGTGGGTGTGTCTAAACTGCAGTTAACTAAAAATAGCCTTAAGCTAGCCTGTACTCCCATACAAACACTGTATTGCCTAACAAACTCATGCAGAAAGCTAGAAACACACTGGCAAAAATAAAGGATTTAGCCATAGAGGATGCTTTACTTTACACACTTGCTCTAAAGTTTGGACCCTAAGAGCCTGATGCTGAGTTGAATGTAATTCAGCTTCTGGAACATTATCTTACAAATATTCACAATAGCCCCACATCCACATTCCTAATGATAGAACTGCATTTCCCATAAGACCCCAGAAAAGGCTGGGGGTTTAATCTGCCACACGGTCTTATCTTAATATGTAAATTTACATGTAATCCCATCTAGGATAACATAACCTCATCGACTTTGAATTATGGGGGTCATTCCGAGTTGATCGCTCGCTAGCAGTTTTTAGCAGCCGTGCAAACGCATTGTTGCCGCCCACCGGGGAGTGTATTTTTGCTTTTCAGAAGTGCAAACTCCTGTGCAGCAGAGCGCCTGCAAAAACATTTTGTGCAAAACAAGACCAGCCCTGTACTTACTCTTCGTGTGCGTTGATTATAACATTGGAGGGTTGGCTTTTGACGTCACACACCCGCCCGGCCACGCCTGCATTTTCGCTGGCACGCCTGCATTTTTCTAAGCACTCCCTGAAAACGGTCAGTTGACACCCAGAAACGCCCCTTTCCTGTCAAACTTCTTGCGGCTGCCATTCCGAATGAAAACGTCGCTAGAACCTGTGCAAAACCACAAAGGCCTTTGTACCCGTACATCACGTATGCGCATTGTGGTGCATATGCATGTGCAAAAATGCTGATTTTTTAGCCTGATTGCTGCGCTGCGAACAACGGCAGCTAGTGATCAACTCTGACTGACACCCTATATAACCTGTATTTTACATGTTATTGAATATAACACAATTGTTATAGAGATGAAGAGTTCAGTCTATGAACTGAACCTTACTGGTACTTAAATCAATCAATCAATCAATCTATTTAAACACATGCACCATTGGTTCACGATCTTGCCAGTCACATTATTAGGATGGTGACCTTTTTCCATTGATTAACACATTATGTCCCACTCAAAACTAACCTATCATGGATAATTTTCTAACAACAGGCAGGATCTGAGGCACTTCCTGCTCACTCCCCCCCAATTACTGTCAATTTGCTTTAGGCAGAGCCGGTCCTAGGCATAGGCAAACTAGGCAAATGCCTAGGACCATAAGCAGCTTCTGCTGATTAAAATGATATGCAGCATGACTATATTCTGTGTGTGACTGTGACTCTATCTGCATACGAAATGCATTACTAATGTGCGACATATGTGTAAGGGGCATTTTGTGTATCATTTTGCGTATAAGGTCATTAATAATGTGTGGCATATGTGTAAGGGACATTATGTGAATAAGGGCATTAATGATGTGTGTCATATGTGTATGGGGCATTACTGTGTGGTATTATGTGTATTATGAGTATAAAGGCATTACTAATGTGTGGCATTATGTGTATAAGGTGTACTACTTTGTGGCGTAACGTATGGAAAGGGCACTACTGTGTGGTCTAATGTGAATAAAGAGCCATATGTTGTGGTGTAATGTGAATATGGGGCACTACTGTGAGGAGTAATGTGGTGCTACTGTGCGATGTAATGTGAATAAGAGACACTATTGCATGATATAATGTGAATAAAGTTGCAGTTGGCGTAATTTCAACTGTGGGTATTATTGTGTGGCCATGCCCCTTCCCAGCAAGAACACGCCCCATTTTAGGCTGTGCACTGAATGTGCACACTGTTCCTATTTAAAATATATGGGGTAGGATCACCAACATGAGGACTGCTATGGGTGAGGGGTGATTGTGCTGGAAAAGGGGTACAGGGTCAGAGGCAGAACTAGTGTCTGTGCTAGGGGGCATCATATTGGTTAGGGTCGGCTCTGGCTTTAGGGTATAAAAGAAACCACAGGGCTCACCCCAGCTACACTTGGTGAACAAGCCAATTCCATGGTGAAACACGTGTCCAAGGTTGGAAGTTCCAGGTCCCATGCACAGGACCAGAACCAGCACATTACACAAGTCTCTGATAAGTATTACTTTACTTTTTATCTGCAAATTACCATGTTTACTGTTCATCCATCTTATTTGTACCTCATAACTTCAAACTCCAATTGATGGGGACTCTCATTGGGACTGTGCTCCTCTGCACTTCATCTAACTTTCACTCTACTCCGGCACTGTCCTCTTGTAATCTCACCTACTCGTTCACTGTTCATTTGTAACACACGAATGGGCTGTAGATGCAGAGACAATTGGGAGTGAGTCTTTGATATTTACTACCCACTTAAGGGATAACTATACTCAAATATCAACTATACACTAAAAGAAGATATGGTATAATACTTGTATCTTAAAATTACTATCAGATCACTGTTTATCAGGGGTTACTGTCGTTAGGTTAACACAACTTAGGTCGACACTCAGGTTGACCACTAAAGGTCGACAATGCCATTAGGTTGACATGGGTGTTAGGTCGACATGTACTAGGTCGACAGGTCAAAAGATCGACATGAGATTTTCAAATGTTTTCATTTTTTTGAATTTTTCATACTTAACGATCCACGTGGACTAAGATTGGAATGGTAATCTGAGGAAGCATGGCAATTGAAGGGAGCCATGCAAGGGGACACTGTGCACTAATTTGGGTTCTCCATCACTTTGCGGAAAAAATGTCTCCAAAAACAGTCAAAAACCTCATGTCGACCTCTTTACCTGTCAACCTTGTACATGTCGACCTAACACCCATGTCGACCTAATGCATGTCAACCTAATGGCAATGCCGACCATCAGTGTTCGACCTAATGATTGTCGACCTAAGTTGGGTTGACCCAATGACCCATACCCGTTTATCAGTAATCAAGACTTGCCTGTACAATATATATATATATATATATATATATATATACATATACATAAGGGGCAACAAAACCAGATTCAGATGTTACATGAGGTGCAACAAACCCAGGCTGAAAGACCGCAAACTCAAATTCAAATGTTGTGCGATGAGTTAAAAGCACTTAAAAAATCTTAGCCAGAGTGGGAAAGGCTACTAAAGCGCACCCCAGCGGATGATATAGAGGCATTCCTTTGCACATTTGAGTGCACGGCCACGTGGTTGGGATGGCCTGTGGAGGAATGGTCTGACAGGCTGGCTCCCTGTTTAACAGGGGAGGCACAGCGGACATATGTGGACATGACTGTGGCTGAGGCATGCTCCTATCTTTGCCTGAAAAAGTCTATAATGGATAGGATTGGAGTGACGGGTCCCAGCAAAGCCCAATAATTCCATAACAGGTGGCTGGAGGGCTCTGAGCCTCCCAGGATTCAGCCGGCCAAACTAGCCCAACTGGCAAGGGCCTGGTTGCAACCGGATAAAAACGGTGCAGTACAGATTATGGAAGTAGTTGCACTGGACCAGGCTATGCGGGTGTTAGACCACTCAGTGCAGTAGTGGGCCCTTCAGGCTGATCCCAGACATTTGAGGAGTTGGCAGTGGTGATTGAGCGGCACCTGATGCTGGGAAAGCTGAATAAAGCCAGGTCAGGATACGGGCCACTACCTAAACCCAGAACTCAGGTCCCAGTAGTTAAACCAAAGGCTCCACCTCCCTTGGTTTGCTTTAAGTACGGCAAGTCTGGTCATGTGCGGTGGGACTGCCTGAAACAGGGTGAGCCGATAGATTGCGGTGCAGGGAAAACAGCTCAGCCATTGGTCAGCATGGCGGCAGGGGGGGGGGTA
This sequence comes from Pseudophryne corroboree, assembly GCF_028390025.1. Lineage (NCBI taxonomy): Eukaryota > Metazoa > Chordata > Amphibia > Anura > Myobatrachidae > Pseudophryne > Pseudophryne corroboree. The sequence continues at coordinate 298,814,296 of NC_086450.1, read as the reverse complement.
TTCCAAGCAGAGTCCTTCCTGTTCCGGGTGCAGGTACAGGTGGAAAACCGGGAGATTTGGGCCCTGGTGGATACCAGCAGTGAGCTCACCATTGTCACGGCCAACCTGGTTCCGCCAGGAGCTGATAAGGTCCAGCCTCCTGTCAGGGTGTTGCGCGTCCATGATGTTGTGAAGGAGTGCCCATGTGTCTACTTACCCCTGACCGTTCAAGGTTGGTCATTAAAGGTGGTAGTGGCGGTGACCTCCAGACCCCATATCCGTTAATCCTGGGCTGGGACTTTCCATTGCTGCAGGAGCTTGTTACCTGGCATGCTACCAACAAACCGTCTACCACCGAAACAACTCAGAAGCCAGAGACAATAGACTACCACAGTTTAGCATCCGGGAGAGAGGCTGCCGGTCCCAAACCACCCCAAGAGACTTAATCCTAGGCCCATTAGAACCCAGTTGGTGAGAAGTTATCACTGCAGGACTTCGGAAGAGATCTGTTAGGGTCTCCTTCCCTGTGCTGCCACATCGTCATGGCAACCGGGAGACAAGTGCTAGCAGAGTAACCTGAGCGCAGCTGATACTCCGGTTTGGGTCTTTTGCTGTGCAGTGGTTACAGGCTTTGTGCACGGCAGGGGATCCGGTGCTGGATTTTGTGCTCACAGTTTGTGAGGTCTGAGTGGGGCGTGGACAACACCTGCTTTATAAACCCTCTTCTCAGGTTAAGCAGATGCTGCTGAATCTTTGTTGGTTAGTCAGTTCCTGAAAGTTAGCCAGTACTGTGTAGCTTTGTATTTGTTGTTGCTTACTGCAAATAGGCCTGGGGATTTGGTACTACACTCTGCCAATCCAGACCTAGCAGTAAGACTGGAGTCAGTCGTTTAACTTGCTGGGGTTCTTTTGCTACTCTGTGAACTTAGCAAGTTTGTGGCTGTATTCTCAGACTTGCCTGCCAAAATCCTTTCTCACTGTGCAAGGTGTTCAGGTGTCAGTTTAGTGGCAGTAAGCTGAACCTGTGCATTGCAAGTGAGGATTAGGATTGTGGAGACTCTCCTTGTGTCTATCATTCCATCTCTGACCAAGGAGTTTACTGCCACACCCGTTGGTAACCCTTTAGGGTTTTGCTGTTGCCCTTAGCAACAGCATTTCGGGTTCTCTACGTATTAAAACACAACATCTTGCTTTTTCCATCTGAGCATTCCTAATACTAGGGAGACACCAAGTTTCTTAGCCTCTGGGCTTCTCTGTTCACTTTGTGTTTATTTTGTTACCCTATCACCTTCTGTGTACGTAATGTCATTTTCCCCAGTCTGTCTGTGAGTTCATTTATTTTGCATCCCTCTCCGTTCAGACACCAGTACATTCCTGCAGGCACTGGTGTGCATAACATATTCAGCAGCCTAATACTCCTATTGAAATTTTGTGGGAATATGGAGCATACCCCTCAAAATACGTTGCAACAGGTGGTCGATCAGGTGCTGGTCCTGACTCGACAATTTAATGATTTGTCCATTAAAATGCACACCTCCCAGGCCGCTGGCGGAGCTCCCGCAGCAGCAGCACCTTCAGGGGTTAAGGAGCCAAAAGTAAATCTCCCGGATCGTTTTTCTGGAGATCGCTCGCAGTTCTTTTGTTTCAAGGAGAGCTGCAAGCTATACTTCCGGCTTAGGCCTCAGTCTTCTGGGTCGGAGATTCAGCGGGTGGGCATAGTGATTTCCTTGCTACAAGGAGACCCACAGGTCTGGGCATATGGGTTGCAGCCTGACTGTCTGTCGCTTAAAAGTGTTGATGCTTTTTTTACGGCACTGGGCATGTTGTATGATGACCTTGACAAGACGGCCTCAGCCGAGGCTCAGATTTCGATACTTAAGCAAGGGCGAAGGCCAGTTGAGGTTTACTGTACGGAGTTTCGGAGGTTGGCCCATGATACCCAGTGGAATGACCCAGCCCTGAGACACCAGTACCGAAGAGGTCTTTCTAACCAGATAAAAGACCAACTGGTACAATATCCCTTGCCTGATTGCTTGGATCAGCTCATGCAGTTATCCATCCGGGTGGATAGACGGCTGAGAGAGCGTAGGCTTGAAAGGGAGACCGAGGTTTCCTTCTTTCCCAAGGGAACCTCAGACTCTGAGGAATTTTCCGAGGAGCCTATGCAGATTGGGGCTACCCGCCTCTCCTCGCGTGAGAAGACGCGGAGGTGACAGCAAGGGTTGTGTTTGTACTGTGGGAATAAAGGTCATGTGGTGGTATCATGCCCAGAAAAGCCGGAAAACTTCAGGGCCTGAGGGTGATGGGAAATATCCTGTCAGGCCAGAAGTCAGAATTTCCCAAGAAGACTTTTATCATTCCGGTGACCTTGAAGATCCTCGGTCAAACTGTCAAGACTGAGGCCTTTGTGGACAGTGGGGCCGACAGGGTTTTTATGGACCGCCAATTCGCCCTGAAACACTCTGTTCCCTTAGTACCCTTGGCATTGGAAATTGAGATTTGTGGGTTAAACGGGGAACCATTATCCCAAGGTAAAATTACCTCTTGCACTAGCCAGATTTCTTTGTTTATTGGAGCCACACACTCTGAAAAATTGTCCTTTTATGTGACTGTCTGTACTTTTGCCCCATTGGTATTGGGGTTACCCTGGTTAAGGGCCCACAATCCTCAATTTGACTAAGTCTCCGGGGAGATTCTTAGTTGGGGTACTGATTGTTTCAGGAGTTGCTTGAGCCTTCCAGTCAGGCTCTCGCAGCTAAGTTTGCCAGGATTGCCAGGGTGTTATGCAGATTTTGCGGACGTGTTCTCCAAAAAAGTTGCCGAGGTACTACCTCCCCATCGCCCCTATGACTGTGCCATTGATTTGTTGCCGAATGCTAAGCTTCCCAAGAGCAGGTTGTACTCCCTGTCACGTCCTGAGACTCAGGCTATGGCAGAGTACATTCAGGAGAACTTGGCTAAGGGATTTATCAGACCTTCACAGTCTCCAGTTGGGTCGGGGTTCTTCTTCGTGGGTAAAAAGGACGGTTCGTTGCGACCCTGCATCGACTTCAGGGAATTGAACCGTATCACGATTAAAAACTCATACCCACTGCCTCTCATTTCGGTCTTGTTTGACCAGCTTCGTACTGCCACCATTTTTTCTAAGATTGACCTACGCGGGGCGTACAATCTAATCCGAATAAGAGAGGGGGATGAATGGAAGACTGCCTTTAATACCCACTCAGGGCATTATGAATATTTGGTGATGCCTTTTGGGCTCTGTAATGCCCCGGCAGTCTTCCAGGATTTCATGAACGATGTACTCAGGGAATATTTGGATAGATTCTTAGTTGTATACTTAGATGACATCCTAATCTTCTCCCATTCCCTGGAGGAACATCGGAAGCATGTACGCTTAGTCCTCCAGAAACTCAGAGACCACCGGCTTGGGGTGAAGCTGGAGAAGTGCGAATTTGAAGTTCAGCAAATCGCATTTCTAGGATATATTATCTCCCCTGAAGGTTTCCAAATGGAGGGTTCCAAGGTACAGGCAGTCCTGGATTGGGTGCAGCCCACTAGTTTGAAGGCGCTTCAGCGTTTCCTGGGCTTTGCGATTTTTTATAGACGATTTATCGCTGGATTTTCGTCTATAGTGGCGCCCTTGGTGGCACTCACTAAGAAAGGGGCGGATGTTGCTTACTGGTCTTGTGAGGATAAAGCGGCTTTTGCCCGTCTCAAAAGGGCATTTGTCTCGGCCAAGGTGCTGCGACACCCAGATCCAGAGCGTCCTTTTGTGGTGGAGGTGGATGCCTCTGAGATGGGTATTGGGGCAGTGCTCTCTCAGATGGGGGTGTCTGATAATCGCCTTCATCCCTGTGCTTACTTTTCCCGTAAATTTTCGCCTGCCGAGATGAATTATGACGTGGGTAACCGGGAATTGTTGGCTATTAAGGATGCACTCGAGGAGTGGAGACACTGGCTTGAGGGGGCTAAGTTTGTGGTCTCAATTCTCACCGACCATAAGAATTTGGCATATTTAGAGTCAGCGAAGCGCCTCAATGCCAGGCAGGCACGATGGGCTTTGTTTTTTGCTCGCTTTAATTTTTTGATAACATATCGCCCTGGGTCAAAAAACATCAAGGCTGATGCGCTCTCGCTGAGTTTTGCTCCAATCCAGGAGACCACCGAGGAGCCATTGCCCATTGTGTCCCCATCATGTATTAAAGTGGGCATTACCCAGGACCTCTTGTCATTAGTCCTTAGAGCACAGGAGCAGGCTCCTCCAGACCTTCCGGTAGGTCTTTTGTTTGTGCCTCCTAGGTTAAGACAGCTAGTGTTCCTGGAATTCCATGCCAAGAAGTCGGCAGGTCACCCGGGTATTGCCCGAACTCGGGAGTTGCTATCTAGGGCGGTGTGGTGGCCCTCGGTGGCTAAGGATGTGGATCAGTGGGTTCGGGCATGTGACATCTGTGCCCGAAATAAGACTCCTAGAGGGGTTCCTGTTGGCCCATTACATCCACTCTCTATTCCATCTAAGCCATGGACCCACATTTCAATGGATTTTGTGGTGGACTTGCCCAAATCCTCGGGGATGACAGCCATCTCGGTTGTCGTTGACAGGTTTTCGAAGATGGCGCACTTCGTTCCACTGGTTGGGCTGCCATCGGCCAGACGCCTGTCTGAATTATTTATGCTGCATGTTGTGCGCCTCCACGGGTTGCCACTTGATGTGGTCTCTGACCGCGGATCCCAGTTTGTGGCCAAATTCTGGAGGGCATTTTGTTCCGATCTCCAGATTTCTGTCAGCTTGTCGTCAGGCTACCATCCGCAGTCTAATGGGCAGACTGAAAGGGTGAACCAATCCTTGGAGCAGTTCCTCAGGTGTTATGTCTCCAAGTGTCAGACTGACTGAGTTGCTCATCTGTCCATGGCGGAGTTTGCCTATAACAACGCGGCTCACTCTGCTACAGGGATCTCTCCCTTCCTTTGTGTGTATGGGCATCATCCTAAGGCCAATTCTTTTGACCCCCTGGACTCCACGCCTGGTGGTTCCTCTGTGGTTTCGGTCCTTAGGGGTATTTGGAGGAAAGTGAAGAAAGCCCTTGTGTCTGTGTCATTAGTGACCAAAAGGGTTTTTGATAAGCAAAAAAGACCCTGCAGCTTCAAATTAGGAGACTTCGTCTGGTTGTCTACCAAGAATTTGAAGTTGAGACAGCCATCTCATAAGTTAGGCCCCCGGTTCATCGGCCCTTATAAGATCACTAGGGTTATCAATCCGGTGGCATTTCAGTTAGATCTGCCCCGTTCTTTGGGTATCAATAAAACATTTCATTGTTCCCTTTTAAAACGGGCAATTAGTAATCCTTCTTCCAGTGGAAGACCTTCTCCTCTTCTGATACGTGGCCAGAGGGAGTTTGTTGTTGAAAGGATTCTTGACTCAAAGATGGTTCGGGGTCGGCTGTCATTTTTGGTGCACTGGAAGGGGTATGGCCCGGAGGAGCGGTCGTGGGTGCGCAGTTGTGATCTTCATGCCCCCAGACTGATACGCTCTTTCTTCTCGCAGTTCCCCGATAAACCCGGTGGTAGGGGTTCTTTGACCCCTCGTCAGAGGGGGGGTACTGTTAGGGTCTCCTGCCCTGTGCTGCCACGTTGTCATGGCAACCGGGAGACAAGTGCTAGCAGAGTAACCTGAGCGCAGCTGATACTCCGGTTCGGGTCTTTTGCAGTGCAGTGGTTACAGGCTTTGTGCACTGCAGGGGATCCGGTGCTGGTTTTTGTGCTCACAGTCTGTGAGGTCTGAGTGGGGCGTGGACAGCACCTGCTTTATAAACCCTCTTCTCAGGTTAAGCAGATGCTGCTGAATCTTTGTTGGTTAGTCAGTTCCTGAAAGTTAGCCAGTACTGTGTAGCTTTGTATTTGTTGTTGCTTACTGCAAATAGGCCTGGGGATTTGGTACTACACTCTGCCAATCCAGACCTAGCAGTAAGACTGGAGTCAGTCGTTTAACTTGCTGGGGTTCTTTTGCTACTCTGTGAACTTAGCAAGTTTGTAGCTGTATTCTCAGACTTGCCTGCCAAAATCCTTTCTCACTGTGCAAGGTGTTCAGGTGTCAGTTTAGTGGCAGTAAGTTGAACCTGTGCACTGCAAGTGTCACAACTGAGGGCTGATGACCGTGACTGGGAGCCTCAGTTGTAGGGGTTGACGGGTACTTGAACTTAGGAGGAGCCATGTGACTCCTGGACATGCGTAAAGACAGTAGCAAGGATGCCCGAAGGCGTGACCACGACAACTGGAAATATCTTTCAGTGATTTTATTAAATGAAAAGTCATAAAACTTGCAAAAACAATAGAAAGTCACAAGTGGAAATTTAGGCGTGCAACTGGTTAATACCAGTAACCTGGAATGTAGAGAAAAGTTCTGTAAACTGTAAATGAACTAGGGTTCGCTGGAAAACTGTAGTTGTTGAAGAGTGGCTGCTGGAAAGCCAGAATACAGACACAGATGAGTAATGTGATGTTGTAGAGGGTTAATCACAGAGGTGTCGTGTTACACCACAGAGTGTAACACAGAGGAGTCAGGCTTGAATGCAGGAGAGTTCACTGGAGAATCTGTAGAAGACTGCACACAGAAACCACTGGAGACAAATGAAGCACTGCAGAGAAAATCCATGGAAGAACTGCTCACTGGAAACACTGAAGACCATTGAAGCACTGACATCCTTCAATGCTGGGACAGGCTATTTAAACCCACAGGTTAGCAGTGATTGGTGGGCAATTAACCAGAGACCAGAGTGCAGCTGCTGTGTAATCAGGCTGGGAGCAGAGTGCAGCTGATTGGCTGAAAAGTAACATGTGATGAAAACAAACATGGCTGCGCCCATGTTTGAACTTGGAGGGAAAGACTGTTTGTAACTTGCATGTGAGTTTTAACCATGAAGCTACCAGAATCACAGTAAAGAGATTTGAGACAATGAGATGCAGCATGCTGCACACAGACAGCGCAGATGGAATCCAGGCTTGGGACACTGGGACAGTCTCAGGAGGCATTTGGAAGGTAAATACTAATAAGGAATTACCTGGATCGTGACAGTACCCTCCCCTTTAGGAGTGGCCCCAGGACACTTCTTAGGCTTGAGGAGGAAATCTGGCGTGGAAAGCCTGAAGCAACTGGATTGCTAGAAGTCCTCCCAATCTTCTTCATCTGAAAGGACTGAGGAATAACATGTAGAAGGTCCCTTTCCTGGATTAGAAGTACGAGAAAATCGTGCTTTTGAAGCTAGCACTCCAATAAGTCTTAAATTAAATCTTGTTCTAGAACGAGGACTTTTCATACAGAGACCTGTAGAGCTTTTTGGTAATTCTGGAACCTCTTCATGCGTGAAAGCGTAACAGGAAAGAGCAGGACCTCCCATAATGTAGCTTGAGTCATCAACAAATTCACCTTCGGAACCTGAATTGAATCCTGATGAACTTGAACTGGCTGGAACCAGAGGAGTCTTCGGACTGACGGATAGGACTTGATTATATTCGAAGGTGTTGGAATCGGCTGGAACTGAAGGAGTGTGAATCCGGTTGGAACCGGAATGAGTGGTATCCAAGTGTTCAGTTAGACCATCCTGGACCAGGTCCATGCTGGATGCCAACAGGGTGGTGCTATCTGAAAACGGCAAACAGGAGTTCATAACTGCATCTGTAGCACAAAAATTTCCATCTGGGAACTCGGCTCTGGATACTTCCCTTGGGGCTGAAATTTCGGTGACCCCTCCTGGGGTTGACGAATCAGACACCTCTCTCAGGGTTGTTTTGTCCAGCACCCCTCCTGGGGTTGACAGATCAGAAACTCCTTTTTGAGAAGACTCATATGCCCCTAGTAGAGCTTGAACATTGGATACCTTTCCTGGAGCTGTAGAAACAGACGCCCCGTCTTGGGTTGCAGAATTAGTTTTTCCTTTGGTGAAGAAAGTCTCATTAAATCTCTTTTGTTTCCCGGAATTGGAAATGGGGCTCCTGGACACAGGACCCCAATTGTAGAATTGGGTTTTTCTTTGATCAACTTTTATATTTTTCTTGACCGGCTCAGAAGGAGCTGAAGATTCCACATAGGAAGGTTTGTAACTATGAATGCTGTGATGTGGAGATCTATCCCACTTCCTCGGCTTACGGAGAGAACAGTCTTTAATAAAGTGATCAGAACCCCCACAGTAGAAGCAGAGTTGAAACTGCATGCGACACTTGCGTTCCTCTTCAGAAAGTCTAGACCGTGGCTTACTCCGGAACTTATCTTTACTTGGAGCAAGGGGAAACGACTTGGACATAGAGAGATTGGCAGCTGTTGCATCTGTGTTCTCAGCAGACTGTGGGAAGGCTTTCGTGGAGACGGGAGCAGAGATAATAGGAGTATCACAGAGACACTTTGAAATAACTGGAACGATGCTAGAAAGAAGGTCTTGTAACTGAACCAACAGTTGACTGAGAGTCAGGACACTGGATGCCCCTGAACCATTAAGGGTTACTTGGATTCCATCCAGCCGGGTGGAAAGGCCCTGGAGACAGCAAAAAACTTGACCCTGTGCAGCCTCCAGAAGTTCTAAGCGTGCTGCAAGTCGTTGCATCGGGTTAAACGCTTGGGCCTGGTCTCCGGCCAGATCCATTAGGTCAGTGCTTACTGTCACAACTGAGGGCTGATGACCGTGACTGGGAGCCTCAGTTGTAGGGGTTGACGGGTACTTGAACTTAGGAGGAGCCATGTGACTCCTGGACATGCGTAAAGACAGTAGCAAGGATGCCCGAAGGCGTGACCACGACAACTGGAAATATCTTTCAGTGATTTTATTAAATGAAAAGTCATAAAACTTGCAAAAACAATAGAAAGTCACAAGTGGAAATTTAGGCGTGCAACTGGTTAATACCAGTAACCTGGAATGTAGAGAAAAGTTCTGTAAACTGTAAATGAACTAGGGTTCGCTGGAAAACTGTAGTTGTTGAAGAGTGGCTGCTGGAAAGCCGGAATACAGACACAGATGAGTAATGTGATGTTGTAGAGGGTTAATCACAGAGGTGTCGTGTTACACCACAGAGTGTAACACAGAGGAGTCAGGCTTGAATGCAGGAGAGTTCACTGGAGAATCTGTAGAAGACTGCACACAGAAACCACTGGAGACAAATGAAGCACTGCAGAGAAAATCCATGGAAGAACTGCTCACTGGAAACACTGAAGACCATTGAAGCACTGACATCCTTCAATGCTGGGACAGGCTATTTAAATCCACAGGTTAGCAGGGATTGGTGGGCAATTAACCAGAGACCAGAGTGCAGCTGCTGTGTAATCAGGCTGGGAGCAGAGTGCAGCTGATTGGCTGAAAAGTAACAGGTGATGAAAACAAACATGGCTGCGCCCATGTTTGAACTTGGAGGGAAAGACTGTTTGTAACTTGCATGTGAGTTTTAACCATGAAGCTACCAGAATCACAGTAAAGAGATTTGAGACAATGAGATGCAGCATGCTGCACACAGACAGCGCAGATGGAATCCAGGCTTGGGACACTGGGACAGTCTCAGGAGGCATTTGGAAGGTAAATACTAATAAGGAATTACCTGGATCGTGACAGCAAGTGAGGATTAGGATTGTGGAGACTCTCCTTGTGTCTATCATTCCATCTCTGACCAAGGAGTTTACTGCCACACCCGTTGGTAACCCTTTAGGGTTTTGCTGTTGCCCTTAGCAACAGCATTTCGGGTTCTCTACGTATTAAAACACAACATCTTGCTTTTTCCAACTGAGCATTCCTAATACTAGGGAGACACCCAGTTTCTTAGCCTCTGGGCTTCTCTGTTCACTTTGTGTTTATTTTGTTACCCTATCACCTTCTGTGTACGTAATGTCATTTTCCCCAGTCTGTCTGTGAGTTCATTTGTTTTGCATCCCTCTCCGTTCAGACACCAGTACATTCCTGCAGGCACTGGTGTGCATAACAGTTCAGACACCAGTACATTCCTGCAGGCACTGGTGTGCATAACAAGATCAAAGCGATGACAGTTATTTTTTACATGCCTTTGAGACTGTTAAAGTTGTTAACGGCAGGGTAGTTGATGATTTACCATCAGAGGGAGTACAATATTTTGTTTTGGAAAATTATTTGCTATATCATGTCGCTACTTTAGAAGGAAAGGGTAGATCAGCTCTTGGTTCCCCGAAAACTGGAGCGCTTGGTGTTAGAAGCTGCCTATACGCATTTGTGGGGTGCCATCTAGGGGAGGAGAAAACAATCCAATGCATCCAGTTGAAGGTTCTTTTGGCCCTGCATCTATGCTTCCGTTAAGAGGTATTGTCAGGAATGTCCAGTCTGCCAGAGGACAGCCCCTCGGCCAGAGTTTAGAGCTCCACTGGTACCACTCCCTATCGTTTCCGTACCTTTTGAGTGGATTGGTATGGATCTGATATGGCCAGTGGAAAAATCTGCTCGAGGGCACCAATGGTAGTGGTAGTTGATTATGCCACCAGGTACCCAGGTACCCCTTTGCATTTTTCCATGTGAAAGTAATGTGGAGGATCCAGACAAGGTTTTGGAAGCAGTAGCAGAATCCCATGTGTGTGATCAGCAGCACCTGGGATTTCCTGATATAAGGGTTTCCAGGTCAGAGTCACCTTGCTCTTGATGGTGAAATAGCTACCCAAGTGATAGGTCGGGTTGTGTGGCTTAGACTAGGGATCACTGGAGCCGATCAAGAGTCTGCTATGCTGAGAGTGCCTGTGCTACTGCTGTAATACTGACTGCATATGGATTTAACTAGCTATGTGGTTACCTGCTGTTCAAAATAAACAACAAAAGTGTTCATCTGAGTCCCCGTGTTTGTGATCCTTGTCACAATATATATATATATATATATATATATATATATATATATATTTATATAGTGGGGCAAAAAAGTATTTGGACAGCCACCGATTGTGCAAGTTGACCAACTTAAAAAGATGAGAGAGGTCTGTAATTTCCATCATAGGTACACTTCAACTGTGAGAGACAGAATCTGAAAAAAAAACTAGATAATCACATTGTATGCTTTTTAAACAATTTATTTGTATATTCTTGCGGAAAATAAATATTTGGACAATCAAAAAGTTGAACTCAATACTTTGTAATATAACATTAATTGGGAATTACAGAGGTCAAACGTTTCCTGTAGTTCTTGACTAGGTTTGCACACACTGGAGCAGATATTTTGGCCCACTCTTCCATGCAGATCTTCTCTAGATCTGTCATGTTTTGGAGCTGTCACCGGGCAACACGGACTTTCAACTCCCTCCACAGATTTTCTATTGGGTTGAGGTCTGGAGACTGGCTAGGCCACTGCAGGATCTTGAAATGCTTCCTAAGGAGCCACTCTTTAGTTGCCCGGGCAGTGTGTTTGGGGTCATTGTCATGCTGGAAGACCCAGCCACTTTCTTCAATGCTCTTACTGAGGGAAGGAGGTTTTTTCCCAAAATCTCACGATACATGGCCCCATTCATCCTCTCCTTAATACGGATCAGTTGTCCCGTCCCCTTTGAAGAAAAGCAGACCCAAAGCATGATGTTTCCACCCACATGCTTCACAGTGGGTATGGTGTTCTTGAGATGTCATTCATAATTCTTCTCCCTCCAAACACAGCGAGTGGAGTTTATACCAAAAAGTTTGATTTTGCTCTCATCTGACCACATTACATTCTCCTAATCCTCTTCTGGATCATCCAGGTGGTCACTGGCAAACTTTAGACGGGCCTGGACATGTGCTGGCTTAAGCAAGGGGACCTTTCGGGTGCTGCAGGATTTCAATCCATGACGACGTAGTGTGTTACTAATGGTAACCTTTGTGACTGTGGTCCCAGCTCTCTTGAGGTAATTGACCAGGTCCCCCCATGTAGTTCTGGGCTGATTCCTCACCATTCTCAAGATCATTGATACCCCACGAGGTGAGATCATGCATGGAGCCCCAGGTCAACTTAGATTGTCAGTGATCTTGTATTTTTTCCATTTTTTAATAATTGCACCAACAGTTGTTCTCTTCTCACCAAGCTGCTTACCTATTGTCGATTAGCTCACCCCAGCCTTGTGCAGCTCTACAATTTTGTCCCTGGTGTCCTTAGACACCTCTCTGGTCTTGGCCATGGTGGAGAGGTAGCAGTCTGACTGTTTGAGAGTGTGGACAGGTGTCTTTTATACAGATAACCAATTTACACAGGTGCCATTAATACAGGTAACGAGTGGAGGATAGACGAGCTTCTTAAAGAAGAAGTAACAGGTCTGTGAGAGCCAGAAATCTTGCTGCTTGGTAGGTGTCCAAATATTTATTTTCCACAAGAATATACATGTAAATTATTTCAAAATCATACAATGTGATTTCCTGTTTATTTTTTTCAGATTCTGTCTCTTACAGTTGAAGTGTACCTATGGTTGAAATTACAGACCCCTCTCATCTTTTTAAGTGGGTCAACTTGCACAATTGGTGGCTGTCCAAATACTTTTTTTTGACCCACTGTATGTATATATATATATATATATATATATATTTATTTATTTATTTATTTATTTATTTGGGATACCGTATATCTAGGATTAATATCATAATTATTACTACTCAGGTATCCAAAACCAAAGGATATTTTGCCTCATTTTAAAAGTTTATGTAATTTTGTTCATTGTTACTATGTTTTTTTCTGCACATGACCAATAAGTACAGCCATAAAAAGAGTGACTTACACTTTTATTGAGAGCCACCCACAAAATTGGCGTTTACATAATGTACCAAATAATTTTTGTATATCATTGTATATCAAAAAGATTACTTGCTGTGCAACATTCATGTTTTGTTTATCACAATATTTGTCTTGTTTTTGTGTACCTGTATAAAGCACCAAGTGTCGTGATGTATAGAAACCACACCTGTTTTTAATGCATACCAATAAAAGATTTTTATGATGTTTTAACTACATAAATTTTTAATTTCTTCCAAGCATGCCCCAACAAAAAGCGTTTTCCTTTTCTTTCCTTGTTGCCATGTATTCACAATGTGCATGGTTTGAAACTTAATGCATGCTAGTACAGATGATGCAGATTTTACACATTTTAAGTGCAGCTACTGTATATTAATGACATAAGATGTGTAAAGTAACTGGAATGTGACAGGTGTTTTTGCCATGGTTGGAGATAGGGAGAGAATCCATTGCTTATTTATAAATATCATCAATTTCATACTTTTGAGGGAAAGCTGCCAATAGGGGGTATACTTATTAAAGTGTTGGTTTATATAAGAAAAGATTTTGCCCATAGCAACCAATCAGATTCTATTTATCACTTATCTAGCACCTGATTGGTTTCTGTTGGCAATATCTATACTTATACTGTATAAACCGTCAGTTTAGTAAATATACCCCTAGTTCTCATTTCTAACTCCACTAGCAACAGCGAACACATAACGATCACTCAATTTCTAGCAAATCAAACTTTGCCATGATTCCGTAATTCCAGGAGACCAAATTCAGTGGAAGTAATTCTAGGGAACTCACGAATGACAGCTCTTCATCCTCTTTAAAAAAAAAAAAAAAAAAAAGCTTCATCATCAGTCTCATCAAAATAGACATTTTTTATTGTTAATTGATTTTCGCTTTCCCTGGGAGGATTTCTTTTTCCCTTGATGATAGTTTGCTAAATTTCATTATTACATTCATTATCATTGACATGAAGTTATTGTGATCACTCTGGCACATTTTTTCTCTGACATATTTCCTTTTTTACTACATGAATGACTGAAAAATGTGTAAGCATAAGTTCTCATTTAAACTTGGCAAAAATATTGTCTATTTGTGCTTGTAAAATGTTAACAATACATTAAGTACAGTATGTTGCAAATAGTGTTAATGACAAGGAATGTAAAATACTTGTTTTTCAGTTTTTTTAGTGCCATTCAGTGTGTTTTAGGAAATACATCACTTGAGAACACAATAAATAGTACAGTATGAATATTGTGGTATTAAGGATTTTGCAGTGACAGTGGAAAATGTTCAATAAAAAGGTAAAGATAAATCAAACAGTCATTGTGTTTCCCTAAAACTGAAGGACAAGCACCTTATAGTATTACAATAATTATATTTAGATATACATCTTTTCCAAAGATTTATGTAAATAATACATTATCAGGCATTTGTCCTTTTTTTCACTCTTACAGATCCCTCTGACCTAATTTACCATCTGGTGTACTAAAAGGCAACAGACACCTAAATGTAGTAGTAAGTTTCAATTTATCATTATTTGTTGTTGTTCAAGCATATTTATTATGTGTTTGTTTATTTTGTTTCAGAAAATACTTGAAAAAAATAAATACAATTGAAACAAAATTGCTGAGCACCATTACTACTTATGCAAAAAAATAAATAAAAACACAACACAATGCTGTATTACTGTTTACCTATGCAGATTGATTCACTAACTGATTTGACAAATTAGTTTGAAAGAAAAATGGTCAAGCTTATTTACAAATTGAAACAAACATATTTGCGCTATAATCAATACATTTTATTTATATGAAATTGTGAATAGCCAATTTCTAATGCAAACAGCAAACTTTGAATGGCAATCTATGAACACTGAAGTTCATTTTGAAGAAAAAAATGTTAAAACACAATGTAAAATAGTATGACACATTTATGACTAGTTAATGTGTAAACATTAGTTCCCATTTAATCAATTATATTAATATAATTAATATCTTAATTATTATTGGTGAATAACAGAAATTGCATATTTTATACTAATTTAGATCATGTTCAATAATCAAAAAGAGATGTTTCTATGTAGTCTTCTTACAATTGCCACTTACCATACCTTAGACAGAAAGTCTCTGCTCTTACTCATACTGTAGGTGTAGAGCCTGATTCAGAGCTGAATGCTGCAGTGTCCCCTCTAACTCCCTACAGTGGAGTCATGGATACTAGCTTCAGCCTTACCCTTGTGCATTAGTGTGCGCTGGAATGTGCAAGCCCTGAGATGCCCATTTTCCATGCCCCTGTATGCAGTAGCACCATCAGTAATTCAATACAATCCACCGACACTTGCATTTGCCTGGAAGGTGCAGTGTCTGCATTTGAACATGACCTCCGTGGAAGCAGTGATTTGCCTGAGAAAACATCCTCCTTGCAGTGACACTACCATAATATGTCCAGGAATTTTTTATGCTCCCTTTAAGCCACCTCTCATACATTGCCTAAGTACTGTATGCCCATCGCTGTTTCCCACCATATCTAATACCTGCAACTCCATACTCAACTGCGCATTTGTGCATACTCTCAGGTTAATGCCTGCTCAACTGTGCAAACATTGGCATAACGTTCAGTTTACATCCACCTCTGAATCAGTCCCATAAAATGCCCAAATGAGAAACAATTGATAAATACATTTCTATTTTTAGAAAATCCACTAAGTTACTCATTATTATGGTTATAAGAACACAAATCTTTCATCAACTTAAAGTTAATTGTAAGTGATAAAAGGAACATAGTATTCCCATATCTTAGTCTTTTATAAATATAGCATTGCCATATCTCAGTACCATCTCAATATTGCTGTTGCTTCCAGTGGCGCCGAGAGAGGGGGGAAGAGGGTACAAATTACCTAGGCCCAGGTCTGATGGAGGGGCCCACTGGGGGCCCAGGTGCCCCCCCCCCCTTACCTGGAAGCATCAGCTGCAGCTTTTCTTCTCAGCCCAACACACACTGCTTTGTGCTGGGCTGCAGTGTGGCCAGGGAAGTGTTTAAAATAAAAAAAAACCCAGTATTATTTTCTCTAAGGGTGCATGACCATGTCTCCTGTAATTAGGCCACACCCACTGAAAAGTATCTGGGCCCAGCCAGGCTCTCTACTGTCCTGGCTGGGGGGCATGCCATGCTCCTGTGAGTGAGTGCTTCTTATGTGCTAGACATGCCCCCAAAGAGGTGTGGACACACCTCCACCAGGGGGCCACGGGGGCCAAGGAAGTTGTTGTACCATTGTCCAGGATTTCTCTTGGCAGCCCTGGTTGCTTCTATCAGTTCCATATCAATATTGCAGCTTCCATATATCTCAGTTTTAGAATACAGCAGCAGTTCCATATCTCAGTCCCATATTAATCTAGTATTCCCACATCTCTATTTCATACAGTATATAAAAAAAGCATTGCCATGTGAATACTCAAATGTTACTACATGTCTAGTATCTAACATAGAGCCCATTATTCCCATATGTCACTCCCTTTTCTGATACATAATCTTAGCCAATAAGAGTATATTAATAGAATCAAAAGTATATATATTGTATTAACCCTGGTATATGAATCCCTATTAGGGAGTTGGATGCTTCTGTGAAGGCATCCAATGGCGGTATTGCTTCTGCAACCTTATGAAAATAATGCTACAAGCCCTTTCCTGTGTACTGTATAAGCATGTGTCAGAATGTAAAAGGACAGAGACGTCTACTTTGAGTGTCTGTGGATGCTCAAATACGGTACAGTACCACTTAATGTGTCTTTAGATGCAACCATTGGATGCACCATTAAAATATGCACATGCTCTAGGTTTGTGTATGTTGTCCGCCAGAGTATGGCCTTCATTGTAAGCAATTATGCATCTGAGTTCTTCACCAGTACAGCCACACGTCCACAACACTTTCATAACATGTCCATAAAATTGACCTTCTTTGTGCATTCTCAGATTATATTCCAGAATAAAATGATAGAGGGGCCAGCACAATAGGTGAAAGGGGGAAAATGTGCTATGGAAAAGGGTGCAGTCTCACTGCAAGGGCACAGCCTCACAGGATATGCCATCCCCATGAGCCACAACCCTCATTTTCATCAGGCTGGGGGACAAGGGGTACATACAAAAAACATGGCCAAGACCTACCTGCTTGCCATGGATGGATCATGTCTCCCGGTGGCTGTTCCACACATCAGCAGCTGGCTGGCTCCTCTCAGCAGTCTTTGTGCCTTGGCGGAAGAACATGTGATATACAGTCAGTCCTTAAAATGCAATTGACGACTGGGCCACCTACACTGGAGTATGATGGAGGGGCATACCAGAACTGTTGAAATATCTGTAGCCTTTTGGGATAGTGATCACAATAGGTGCACAGGAGGAGAAGAGCAGTCTCTCTACATCAATAACCACATTGCAGCACTTTCCCCCCTGCCCCTCCAATGTACACCTTGCATCACTATATCCCCTGCAATGTCCACCTTACAGCACTCCTACCTCCAATATCTAAGCCACAACACTCCCCACAGACCCTTCAATGTCCACAACACAGCACACCCTACAATAATCACTTCAAAGAATACCCCATCGGAAATGTCGGGTGACTGAGGCATTGCCACACATCTTCAGGAGCATATGTTACAGTCAGGGGCATCTTAAGTGAGGAGGGAGCCCGTGTGCAGACTCCAGGTTGGTACTCTCCTCTCCATGATGCTGTAGGCTCCATCATTATGCCAGAGCCTACTGCGCATGCGCAGGTCTCCGGAAACATGGCTCTTGACATGTTCTGGAGACATAATCAAACTGCGCATGTGCGGTGGCAATTTTGGAGGGAATTTTTTGTGTGACGGATGCGGCTGCAGCGCCCGACGCTGGACTCTGGAGAGGTGAGTACTAAAATATGGGTGCAATGTGTGCACCAATGTTAGAAATGCCAATGGTTACAGTGTGGACCTGCTGTTAGAGCCGTGGTGGGTCCTAATGCCTGCTGGCTCTACCAGGGGCATGGGCAAGCCAGAAATGAGTCCCTAGTGGGATGGGGATTCTTGCAGTTTTTCCATTTATTTCTGCAGCACTGACAGACAGGTCAGTATTTTCTATGTGTGCAGGGTATGTCGTGTGGGTTACCCTGCATTTTATACTTACAATGCAAATGGCAGAAAATAAATGTAACTGAAGGACAGTCAATAGTACATTATGAACTATACGGAGAGGGTCAAGGATTTTGCAACATTTCAGGTAGACACACTGCTACCCCTTTTCCACTGACCTGAAAACCATGGGTTATTGCGCAGCAAACTGTGATTTAGGTCAGTGGAAAAGGGGTCACCCGGGAAAAGTTTCCCGGGAATCCTCTCCATATACCTAGCAGGGTTTCACCAGGGAAAGTCCTGCGTGAGATGCAGTTTAAGCGGGTAACCCGGGTCGTCTGTTCTGGGACCCATTTACAGGATTCCCGGCACAAGGAGATGACATAATCTCAAAGTATGGCACTGCAGTGTGTGCGGCGTGAGCAGCAACAATTCGGGAACAACCCAGATCGGCGCTGCTATGTAAACGCAGCTGTCCTGTGACTGACTCGGTTTGGAACTATGTTACAAACCTCGGGTCGTACCCGAGACTTCAATGGAAAAACAGTATGACTGATAACTGCAGACTTGGGGAAAAAAATAGTTAAATAAGTGAAATTACTGATTTTATTGACGCATAAGTATCACTCTATGGGGCATATTTATCACTATACGCATTTTTTTGCATACATTTTCTAGTGGAAATTAATATTTGTATGTGAATTTATTAATTGTTTTTACCAGGAGAAGATCTTCAATGAAGTGAAGCAAAAGCAAACAGATTTTTTTTTTATAATACCACAAATAAAATTACTTTATGGTTCTTGCTTTGGCATTCAGTCAGCCAAAATCGCAAAACAACAGGATTCCGTGTGTAGGTTTTCACAAAAACATCTGAATTGAAGACTATAGTACATTTATGAATTAATTTTGAAAATTTTTGATGTCTCATTTTAAACCCTAAAATTCTGTAAGAGTAATATCACAGTTTAAAAAATAACTACCATTTTTGTACATAAGCAAACCTACTACATAAAATGAAGGGACCTCTTTTCTAATTGACACAATATGTGGGAGATCTTGTCTTTAGATCTTCCCTTGTGTGATTTTTTTTCTTGTTCTTGTTTGCTGTTTGAGGGGGACATGTACTAAGCAGTGATAAAAGTGGAGAAGTGAGCCAGTGGAGAAGTTGCATATGGCAACCAATCAGCTGCTCTGTATATGTTTATAGTATGCAAATTATAAATGTTACGTCAATGCTGATTGGTTGCCATGGGCAACTTCTCCACTGTCTCACTTCTCCACTTTTATCACTGCTTAGTACATGTCACCCTAAGTTTCTAAATGCAGCAGTTATTACTAAGGGGAGATAAAGTTTGAAGATGAGTCTGCTGTCTTTTAAACAAGGGTGCTCCTACCTGTATGCTGGCCAGCATGGGAGTATAGGGCTCCCATGTATGAATTTTTTTTTCTGCAACGCTGGGTATTATAGTCTGGTGATCACAGGTGATCAATGGACAATAGCTGCTAAAGGGCCACATCATTTGAAAGAGAGGAAACCCTTTATCCCGATCTGGTCTGGCATCTGCAGGAGTCCACATGCAGGGCAGGTAGAAACTGTTTTTCACCTACGCTGCTTGCTGTGGTGTATGAGTCATTCTTGTCCTTTGCAGTTTTAAGGTACAACTGTAAGGCATGCCTGACTTGTCTTCAACAATGAAGGGATTAAAATAAATCAAATTATTTTCCTATTTTGTATAAAATCATCCATATTGATATTTATATACTGTACATAATCACTAAATATCTTTTTTTACAGTACAAATAGCACTGTTATTTGGTAAAGGTGGAGGTGGGGAATGGGGGGGGGGGGGATGATGTTAGCTACTGGTTAGCCGGGAACATTCACCCTTGAAATAGCTACGTTTTTTTGAAGGACCTGATTTTATCTTTTTTTTCTCTTGCAAAGGAAACACTCTTGCTCTTCTGTATAGTGGTGATAGGGATTGAGAAAGGACAACAACATGATAGTGATGCAATATGACTGTAATAAATGTGGCTACAGTATTTCTGCTTACTGGGCAGACTTTGAGAGAGATCACTTAGCTGATCTCATACAAAATCCACAGCCCTCCCCTAGCAGATTGGAAGATGTGTATGTGTGTGTATTAAATTTGATGAACCTCAGTGTACCTTGTAATGAGCTCTTCTTTATCCCTTCAAATGCTTCATCATTTATCATTAATTACAATCACTGTATAACATTCAGTGCATCCTTTTTGACAATTTTGCTTCAAGGCTTCTTCTATGAGTGGAAGAACTGACGTTGCTTATGTCAGTGGGAATTGCTGTACATTGTGACTTTACCAGAATTTTGGATATATTTTTAGGATAAATTTTTAACCTTGTGGTGTAAAATCCTTGTTGTAGCCTAGTTTTTGTTTTGATTGCTATTTGCTAATGGTGCTGTTGTATTATGGTGGTACAGCACACTTTGCACATGTGTACTCTCATGAGCTATATTCTACTGTATTTATTGCTAGTGACTGTATTATATGTTGATAAGGTTTAAATCTTTTACAGTGGTTTGTGATAGCAGTTTGTCTATACAGGTTGTTTATCCCTTATCCAAAATGCTTTGGACCAGAAGTATTTTGGATATGGGATTTTTCCGTATTTTGGAATAATTGCATACCATAATGAGATATCATGGCGAAGAGACCCAAGTCTAAGCACAGAATACATTTATGGTTCATATACACCTTATACACACAGCCTGAAGGTCATTTTAGCCAATATTTTTTATTACTTTGTGCATTAAACAAAGTGTGTGTACATTCACACAATTCTTTTATGTTTCATAGACACCTTATACACACAGCCTGAGGGTCTTATAATACAATATTTTTAATAACTTTGTGTATTATACAAAGTTTGTGTACATTGAGCCATCAGAAAACAGAGGTTTCACTATCTCAGTCTCACTCAAAAAAGTCCGTATTTCAGAATATTACGTATTTCGGAATATTTGGATATGGGATACTCAACCTGTATTTATGTAAAATCTAGAGATGAGCGGATTCGGTTTTACTCGGTTTTACTCGGTTCTCAAAACCGAATCTTATTGGCTCACGGATGTCACGTGTTTTGGATAGCCAATAAGATTCGGTTTTGAGAACCAAGTAAAACCGAGTAAAACCGATTCCGCTCATCTCTAGTAAAATCCTGCTTCTTCCTCTGTATTATCACTCACACATGGTTCATTTGATAAAGTAGGCATGTCCAAACTGTGGCCCTCCAGCTATTGTGAAACTACATATCCCAGTATGCGCTGACACAGTTTTGCTGTTAGAGAATGCTAAAGCTGTGTCAGGGCATGCTGGGATGTGTAGTTTCTCAACAGCTGGAGGGTCGCAGTTTGGACATTCTTCAATGTTAAGATACTATTAAGTCATTTACAAAGTGCCTTCCACAGTGAAATCCACTAACATAAAAGTGCACTAGGGTCAAAAAGCCAATAACACAGTTAACATTACAGTATATTGCTTGGACTGTAGAAGGAAATTGGAGCACTTAGAGGATACCCACAGGACACAGAGTGACCATACAAACTACTAACTTTCCTAGCTGGAATAAGACCCATGATACCAGTACTGTGAGGTAGCAATGCTAAACAGAGGACTACCGAGTGTGAGTATTCACCACAATACCAGCTACAGTATACATGTTGCAGTGGTCCGTCAACACTAACAACTTTTGGCATAAAAAGCAATGTTGGCATACAAAAAACAATTACAATAAAATAAAATACATCTAAGGGTGCTACATTGCAGTAGATTTAAAACACTTTACTCTGGTGTTTCCCATATCCAGTCAACAGCTATCATAAGCAATACATGTTTTCCAGGTCTCCTCACCAAACTACAAGTTAAATAATAATTACAGTAGTACCACCTCTGTACTGTATATCAATTTGATTATACTTGTACTCCAGCAAGAAAATTTCAAAAACATGGATGGCTGTAGTGCTCTGGGTGTTAGAGTTTGCAAGCAATGCAAAACAACAGTAAATATCAATCAGCAAAATGTTATACAGTAGTACAGTACTGAGGTTATTACAACACCGACTACTGCAACATTTGAGGATACTCTGCAAGAACAGTGTGAGATTGGCGGAGTAGCGCCTGCTGCCATGCAGGTGTAGACTCAATACTTACCAGGCGCCGCACCCTCTTACCTTCAGGTCGTGGAAACTCAGACAGACCTGGAACTCCAAATGGACCCGGACACGACGACCTAGGGGGAAGGAGATTGTTGAGTACTGTTCCGCCTAACTGTGGACCAAAATGCCCTCTGAAACTAAGGGAAATAATGCTTCCAGGCTAGGTGAAGGTCATCCTTGGAACTCTGCCTCAGAGCCCAAATTTCACCTATTGGTACTCTCGCACCAGGTGTAAATTCAACCTTGTACCGGCGTTCAAGCTTCACCGTTCGCCCAGAAGAAAGGAGTATAGGTAGGGAACAGACAGACACTGATAGAGGCACACAGACAGATATGTTTCTCATCGTCACAAATCTTGCACGCTAAACTTCTCCTTCTTCGCTTACAGGTCCCTGTAAGGAGATAAGAACCACACTACCGTGCAGGGCCTAACTCTATCCCGGTTTAACACCACTACACTATCTACAACAGCAGAGCCCTCAAACTAAATCTGTGTGTGTGGTGCAACAAAACTAAACACAACAATTCTACAACTTGGCCCTGGATGAAAACAACACAATAAAGTACGTGCAGATATGTTTGATGGTGCTGTCCCTTCAATAAATCACCTCTCACTATGTCACAGATCCCACCTATCCAAAGCTGGCCACCCCTCTTCTCCTTTCCTTGCTATCATGGGTTGCTGGCAGCAGACTACAGCTATGTGTGTGGAGCTGGACCGCTCTTCCACACAGGGGAATATCACCTTAGACACAGGTGAGTGGCTGCCGAACAGCCTGCCACCTCCTTTACCTGCAGTGAATTGGCTTACTGCCCCGGATGCTCCAGGAGACCCTTCACTATCTAAATAAAGTGCTCAGTCACCATATATCCTTACTTGGCCGCAGTTGTACTAGGGCCTAATGCCCTCTAATGTGGTCACAGGCCTAATGCCTGATTTTGGTCATGGGCCTAGTGCCTGCCTATCATGCCCACAGGCCTGTGGCCTGACTGTCCCCACGGACCTAATGCCTGATCCCTGGTGGTCTAGGGAGGGGATAGGCAACAGGTGCCTCACTGAGGGCCTAACTGTCCATTGGGAGAGGCACCCGGGGGGAGCATTGTCAGCTCTTTTCCTTTCCACCCCTGTTGGCCTCTCCAGCCCGCACCTCTTTCTTCTGCCACTTGCCCATCTTGGCCAGCGTCGCTGCCGCCATTTCTCCAAGTCCAGCCGCTGCCAGACATCTTCTCTGGTGCCACCTGGGTCTTCAGGCCTCTTCCGCGGCCTCAGGAACTCCCTCCGTGGCATCCTCTTCTCTTCAGTGCCGCCCATCTCTTTACCTCTCTTCAGCATGGCCTGCTTCCTCTTCTGCTCCCGCACGCGGTCTGACGTCAGATGCTGGGGGCGGGGCCATGTCTAATGCAGCAAGCTCGGATTGGCTCACCCTGGCCGCTTGCCATTGGCTGCAGCTCTGCGAGCCATGATTGGCTCATGGAGGGCGCCGTTTTGAAAGGCCACTGTTGGCACGTCCTACTAGCTGCTGAATTGACGCCAAATTTTAAGTGCCGCTACTGCGGCACTGTCCATCACCACTTCTGGTCCGGCGCAGGGAACCAATACACGGTCCCGGCACCAGACACCTGCTGCCGCTGCTCTGATGTGCCCTGTGACAAAGGGCACATCTCTACCCCAGCTGTAGATGACAAATGACAGTGCACTAGTAACACTGTCATCTCCACATACATAGTCATTTGCTGCAATCATAACTTCACAAAAGTATCATAGGAGGTCCCTGAGAAGTCTTGGGTACTTGCTATCTTGTAAGTAATACTGTCAGACCTTGAGACTGCTTTCGGATAGGAGCTGCATGAGTCACTATTTTTCCTAAAGCATTGACCATCGACAATGATCTCCTTATTATCTCCAGTAAAATGATAAGCTCTGTCAATGACAGCCCCCTCTCTAGCATGAGGGCTGTTTAAATTTGAACAGTGTACACACATGGGTCAGATCTTTGTCTTACTTTTCTGGATGCTGACTCTCTCACTGTTTTGTATTCCTTTACATCTCCTTGGATGCCATGCTTCACTGTCCTAGCCTTCACCTCAGTGTGCCATGCTCCAGTATATGAATCACCATTTCAGTATATTATGCTCCAGTATACTAAGCACCACTTTAGTGTGCTGTGCTCCATTGTGCCAAGCAATAATCCAGTATGCAATGCTCCATTGTCTTTGTCACCACCAATTTGCCTCCATTTGCTTAATTTTTTACAATCTAAACCACCGTGTCTAAAGTGTGCCCAGTGTGCCTATGTCAGCATATTAAAAATCCAATAACCTCAAATTCATGCTTTTTTGTTCTCCAGACCTTAGGATTCCAGATCCTGTTTCTGCCTTTCAGCACTTAGGGTGTAGGCCTATCTCTAATATATTACATATATGTGATGCTCTGTGTCTCCCAGATAGCTAGTAGTACTGCACCATATTGCCTGACACCTTATTATCACATTTCCATTTCCCTGTAGTCATTTCTAATGCTCATCAGGAGAGTTGCAACCAGTTGGGTGTGTCAACAGTGGAACCCACACTTCCTTGCTGAGGTCCCTAATGACTAGTGCCCCATTAAATGCCAAGATGTAGATTTTCGAGAACTTCTAAAACAGAGAAGAGATGGTGTTGCCCACAGCATCGAACCCGATTTTGTCTATAATTTTCTAAAATGCAATAGAGAAATGCTAGCTACAATCTGATTGGTTGCTATGGGCAATGCCACTACTTCTTTGTGTTGTAAGCTTAAGTAAATCTATGACCAAGCCCAGGGTTGGACTGGCCCACAGGGGTACACCCCGGTGGGGTCCTCTGCCTAGAGGCCCAACCCCCTTTTCTTGTGATCAGGTTCCAGACTGTGCACTTGAATTAAACATATGTTACAGTATCATGCATACACTAGCAGTATTTTATATATATATATATATAATATATATTTATCAAGGGACTAGACAATGGACTCTCTTATGGTTAGCTAAACCTCTGTGACAGCTGGCCACACCCTCTCTTGAGACTGGCCATGCCCCTAAACATTGGTCCCGGGATTTAGGGATAAAAATGGCCAGGATTCAATCCCGGGATCAGCGTTGAGCGTCCACAGGACGCTCAGATGCTGCCCGGCTTTCTCCTTCCTGCTTCCCTGGCACAGCATGAGGTCACGCTGCGCCGTCAGCCGCTGCTGAGGGAGAGAATGTGGAGTTTACCACCCGCCTGCGGTAAACAGTTAGTTATGTGTGTGGGGCAGGAGGGCGGCCACATAGTTAAAAGTAGTGATGAGCGAGGTTCGGTTTTACTCGGTTTTACTCGGTTTTACTCGGTTCTCAAAACGGCATCTTATTGGCTATCCAAAACACGTGACATCCGTGAGCCAATAAGATGCCGTTTTGAGAACCGAGTAAAACCGAGTAAAACCGAGTAAAACCGAATCCGCTCATCACTAGTTAAAAGCCAATCCCGGGTATCATGGGAATCCCAGGATTGGCCATTTTTCAATCCCAATACCCGGGATTGAAAAATGGCCCGGGATTGGCTTCCCTAATTGCATTCCATGGTGGGTTCTACATGCCCCAGGTCAACACTGCCCTGAAGAAGGATCAAGACCCCAAAACATCTCTATGATTAAAAACACACCTTGAGGGGTTTTATGCATTTAAACTCTTTTTGAGTCTCTGAGTGCTGCCCGTTCTGCTGTCTGGTATATCGGTGGGTCTGCCAAGTATCCACAGGGACGACACCAGAGCAGAGGCGTCACTAGGGTTGGTGTCACCCGGTGTGGTAACTCATGGTGTCACCCCCCGTGGACCTCTTCCCATAGCACACCACACGGTTTCTTATCAGTGTGTGTGTATAATATAAATATATATATATATATATACTGTATATATATATATATATATATATATATATGTACATACATATACATACACATACACACATATGGTGATCGGAGAGGGAATTTTGAGAGGTGAGAGGGGGATGCAGGGTGGGAGATAGACATAATAGATAGAGGGACAGAGGAAGGGGGGAGATGCTGGGTGGGAAAGGATGCAGAGTGGGAGGAGGACATACTGGGGACTGGAACACTATGTGGGAGAGGATGCAGAGTGGGAGGAGGGCATACTGGGGATTGGTACGCTGGGTGGGAGAGGATACAGAGTGGGAGAGGGACATACTAGGGATTGGGACACTGGGTGGGAGAGGATGCAGGGTGGGAGGGGGACAGACTGGGGCACTGGGTGGGAGAGGGACATACTGAGGATTGGGATGCTGGGTGGGAGAGGGACATACTGAGGAATGGGACGTTGGGTGGTAGAGGGACATACTGGGTATTGGCACACTAGGTGGGAGGGGGACATACTGGGTATTTGGACACTGGGTGGGAGAGGATGCAGAGTGGGAGGGGGACATACTGGGGATTGGGACGCTGGGTGGGAGCGGACGCAGAGTGGGAGGGGGACATACCGGGGATTGGGACGCTGGGTGGGAGAGTACGCCGAGTAGGATGGGGACATACCGGGGATTGGGATGCTGGGTGGGAGAGGATGCAGAGTGGGATGGAGACATACTGGGGAATGGGATGCTGGGTGGAAGAGGATGCAGAGTGGGATGGGGACATACTGGGGATTGGGATGCTGGGTGGGAGAGGACGCAGAGTGGGAGGGGGACATACTGGGGATTGGGTCACTGGGTGGGAGAGGACGCAGGGTGGGAGGAGGACATACTGGGGATTGGGACGCTGGGTGGGAGAGGATGCAGGGTGGGAGAGGGAAAGACTAGGGATTGGAACACTGGGTGGGAGAGGACGCAGAGTGGGAGGGGGACATACTGGAGACTGGAACACTGGGTGGGAGAGGATGCAGAGTGGGAGGGGGACAGACTAGGGATTGGGACACTGGGTGGGAGAGGAACATATTGGAGACTGTCATTTAATTTGAAAGCCTACTAGCTCCAGCGGCGGCAGGTACAGGAACCAAGCGCCCGACGGTGCTCCTTCAGCGACAGGGACGAGATCCAGGCGCATCTCCTGTGCGCGCCCGGCGGTACTTCTTCAGCGGCAGGGATGAGATCCAGGAGCATCTCCTGTGCACGCCTGGCGGTGCTCCTTCAGCGGCAGGGACGAGATCCAGGCGCATCTCCTGTGCGCGCCCGGTGGTGCTCCGGCAGTGTGCCCGGCGGTGCTCCGGCAGTGACAGGCAGGGAGGAGAGCCGGGTACCCCGCTAGCTGCAAAGACGGGAGCCGGGCCCACCCCACGTGGGCACCATGCACTCGACTCCCATTCTCCCTCACAGAATGGCCTGCCTTACGGTGCAAGCATGCGTGATGACGTCATGGGAGTGACGTCTTGCACCCGGCATCTATAGATTGCGGCAGTACATATCTGGCAGCGACGCAGCGGCGAAAATAATCAGGCCAGGCGGGTGTCTGAATTACTGGCAGAAGTGAGTGTGGGTGTACAGCTCTTTTTGGTGTCACCCCATTGAAGGGTGACACCTGTGTGTGGGCCGCACTCCATGCACCCCCTCATGACGCCACAGCACCAGAGCAAGTAGTGGATTAGGCCAGAGTGCCAGGGCTTTGCTGCTACATATAAAGTGTGTATGTATATATATATATATATATATATATATATCAAGGGAATAAAGCATGGACTCTCTTATGGTTAGCTAAACCTCTGTGACAGCTGACCATGCCCTCTCTGGAGACTGGCCATGCCCCTAAACATTGGTCCCAATCACTGCATTCCTTGGTGGCCATACATGCCCCAGTCCAACACTGCCCAAGCCTCTGGATAAGTTGTGACAAAGAGAAATGACATTAACCACATTCCTATTCTGACAGTAAGACCTGACCACTTAATATGTGGCTTCAATATAATTTCACTGTAAAGAGAGACCCAGGATAAACTCTAGCAGGTTGCTTGGACAAACAAGAAGACACACAGAATGATGAAGCACTATTTGCAAGATCTATTTACATACAGTACTTGGATAAGTTTTGATGGTTTCCAACCCTCATGCCCAATTCCTTTAGAGTCTCGTGAAATCCCTACTCCAGCAAAATGTGATGGTCATCCAAAAATATGTAAAACATTTTTAAATAAATGTGTGATTTAGTTCAAGTTATTGCTTGCTAACTTTTGTTCGGACAGTACTGTATATTATTTCTAAGAGAAAAAAATATGCACAGAGAGAAAAAATGCAATCTGACTCTGGTGTGGTGTACAATAAAAAATGTATAATTAATATTATATCAAAATTATTATATTACTTCCAATAAATCATTAACTTGCAAGAATTGTGATTAGGGAAGTCAATCCCGGGCCATTTTTTCAATCCTGGGTATTGGGATTGAAAAATGGCCAATCCTGGAATTCCCAGGATACTCGGGATTGACTTTTAACTATGTGGCCACCCCTCCCAGCTCCGCAAACACATAACTAACCATATACCACGGGCGGGAAACTCCACATTCTCTCCCACAGCAGCGGCTGACGGTGCAGCGTGACCTCACGCTGCACCAGGGGAGCCGGAAGTAGGAAGCCGGGCAGTGTTTGAGTGTCCTGTGGACAGTCAATGCTGATCCCTCAATCCCTGGGATTGGACCTTCCAATCCCGGGATTGAATCCCACCCATTTTTGGCCCTAAATCCCGGGATCATGCCGATCACGGGATTGGCCTCCCTAATTGTGATTAGAGATGTGCAGCGGGCATTTTTTGGGTTTTGTGTTTTGGTTTTGGATTCAGTTCCAAGGTCGTGTTTTGGATTCGGACCCATTTTGGCAAAACCTCCCTTAAGAATTTTTGTCGGATTCGGGTGTGTTTTGGATTTGGGTGTTTTTTTTTCAAAAACGTGGAACAGAAGGTAGGGAAAAAATGTGCGCAATTAAAACCAAGGGTGCAGCCTAAATATGCGTGATAGAGTGTACATCCAAAGAAACACTTAAAACGATATATAGAAGTAGAAAAGCACGCATACACAAGGCGCTCAGAGGTTAAAAATAGTACACCACAATAGGAGCTTTAAAATATAAGTATAATCACCCTGCTATTTCCAGATAGAGCAGGCTTGCAATCTAGACTCAAATTTTCTTATTTCACCTTTCTTAATAGGAATCTAGAAAGACACAACGTGACTACCTCCACATATCATGTGTTTGAGGTAGAGCACAAAGAATACAAGAGATAGTGTAGTAGTCCTTTTACAAAGGGTAGTCTCTAAATAAATCAATGCACTTACAAACATATGTTAATAAACAGCGTGTTTCATGATCCCACACGGCAAACTGCTTACCATCCAGCTGAGGATATCTGGGCAAGGATCTGGACCGATGTATAAATCTAAAAAATAAGTGCGACTACCTCCACATAATATGTGTTTTGAGGTTTGAGGCACATAAAGAAGAGATAGTGCAATAATCCTTTTAACATGTAAAGAATTTAATACATCAATGCACTTACAAACAAACGTAGTTAAAACAGCATTTAAAACCAAGTTTCCACAAGGTATCCAGCTTAGCAGATAGTAGCAGCCACCCTCAGATCCCGGTCTAAGATGGAAAGCTAGACAGGTGAGTGATCCCTCAGTCCGGATAAGAGGGTCCACACAGAGAGTAGTTTACCACGTTCAGCCGTCGGGTCCTTGTAGATCGAGTGTATGGAAGAGGAACACTACAAGGACCCGACGGCTGAACGTGGTAAACTACTCTCTGTGTGGACCCTCTTATCCGGACTGAGGGATCACTCACCTGTCTAGCTTTCCATCTTAGACCGGGATCTGAGGGTGGCTGCTACTATCTGCTAAGCTGGATACCTTGTGGAAACTTGGTTTTAAATGCTGTTTTAACTACGTTTGTTTGTAAGTGCATTGATGTATTAAATTCTTTACATGTTAAAAGGATTATTGCACTATCTCTTCTTTATGTGCCTCAAACCTCAAAACACATATTATGTGGAGGTAGTCGCACTTATTTTTTAGATTTATACATCGGTCCAGATCCTTGCCCAGATATCCTCAGCTGGATGGTAAGCAGTTTGCCGTGTGGGATCATGAAACACGCTGTTTATTAACATATGTTTGTAAGTGCATTGATTTATTTAGAGACTACCCTTTGTAAAAGGACTACTACACTATCTCTTGTATTCTTTGTGCTCTACCTCAAACACATGATATGTGGAGGTAGTCACGTTGTGTCTTTCTAGATTCCTATTAAGAAAGGTGAAATAAGAAAATTTGAGTCTAGATTGCAAGCCTGCTCTATCTGGAAATAGCGGGGTGATTATACTTATATTTTAAAGCTCCTATTGTGGTGTACTATTTTTAACCTCTGAGCGCCTTGTGTATGCGTGCTTTTCTGTTTTTTTTTCAAGAAAACCCTCAAAAACAGCTTAAATCATAGAATTTGGGGGTAATATTGATCCAATAGTATTATTAACCTCAATAACCATAATTTCCACTAATTTCCAGTCTATTCTGAACACCTCACACCTCACAATATTATGTTTAGTCCTAAAATTTGCACCAAGGTCGCTGGATGACTAAGCTAAGCGACCCAAGTGGGCGGCACAAAGACCGGGCCCATCTAGGAGTGTCACTGCAGTGTCAGACAGGATGGCACTTAAAAAAATAGTCCCCAAACAGCACATGATGCAAAGATAAATAAAAAAAGAGGTGCAAGATGGAATTGTCCTTGGGTCCTCCCACCCACCCTTTATGTTGTATAAACAGGACATGCACACTTTAACAAACCCATCCTTTCAGTGACAGGGTCTGCCACACAACTGTGGCTGAAATGATTGGTTGGTTTGGGCCCCCACCAAAAAAGAAGCAATCAATCTCTCCTTGCAAAAACTGGCTCTACAGAGGCAAGATGTCATCCTCCTCCTCATCGTCCAATTCCTCACCCCTTTAACTGTGTACATCCTGCTCCTCACAGAGTATTCATTCGTCCCCACTGGAATACACCATCACAGGTCCCTGTGTACTTTCTGGAAGCAATTGCTGGTAAATGTCTCCACGGAGGAATTGATTATAATTCACTTTGATGAACATCATCTTCTCCACATTTTCTGTAAGTAACCTCGTACGCCGATTGCTGACAAGGTGAGCGGCTGCACTAAACACTATTTCAGAGTACACACTGGAGGGGGTGCAACTCAGGTAAAATAAAGCCAGTTTGTGCAAGGGCCTCCAAATTGCCCCTTTTTCTTGCCATTATATGTACGGACTGTCTGACATGCCTACTTGGATGCTGTCACTCATATAATCCTCCACCATTCTTTCAATGGTGACAGAATCATATGCAGTGACAGTAGACGACATGTCAGTAATCGTTGGCAGGTCCTTCAGTCCGGACCAGATGTCAATTATTGCTCCTGACTGGCCTGCATCACCGCCAGCGGGTGGTTTTGGAAATGTTATCCTTTTCCTGGCAGCTCCAGTGGCGGGAGAAAATGAAGGAGGAGCTGTTGGTGGGTCACGTTCCACTTGACTTGACAATTGTCTTACCAGCAGGTCTTTGAACATCTGCAGACTTGTGTCTGCTGGAAAGAGAGATACAACGTAGGCTTTAAACCTAGGATCGAGCACGGTGGCCAAAATGTAGTGCTCTGATTTCAACAGATTGACCACCCGTGAATCCTGGTTAAGCGAATGAAGGGCTCCATCCACAAGTCCCACATGCCTAGCGGAATCGCTCCGTTTTAGCTCCTCCTTCAATCTCTCAGCTGCTTCTGCAAAAGCCTGATGAGGGGAATGACCTGACTTAGGCTGGAAGTGTCTGAACTGACTTCAAGTGTGGCAAGTTCAAAGGGTTGGAGAACCTTGCACAACGTTGAAATCATTCTTCACTCTGCTTGAGTCAGGTGCATTCCCCCTCCTTTGCCTATATCGTAGGCAGATGTATAGGCTTGAATGGCCTTTTGCTGCTCTTCCATCCTCTGAAGCATATAGAGGGTTGAATTCCACCTCGTTACCACCTCTTGCTTCAGCTGATGGCAGGGCATGTTCAGGAGTGTTTGCTGGTGCTCCAGTATTCGGCATGCAGTGGCTGAATGTGGCCTGCAATTCTTCGGGCCACCGACAGCATCTCCTGCACGCCCCTGTCATTTTTTTTTAAATTCTGCACCACCAAATTCATTGTATGTGCAAAACATGGGACGTGCTGGAATTTGCCCACATGTAATGCACGCACAATATTGGTGTCATTGTCCGATGTCACAAATCCCTAGGAGAGTTCAAGTGGGGTAAGCCAATCTGCGATGATGTTCCTCAGTTCCATAAGAGGTTGTCAGCTGTGTGCCTCTTATGGAAAGCGGTGATACAAAGCGTAGCCTGCCTAGGAACGAGTTGGCGTTTGCGAGATGCTGCTACTGGTGCTGCTGCTGTTGTTGCTGCGGGAGGCAATACATCTACCCAGTGGGCTGTCACAGTCATATAGTCCTTAGTCTGCCCTGCTCCACTTGTCCACATGTCTGTGGTTAAGTGGACAGTGAATACAACTGCATTTTTTAGGACACTGGTGACTCTTTTTCTGATGTTTGTGTACATTCTCAGTATCGCCTGCCTAGAGAAGTGGAACCTAGATGGTATTTGGTACTGGGGACACACTACCTCAAGCAATTCTATAAGTCCCTGTGAACTAACGGCGGATACCGGACGCACCTCTAACACCAACATAGTTGTCAAGGCCTGAATTATCTGCTTTGCAACAGGATGACTGCTGTGATATTTCATCCTCCTCGCAAAGGACTGTTGGACAGTCAATTGCTTACTGGAAGTAGTACAAGTGGTCTTCCGACTTCCCCTCTGGGATGACGATCGACTCCTAGCAGCAACAACAGCAACGCCAGCAGCAGTAGGTGTTACACTCAAGGATCCATTGGAGGAATCCCAGTTAGGAGAGGACTCATCAGACTTGCCAGTGACATGGCCTTCAGGACTATTGGCATTCCTGTCTAAGGAGGAAATTGACATTGAGGGAGTTGGTGGTGTGGTTTGCAGGAGCTTGGGTACAAGAGGAAGAAGGGATTTAGTTGTCAGTGGACTGCTTCTGCTGTCACCCAAAGTTTTTGAACTTGTCAATGACTTCTGATGAATGCGCTCCAGGTGTTGTATAAAGGAGGACGTTCCTAGGTGGTTAATGTCCTTACCCCTACTTATTACAGCTTGACAAAGGCAACACACGGCTTGACACCAGTTGTCCGCATTTCTGATGAAATAATTACACACAGAAGAGGTGATTTTTTTGGTATTTTGACCAGGCATGTTAGTGGCCTTATTCGTCCCACAGACAACAGGTGTCCCCCCGGGTGCCTGACTTAAACAAACCATCTCACCATCAGAATCCTCCTTATCAATTTCCTCCTCAGCGCCAGCAACACCCATATCCTCATCCTGGTGTACTTCAACAGTGACATCTTCAATTTGACTATCAGGAACTGGACTGTGGTGCTCCTTCCAGCACTTGCAGGGGGCGTGCAAATGGTGGACGGAGCCACCTCTTCCCGTCCAGTGTTGGGAAGGTCAGGCATCGCAACCGACACAATTGGACTCTCCTTAGGGATTTGTGATTTAGAAGAACGCAAAGTTCTTTGCTGTCCTTTTGCCAGCTTAACTCTTTTAATTTTTCTAGCAGGAGGATGAGTGCTTCCATCCTCATATGAAGCTGAACCACTAGCCATGAAGATAGGCCAGGGCCTCAGCTGTTCCTTGCCACTCCGTGTCGTAAATAGCATATTGGCAAGTTTACGCTTCTCCTCAGATGCTTTTAATTTAGATTTTTGGGTCATTTTACTGAACTTTTGTTTTTTGAATTTTACATGCTTTCTGCTATGACATTGGGCATTGGCCTTGGCAGATGATGTTGATGCAATTGAATCGTCTCTGCCATGACTAGGTGGAAGTGGATCTTGATCTTTCCCTATTTTACCCTCAAAATTTTTGTTCTCCATTCTTTAATGTGTGGAATTATATGCCAGTAATATATCTGGAATTAGACGGCAGTAATGTCTGGAATTAGATACCACTACATAGATACCAGATACCACTGTGACTGGAATGATGATGACCTATACACAGTGACAGGACACTACCACAGCACCCTACAGCAGCAAGATTCAGCACAAGACACTGGACTTTTAATAATGTACTGTAGTATACTGGTCACCACAATGCAGCACAAGACAATGAGTAGTGATACTGAGCACTGATAAGGATACTAGAACTGACACTGGGCAGCGAGAACAGCACTGGACTATTGTACTGTAGTATACTGGTCACCACAATGCAGCACAAGACAATGAGTAGTGACACTGAGCACTGATGAGGATACTAGAACTGACACTGGGCAGCGAGAACAGCACTGGACTATTTTACTGTAGTATACTGGTCACCACAATGCAGCAGCAAGACAATGAGCACTGATCCTGAGCACTCATGAGGATACTAGAACTGACACTGGGCAGCGAGAACAGCACTGGACTATTTTACTGTAGTATACTGGTCACCACAATGCAGCACAAGACAATGAGTAGTGATACAGAGCACTGATGAGGATACTAGAACTGACACTGGGCAGCGAGAACAGCACTGGACTATTGTACTGTAGTATACTGGTCACCACAATGCAGCACAAGACAATGAGTAGTGATCCTGAGCACTGATGAGGATACTAGAACTGACATTGGGCAGCAAGAACAGCACTGGACTATTGTACTGTAGTATGCTGGTCACCACAATGCATCACTAATACTAAGCCCAGATATTGAGCTGATATTGAGCTTTTCAATCAGAGAACGTATCCACGTCCTCTCCGCTTAATCTACAATGCACGAGTGAAAATGGCGGCGACGCTCGGCTCTTTATATGGAATCTGAATCTCGCGAGAATCCGACAGCGGGATGATGACATTTTCCCCGTTCAGGTTTTGCGAGTAAGGCGGGAAGAACCGAGGCTGCCTCGGACCGGGTAAACCACGTGAAGTTCGGGGGGGGGTTCGGTTCTCGGAGAACTGAACCCACTCATCTCTAATTATGATATAAGAAAAATAAATGATTCTAATTAAAGCAGATGATCATATATCAAATAGTATCCTGGATATCCAACTATCCCTAAACCAAGAATCAGTCAATTAACAGCATACGGATGAGTCCTCTTATGTACTTGCTGTTATGTGTATGCTGTCAGCGTCCGGAGTCTTACCGGTACACTGGTGCCGCGGGGCTGGCTTCTCTGGCGGTGTGTGGGCAGCGGCGGAGGTGGGCTGCTGCGCCGGGTCCGTGAACAGCAGTGGCAGCGTTGAGGGCATCCGCTCGTGGTGGCGGGACGCCGCTATAGTGGGTCGCTCTTGCTGAGCCGTTGCTAGGAGACCAGAGGCAGTGAGCAATGTGGCTTTGCAGAAAGGTCTGCATTACTGGGCGCCGCCATGTTGGAGACCAAGTTTTAAGCATAGTTCCTGTTTCCTGTTTCTTCCAGGCAATCCAGGGGAAGCTCTCCCTATAAAAGGGGACTGGTTTAGGACAGGGATGCCAGTGCTTCAAGTTACAACCCTGTTGTAGGTGCTTTAGCCTGTGCTCCCAGGATCCTTGTCGTATTCTGGTTACTCCTGCTCCTGCTTGGTCGGTTCTCTGTTGCTGCTGCAGTCCTACCATTCCTAACCTGCTACTGCCTGTGGAAGCACTCCTGGAAAACACGGTCCAGTAAGACCCTTTTGGGCACAGTCGGCCCCGGGTCTTCTGCTTCGTCTTTCAAGCCACACTCCACAGATCTACTTCACCAGCCACGTCTTTGTACCACCGATCACAACCTGCAGATTGTTATCTTCAGCCTCATCCTCCAAACCACAGTCCTTGTCTCCAGCCACATCTTCAACTACCATCCACAGTTCCAAAGTTTATTATCTACAGTCTCGTCTTTCAAATCACAGTCCACAGTTCTTACCTCCAGCCACATCTTTTAACCACCATCCACAGTTCCGCATCTCATTATTCACAACCTTGTCTTCCAAGCCACAACCTGCAGTGCTTTATCCGCAACTACGTTCTTTAACCAACGTGCTCCAGCCACAGTTCTCTACCTCAGCCCTGTACATAATAAATACTATTATTTGACTTTTAACCCCGCCTACATTCTTCATTGTTCCGTGTCCCATGCGAAGGAACTATATCCAACCCCCTCATCTTGTTCACCCACAGCCATCTACCTACTCACGCAAGTCTCAGCTGCCGGATCCTCAAACATTGCTAGACGTGACATATTCAGCATGGCATAGAGGGGCATGTGCAGTTGCACGCTCCAGCTACACCATAGACTTGAATGGGAGCCTGCATGCGCATGCGCCCACCTCTCCTTCACTTCTACAGGATCTGGCAACAATGAGAACGAGTGCTGCATGCTGCACTGTTCTTGTCTTGCGGTCCCACTACAGCATGCTGCTAAAAGCATCAAGGCTGTAGCAGGACACATCTATAGCCCAGCACATCAACATCAAAAGGAAATAATTAATCAACAGGTTCTTTAACAATAAATTGCTAAATGTACTCATTGCAACTGGCTGATGTACTGTATGTAGTAGCTCTTGGTTTTTAATAAGACAGTGTCCTTTATGTCAGGTTGTGTAACTTTTGTGGGCACGGGACTGGTACCCAGGACTGGGACAACAGGCATGACTGGTACAAACTGGACAATACAGACCTTACTGGACTGGGACCAGAATGGATGCTGAGTATACTGTAATAAGTGAGTAGAAACAGATTACTTGAACACAATGGAATATATGATAACAGATGTCTTTGAACTAAGTAATGAACACATTGGTATGTATAATAACTGGTGAGTGCAGCTAAGATGATTGACAGTGTAAATACTGTTTCAGACTTGCAAAGAACCTGGCAGTATGAGAACTACAGGGTAGAGCTATATACTGAAATTGTATACCTCCCAAATTTCTGTCCACAAAGTCAGTGCCTTTGCGCGCCAAAGGTGATGCAGTCCAAAATGGGGGGTGGCCTCAGTCAGGATGGGTGTGGCCTCATGTAAAAGGGGCATGGCTTTTGAGGCCAGCCCCCGGCTCACCTTCCTGCTGTGAATAGATGCCATGTGCGTGCTCACGGTATATATACAGTGATCACCAGCTGCATGATCAAAAGCTCTCTCAACTGCCCCCCCCCCCACCTGAGGACACTGAAACTTGTGGGTGGGACAGCGGGACATTGTCTGAATAGTGGGACTGTCCCGCTGGAATAGGGACAGTTGGGAGGTATGGAACTGATACTTTGCAGAGTGTGAACTGCAGAGTGGAGTTTGTAGATATTTGTCAGTGTAAGAACTGCAGGCTAGAGATGAATATACAGGACTTGCTGCAGGAGGCAAACAGAGCACTAGTGGGTGAAATGATAGTTGATTGCAGCAGAGAAACTTGGAGAAGGATCCTGCTGTTTAGTGATTAATTGCTGTTTAATAGGCTGAAAGACAGCTATGTGAGAATGGCTCTAATGTGCACAGTAAAGGTGCTAATGCTTTGCAGTGTTTTAATTTGCACAGGTTTTACAGATACAGAATCCAAGAATCTCCTTAGATGGGAAGTTGAACTTGGTACAGTATCTGAGCAATGTGAACTTCTTGCAAATAAACAGTATAGAAACAGTTAGTAACTTGGACACTAGGGGCTGCTTGAAGATGGACAGTACGATGACTGCTGGGAGATGGCAGTATAGAGACTGCTATGGGCCTCGAGTGCAGACAGGAACACCTCAAACCGCAGGACAGAGGAATTGTTGAATGTGCTCTCCTGAGCCATGAATTATCACACAACCAAGGCAAAAGACAATTTGAACTGGCAATGTGCTAGTGCCAGCAAATTGTTTATATAAGTGGTCACTGCACTGGGTTTGGGTACAAGAGCCATTTGAGGAGCAAGTTTCTGTGAGTGGCTGCAATGGTGTCAGAGGATCTCAGGCAAGATGGCTGCCACCATGTAGCAGGAACATAAATCTGAAGTGGAATAAACAAGAACATTATAAGATGGCTGACATGAGGAGACATGCCAGTGAAATTACAGCAGTGACTGAGGTAAGAGGGTCTGAGAACCCTCAATTTGACAGTACCCGCCCAATAAGTAGTGGATCATGGGCACCTCTGGTTTATAAGAAAAATTAAAGTAGAAGCTTCTAGAACCTCTGGGAAGTTGGGACAGCTAATAGGCAGATGAAGACTTCTCAAGAATGAACTGGAATCCAGATGATCTTCCTATCCTGATAAAGTTTCCCAGCTATTATCTCCATAAGAAAGTTTTTTTCGCCAGATGTAGATCATTAACTTTCATTGTATTCAAAATCACTATAATTCAAAGAATCCACTGAAGCTACTGAGTAAGAATTTCCTCAGTAGCTTGATTGAAGCCCAGAAAGACCCATTCCTAGAGGGCTCTTAACGATAACTGTCTTAACCTGAGAAAGAGCATCACAAATCCCAGTAGTAGCAATTTGGCTTGCAACAAATTTCTATTTTATCCAAATTCTTTATAGTGCTTTATAAACAGTAACATGTGTTTTGTGTTAGCCTGGAACATTTAAAATAGTCATATTTTTAAATATATGTGTCCACGCAGCCATTTTTATTTTTGTGACCCATCTTGTATTTTGGATGGTTTTGAAAATAAAAATGTTACCTTTATGAGTGTAAAAGATAAAGGCAGGTTTATTTTTTGTTCCATTAGTAATCCATTACAACTCAATTCCCATCTGAAAAAAACGTTTTACATTAGTCCTATACAAAGTTTGTGTGCTGTAGTAGTGGTAAGGCCAATGTACATTGGACGTTTGTCAATGTTTTTAGCAAATGTTCATGCTCTTTGTTTGGGACAAAATTGAAAAACATAAAAAAAATTCTAGGAAAACTATTTGATTTTTTTTTAACACCACTCTGAATATATCATCACATGGAAAAGTGATAAAGGGGACAGAAAAGTATCCTGGCCACTGCCAAACCAGGTTCAGCATCAACAGTGCAGCATGCCACATGCATTCACATTATAGCAAGCTCACACAGACTTCAATAGGTTGCAGGCGTATGCGACCTCCAGCTCCCATTGAAGTCTATGCATACCGGGATTATAGGCATAGCAAATGCCTGCTACGACGTTAACTGTGTGCTGTGAAGGAGCAAATTAACCAAAGTCAACCATTAGTATCTTTCCCCCTAGGAATAATCTTTGTCTATATCGTATAGCCTCAGACCATTTGCTTACTAAATTCCCTTTGCATTGGGAAATGCCAAATCCTAAGTGGTTCAGGGGAGTCTAACTTAGAAGTTACTGCTCACTTTCCTAGCCACATAAAATACTCTGATTGTTCTATTTCTGCTACCATAGAGGTCTTCTTTGGTACAGTGAAAATTATTCCACACCCAAACAGGGGTGCCAACAGCCATGCTGGGCCCAGGTACAGGGATGGGGTGTGGCCAATACAGGAAGGCGAGGCTAGCACTGCTCCCTAGGAAATATTTAAATTGCTACTGTGCACTGGGCGAGTACTAATGGATGGTGGCAGCTGCGGCCACTGGGGAGTGGGGAGGAGCAAGTGCAATCGGTCAAACACGGAGAGAGAGACCACAGTTTCTACAGTTACCTCTTTCTCACAGTGCAGCACACAGCAGCATGTGCTGTGTGCTGTGTTGGGGAGAGAGACTGCTGCAACAGCTGTCAGTACTCTTTCTCTCCACACCCAATTGACTGCAGTCTACAATGGGGAAGAGGGAGGCAGTGGGACACAGGCCCCCCTGGCCCCTGCAACAGGCTTAGGTCCGGGTAAAGAGTACCCCCTCTCTTGGTGCCACTGCACTCAGGTAGACTTGGATGGAGCTGACAAGTTTTTATCTTTAGCCTTTACTACAAGTTAGCTCTTACTACCCAGCACTTCAGTTTTACATTTTTCTTACTACCATCGACGAGAGCTGTATTTCTGAATGAACAATTCAAATTTACAACAAACCAATTCAACCCACAGTTTGGGTGCTGCATCAAGCAAATATCTCCTTCCTAGTGTTGCATTAATCCTACAGTCCAGTTGTCCTTGGTCTACTCTTATTACAGTTACACCCTCCACACCTGGGCTGGTCCCATCTACAGGTTCTTTTCTGGGGTCTATCTTGTTTGCTTGGTTGCTTTCATAAGAAGGATTTCCTCTTCAAAAGCTGAAATCTGCCACTGTGAAAGTCTTCTATTTAACCACAATATCAAGGTTTCTACAATGTTTCAAGTAAAATATGGGCTTGAAATCCATCAATTTCAATGCCATTGGGAATGCCCCTTCACTACCCTCTTAGCAAAATTCCATGAAGAAAGGAAGTATACCCCTTTAGCTTTCTGAAGCACAGACAATGTCTAATTAGTAATTACATCTAAAAAAAACATTCAATTTGGATTTATTCACTCTTTATCCACAATGGCCTTTGCCAAGTTCTTCTTTGTTAAAAAATATTCAAGTATTAAACCCTATAATGCTTATAGTGGATTAAACTAGGTCATGCTCAAGCAGAAAGGGGCCTTATTTATGTTTGTGCAAAATGGCTAATGTTCACGCAACAGAGTGATTATCAGGAGGCTGCACATGTGGTGCAATCACAATGAGAATGCATTAAGGTTCCATTGTGATTGTGCTCACAGCGAGGACTTAATCCCAGAGTGATTGACAAGAAGGGACCATTTTGGGGGA
The DNA here is from genome assembly GCF_028390025.1 of Pseudophryne corroboree. Lineage (NCBI taxonomy): Eukaryota > Metazoa > Chordata > Amphibia > Anura > Myobatrachidae > Pseudophryne > Pseudophryne corroboree. The sequence goes on along the minus strand of NC_086450.1, from coordinate 298,773,547 downwards.
ATTAACGCTGAGCGGCAGTAAAAACACAGGCATTTCATGGCCATTTTGTGGTTGTGTATCTGCGTTCAGCTGCAATCATGTATGCAGAAAAACATGGCACCAGTGTGTTACCCTTACAATCGATGTTCCTCATTCTTGCGAATAGGCTGCATATAGTATGTGTGTGCATTTGCAAATGAATTTGTGATCGCTTTGTTGGGCATTTCTTTTCATTTCAGGATGACAGTTTCACTTGATAATATTAGCAATTCCACATCCTTGAAAATCGCACATGCTAAAGTATGTGTGCACAAATGTGAATTATGCCCAACATTCCCTTGCTTTCATGAAAGAGTTATTTGATTGATTTAAAAAAGCTCCATTTCTATGAAGCTGATCTCCATTGGTCCTCTACTCATTTCCAGATTCGTAGTGGACATTACTGAAAGAGGCATTTTATTACACAATACAAATATCTTGTTACTGTGGAATTCATCCACAATGACCATAACTATGCATTTTATGGGATTACTCCATTCTGATCTGTCTATAGCAGAGGTAGGCAAAATGCAGCATGTCAACTGTTGTGGAACACATCTCAGCAAGCCCTGCTACAGATGTAATATTAGAACATGCTAAAACTTTGGCAGAGCAAGGTTTGAATAATTCCATAGCAAC